>NC_091982.1:261255364-261555364 GCF_044704955.1 Pristiophorus japonicus | reverse complement strand
GAACCGGAGAACAAGGAGAGACCCGGCCATAGGAAATCCCCAGGCCCTCCAAGTGCTCCAGCTCCAAAGTAAGGGGCGAGGGTGGGTGTTCCTCCCCCTCCCCGCTGCCACCCCCCGGCCCACCATCTACAGTGTCATAATTATTTAATTGTTTTTCTGCCGGGTCGAGCGACTCCCGGGGGAAGTTGGATAATAGCTGGGCGGGCTCAGGTTCGGCCTTTTCGGCCTCGCCCGCCTCAGTCCCCGGGACGCCCGGCCCGGCGGCTACGCATTCCTCCGCGGTCCCCACGCCCCCCACGACAGGCAGATCTTCCACTCCATCCCCGGGAGGCAGAGGCTGGGCAGCCTCAACTGTCTCACCCTCCCCGGGGAAAGACTCCTCGCGCCTGCAGCGCAATTTGGGGGCGCTGGTGGGGGACGCGGGACACGCGGCGGGCACCGACTCCTCCGCGGAGGGATGTTGTTCCCCCTCCGCCTCATTGGGGCGGTGCCTCTTTTTGTTCCTGGGGGCGCGCGGAGTCAGGGAGACCTCCATGTCTGCCGAGGCCTCCCGCTCCGCCCCCCCCTTTTCCTTTCCTTTCCCGCGCCCGGGCCCCTCTGTGGTGGTATTCAAGGGCCCGGGCACGGGCTCGGGGCACCCCGCGCTCGCCGGTGACTGGGTTGGGCTGAGCGCGGTGGTCAGACTTTCCGGCGCACTGAGGGGACCCGCCTCGAGATGTTTCGCCTTCTTCCGCGCCTTCTTTCCGGTCGAACGCTCTCCCTCCCCCCCGCCGGAGGCCCTGAAAACAAAGGCCTCCGACGATGCCCGCGCACCCATGGCTCCCGGCACGCGGACGCAACTAGGGGGAGGGGTGGCGGCGGTGCCAGCCTTGGCCGCCTTCGGTGGTTTGGCGGCCTTGGAGGCGGGGCAGTTCTTACGAACATGCCCCACCTCCCTACAGGCATGGCACCGCACGCCGTCCGACGTCCAGAAGACGCGGTAGGCAGTCCCCTCGTGCACCACATTAAAGTTCCCCTCCGTCGTCTCCTCCCGCGCCAGCCGGACAAAGAGCTGGCGGCGGAAGGAGAACACGTGGCGCAGGCTGTTCTCCCTGAGGCCGAGCGGTATGGGGTTGATCCCCGACCTTACCTCCCCCAGTTGGTGTAGGTGAGGGAGGAGGAGCTCAGCGGGAACAAAGGGCGGGACGTTTGAAATGATGACCCTCTGCGCGGTGGCCTCGAGAGGGTCCACCGGCAGGAACGTCCCGCCCACCGTGAGCCCCTTTTCAAGGGCCAGGGACACCGCCCGCTCCGACCCCAGGAAGAACACGGCCTTCCCAGACATCTTGGAGGCTGCGACAATGGCCGAGGGGCCGACTACCCCAGCCATCGCCCGCACGCACTCCTCAATGCTCATTGTGGGGTGAGTGTAGCTCTTGACCCCGTGTTTTTTGGTTATAAGTCTGAACGGTGGCAGGGCAGCGGGTGGCGCAGGAGGTGCTGTGGAAGCGGTTGCCACCTGCGCATACGTCCTTGCTGGCCCTGCCACCGGCGTGGATGGGGTCGCCATCACGGGGTCCCTTTAAGGGCTACACCCACCCCAGAGTCACAGGCCTTAATGGTCTTTAATGGCCTCGTATGTTAACTGAGCAGAGGAGCCCTTAACGAGGCACCTCTCCCCTCGTTGACAATTGGGGAGAGGCCTTGCTCCCTCTGCTCAGTTGTCTTAATTGGTTTTTTTTTAAATTTCGGAAGAAAAGGGCTCTCAGAGAGAGAGGGGAGAAACAGAGAGTAACGGAGAAAGAGAGAGGGGGGGTGGGAAGGGGGGGGGCTGCGAGGGCAGGTCTCCCCTCGCAGCTGTGGGTGGGTGCACTCCCCAGATGGCAAAACACAAAAGTCTTTGAGGTGGTCTTCAGGTGGGGGGAGAAGATGTCTTCACCTGGGGTAGCTGGAGCCACCAGGCACTCCTAACGATCTTTAATTGGGTGATTAATGAAAATCTTCAGCCTGGTAGCTCCAGCTATCCCAGGCTAGGCAATTGGGGGTGGGGGGGGTTTCAATTGTGGGGGGGGCCTAGTTGTAAGCACAGCCCCCACGCACACTACCACACACACACACACACCCCCCGCGATGTTCCGGCCCTCAGTGGTCTTCTTTCCTCCCCCCACCGATACAACAAAGTCTGTTTGGGGAAATGCACCCACACCCACCTGTAGAATGTTGGGTCTCCCTCCTTCCACACTGGATGTTGTTTGTCTTTTCCCCCTCTCTCCAACTCTTTGCAGAATGGTAAAGTTGATGAAAGATTTCTGCTTTTTCCTCCTCTCCCTCTGGATAGAAGTTGGTGTGAAGCCCCTTCCTTCCTTCTGTTCCTGGGCTGGTCTCAGGGCTCTGCAGGCAGGAGCTCAAGTTGATAGCTGCTTCCCTCACTGCTCACAGCTCCAACTCAGCAGGACACGCCTCCACTGCTGCACGATTGGTCCTTGTGCATGAAACTCTTTTAGAGTCTACCTGCGAAAACATAAACATTAAACTGTGCCACCCGACCTGGGTGACACTCCAGACATTTACAAGGCCCATTTTTTCCCCCCTTTTTTTGTGTTTTTTTTTTGTTTTTTCTTTTTTTTTTTTTTTTTTTTTTTTTTGGGCACTAAAATCACAATTTTTCCCCAGTGCCCCCTATAAAAGGGAAGGGGACACTAAAAGCACCGGCAATTAAAACAAATTAACTTTAAAACGTAAAATCAAATTAAAATTTGGTTGCCGGGCGTGATGATGCACTCCAGTCCCTCCGGTGCCCACCTCTCGCGGAAGGCCGCGAGCGTACCGGTGGACACCGCGTGCTCCATCTCCAAGGACACCCTGGACCGGATGTAAGAGCGGAAGAGAGGCAGGCAGTCAGGTTGAACGACCCCCTCGACCGCCCGCTGCCTGGACCGGCTGATGGCACCCTTGGCCGTGCCCAGGAGCAGTCCTACGAGGAGGCCTTCGGACCTACCCGCTCCCCTCCGCACAGGGTGCCCAAAGATCAGGAGAGTGGGACTGAAGTGCAGCCAGAATTTCAGGAGCAGCCCCTTCAAATAATGGAACAGGGGCTGCAACCTTGTGCACTCAATAAAAACATGGAACACGGACTCCTCCAGACCGCAGAAATTGCAGGCGGCCTGGGAGTCCGTGAACCGGCTTAAAAATTTGTTGCACGGCACTGCTCCGTGCACCACCCTCCAGGCCAAGTCCCCGATGAATAGTGGGAGGACCCCTGCGTAGAGTGCCCTCCATCGGGGACCCCCGCCTCCTCCGGACGGCAAGATGGTGCGCCATGGCGTGTCCGGACGGCCGGCGAGGATGGCAAAGTTGAGGGTGTGCAGGAGCAGCCCGTACAGGAAACCCCTCCGCGCGGAACTGAAAGGCACGGAGGGGATTTCCCCGAGGCGGCTCAAGTTGTGAGGCGCCGGCCCCCGAGGGAGGTTCCGGGGTTTGGCGCCGATGAGGAATTCCGTCCGGACGGGGGTCAGTTCGGACGGGATCTCCCCACGTGCTTGAGCCTCCTCGATACACCTAACGGAGTCAGGGCCCAGAGCTGTTTTTAGCGACTCGATGGCATCGGCCGCGCGGCGGACGTTGGCAGAATTTAGGCGCCGCGCCAGCGTGACTGGCGCCATCCAGCCCGCTCCTCCGCCATCGAGCAGGTCCCTGACCCTGGTCACCTCACCAGCCACAGCCCTCTCTTCCGACCGCCACATGAAGCCTCGGCCGTGGAGGTACGGATTCCCGAGCAGCGGCTCCTGCAGGACGGCCGCCACTCCAGCCGGCGGAGAGCTGCGCTTGGTGGAGACTTTGTTCCAGACCCTGATAAGTTCCCTGTAAAAGACAGGCAGCTCCCGGAGGGCGGTCCTGGCACCCCCCAAGTTCACAAACAGGAGCTGCGTGTCATAATTGAGGTCGAGCTGCTGGCGGAAGAAATACCTCGCCAGAGCACACCACCTAGGAGGGGGCTCGACGTAAAGGTATCTCTGCAGGGTCTGAAGACGGAAAGTCGCGAGCTGGGCGCTGACGCACACCAACGACTGACCGCCCTCCTCAAGCGGGAGACTCAAGACCGCGACAGAGACCCAGTGCTTCCTGTTGTTCCAGAAGAAGTCCACCAGCTTCTTCTGTATCTTGGCGACAAACGCAGGGGGAGGGGTCAAAGTGACCAGCCGGTACCACAGCATTGCGGCCACCAGCTGGTTTATGACTAGCGCTCGACCCCTGTAGGACAGCACTCGGAGCAGTCCTGTCCAGCGCCCTAGGCGAGCGGCGACCTTGGCCTCCAGCTCCTGCCAGTTCGCCGGCCAGGCTTCCTCGTCGGGGCTAAGGTAGACTCCCAGATAGAGGAGATGGGTCGTGCTCCAGGCAAAAGGCCTGAGCTCCTCCGGCAGGGAGTCCACCCGCCACTGACCCACCAGGAGTCCGGAACATTTCTCCCAGTTGATCCTGGCGGAGGACGCGGCCGAGTAAATCTCCTGGCACTCACGCATCCTCCGCAGGTCAGCGGGATCCTCTACCGCGAGGAGCACGTCATCGGCGTAAGCCGAGAGGACGACCTCCACGCCCGGCCCTTGCAGAGCCAGTCCCGTCAACCTCGTCCGCAAGAGGCGCAGGAAAGGCTCCACGCAAACGGCGTATAACTGGCCGGACATGGGGCATCCCTGGCGCACCCCTCTCCTAAAGCGAAGGGGCGCCGTCAAGGACCCGTTAACCTTAATCAGACACTCCGCGGCGGCGTACAAAAGTCGGATCCGGGCGACGAAATGCGTCCCGAACCCGAAAGCGCGCAGAGTTCCGAGCAGATAGTCGTGATCCACCCTGTCGAACGCCTTCTCTTGGTCGAGGGATAGGAAGGCGACCGACAGACCAGCCTCCTGGGAACAATGGATGAGGTCCCGGACCAGATGGATGTTGTCGTGGATTGTCCGGCCCGGGACCGTGTATGACTGGTCGGGGTGGATCATGTGGTCCAGCACGGCACCAAGGCGAGCAGACATCGCCCTGGCGAAGATTTTGTAGTCCGTGCTGAGGAGGGAGACCGGGCGCCAGTTCTTAAGGAGGCGGAGATCGCCCTTCTTAGGCAGCAGGACGATGACTGCCCTGCGCCAAGAGAGGGGCATCTCCCCGGTCGCCAGACTTTCCCCCAGGACCCGCGCGTAGTCGCCCCCCAGGACGTCCCAGAACGCCCTGTGGAACTCCACGGTCAGCCCGTCCAGCCCCGGGGATTTTCCCCTCGAGAGCCGGGCGAGGGCACCGGTCAGCTCCGCCAGGCTTAGCGGAGCTTCCAGATTTTCGGCGCCCTCCGGGCCGACCTTCGGCAGGTCCTCCCACAAAACTCTACGCGCTTCCTCGCTGGACGGGTCCGGAGAGAACAGAGCCCCGTAATATTCACGGACCCTGTTGTTGACGCCCTCCGGATCCGAGACGAGAGAGCCGTCGTCGGCCAGCAGCGTCAAGAGCTGCTTACGGACACTCTGCCTTTTTTCCAGCGAGTAGAAGAAGGGGGAGCCGCGGTCCAGATCCCGCAGGAACCGGATCCGCGACCTCACGAACGCGCCTCGGGACCCGACGAGCTGCAGGTCCTTCAGCGCGGCCTTCTTCGCTTCGTACACCGTCCGCAGGGCCGGGTCCTGGACGACTTGACCGAGACGGGCTTCCAGGTCGAGCACCTCTTTTTCTAGGCGCCCGACTCTGGCCGCCCGCCTCTTGGTCGACCCCCTCGCGTACTCTTGACAGAAGACGCGGACGTGAGCCTTGCCCACGTCCCACCATAGCCTCAAGGAGGGGAAGCCCCCCTGCTTCCTTCTCCAGTCGGACCAGAATTGACGGAACGAGTCCTGGAACCGCACGTCCTCCAGCAGCCGGTTGTTAAAGTGCCAGTACGCGGACCCCGCCCCCGCGCGGAGCGAAGCGAGCTCCGCCCACACCAGGTGGTGGTCCGAACACGGCACCGGCCGCATGGAGGCCGCCGGGACGCAGGAAACGTACGCCCGAGACACGTAAAGGCGGTCGACTCTAGACCATCCAACTCCAGGCCTCACCCAAGTAAAGGCGCTGGAGTCGGGGTGGAGATTTCGCCAGACGTCCACCAAGTCGAAGGACCCGACCAGGTCCCTCAACTTCTCCATCGCCGTCATGCACTGCGGGGCACCGGAGCGGTCCCTCGCCTCGAGGGTGCAGTTAAAATCCCCCCCGAGGACAATGCAGTCGCCGACGTCGACGGAGCCGAGAAGAGCGGACACCTCTTCAAAGAAGCGCGTCTGCTGCGGGCCGGGATGAGGGGCGTACACGTTCACGAGATGGAGCGGCACGTCCCCCAGGCGAACCGTTACGTGCAGCAAGCGGCCTGGCACGGGCTCCTCGACCCCCAAGATCTCCGGCTGAAAATGCGGGCCCAGCAAGATGGCCACCCCACTAGAAATGGCGGTGAGGTGGCTCATGCGGACCTCTCCTTGCCATTCCAGGAGCCACGTGGCTTCGTCTCCCGGAACGGTGTGGGTTTCTTGCAGGAAGCACACCGCATATTTCCCCTCCCGCAGGAGCGAAAAATTGTCAAATCTACGGCGTGCCCCTCTGCCGCCGTTGATGTTGAGGCTGGCTATGGTTATCTTCATGGCAAAAGCATAGTGCAACCTCTACCTTAACCTATTGTGGGGGAGGGAGCGGAGTCTTTTGTTGAACTCCGCTCCCTCCGCAGCCCAGCGAGGAGTCCCTCGAGCTCGCGCAGCTCAAGGTGCTGCTCCTTTGTCAAGGGCCCGCCCGCGGCCAAGGTTTTAACGGCGGCGCGGACGGACCCCTTGATCAGCTCCGGCTCGGACCATTTTTCCAGGGCCAGTCGGGCTTGGTCGCGGCGACCCCGGCTCTGGGCCAAAAAGTCCCGGAGTTCCTTTGCAGGAACGAGGAGGGCCTCAGCGGCGGCCGCGAGCAGATCCACCGCCTCCCTGGCGGTGGTCTCTAGGTCTTCACCCGCGTCCCCCACCGAGTCCCCGTCCTCCTCCGGGAGGTGGCCGCCAGCAGCCGGCCCATCGACCGCACAAGGTACGGCAAATGAACCGGCCGCTCCAACCGGCCCTGGCACTGCCCCGATCCCACCCCCAGGATCGTCGGCAGAGGAGTCCCCACTGGGCTCTTTTAAAAATGGTGCCGGGTCGGGAAATGACAGCGGAAGGGGTTCCCCCTCCGCCCCAGGAACCGGAGAACAAGGAGAGACCCGGCCATAGGAAATCCCCAGGCTCCCCAAGTGCTCCAGCTCCAAAGTAAGGGGCGAGGGTGGGTGTTCCTCCCCCTCCCCGCTGCCACCCCCCGGCCCAGCATCTACAGTGTCATAATTATTTGTTTCATTCTCTGCCGGGTCGAGCAAATCCCGGGGGAAGTTGGATAATAGCTGGGCGGGCTCAGGTTCGGCCTTTTCGGCCTCGCCCGCCTCAGTCCCCGGGACGCCCGGCCCGGCGGCTACGCATTCCTCCGCGGTCCCCACGCCCCCCACGACAGGCAGATCTTCCACTCCATCCCCGGGAGGCAGAGGCTGGGCAGCCTCAACTGTCTCACCCTCCCCGGGGAAAGACTCCTCGCGCCTGCAGCGCAATTTGGGGGCGCTGGTGGGGGACGCGGGACACGCGGCGGGCACCGCCTCCTCCGCGGAGGGATGTTGTTCCCCCTCCGCCTCATTGGGGCGGTGTCTCTTTTTGTTCCTGGGGGCGCGCGGAGTCAGGGAGACCTCCATGTCTGCCGAGGCCTCCCGCTCCGCCCCCCCCTTTTCCTTTTCTTGCCCGCGCCTGGGCCCCTCTGTGGTGGTATTCAAGGGCCCGGGCACGGGCTCGGGGCACCCCGCGCTCGCCGGTGACTGGGTTGGGCTGAGCGCGGTGGTCAGACTTTCCGGCGCACCGAGGGGACCCGCCTCGAGATGTTTCGCCTTCTTCCGCGCCTTCTTTCCGCTCGGACGCTCTCCCTCCCCCCCGCCGGAGGCCCTGAAAACAAAGGCCTCCGACGATGCCCGCGCACCCATGGCTCCCGGCACGCGGACGCAACTAGGGGGAGGGGTGGCGGCGGTGCCAGCCTTGGCCGCCTTCGGTGGTTTGGCGGCCTTGGAGGCGGGGCAGTTCTTACGAACATGCCCCACCTCCCTACAGGCATGGCACCGCACGCCGTCCGACGTCCAGAAGACGCGGTAGGCAGTCCCCTCGTGCACCACATTAAAGTTCCCCTCCGTCGTCTCCTCCCGCGCCAGCCGGACAAAGAGCTGGCGGCGGAAGGAGAACACGTGGCGCAGGCTGTTCTCCCTGAGGCCGAGCGGTATGGGGTTGATCCCCGACCTTACCTCCCCCAGTTGGTGTAGGTGAGGGAGGAGGAGCTCAGCGGGAACAAAGGGCGGGACGTTTGAAATGATGACCCTCTGCGCGGTGGCCTCGAGAGGGTCCACCGGCAGGAACGTCCCGCCCACCGTGAGCCCCTTTTCAAGGGCCAGGGACACCGCCCGCTCCGACCCCAGGAAGAACACGGCCTTCCCAGACATCTTGGAGGCTGCGACAATGGCCGAGGGGCCGACTACCCCAGCCATCGCCCGCACGCACTCCTCAATGCTCATTGTGGGGTGAGTGTAGCTCTTGACCCCGTGTTTTTTGGTTATAAGTCTGAACGGTGGCAGGGCAGCGGGTGGCGCAGGAGGTGCTGTGGAAGCGGTTGCCACCTGCGCATACGTCCTTGCTGGCCCTGCCACCGGCGTGGATGGGGTCGCCATCACGGGGTCCCTTTAAGGGCTACACCCACCCCAGAGTCACAGGCCTTAATGGTCTTTAATGGCCTCGTATGTTAACTGAGCAGAGGAGCCCTTAACGAGGCACCTCTCCCCTCGTTGACAATTGGGGAGAGGCCTTGCTCCCTCTGCTCAGTTGTCTTAATTGGTTTTTTTTTAAATTTCGGAAGAAAAGGGCTCTCAGAGAGAGAGGGGAGAAACAGAGAGTAACGGAGAAAGAGAGAGGGGGGGTGGGAAGGGGGGGGGGCTGCGAGGGCAGGTCTCCCCTCGCAGCTGTGGGTGGGTGCACTCCCCAGATGGCAAAACACAAAAGTCTTTGAGGTGGTCTTCAGGTGGGGGGAGAAGATGTCTTCACCTGGGGTAGCTGGAGCCACCAGGCACTCCTAACGATCTTTAATTGGGTGATTAATGAAAATCTTCAGCCTGGTAGCTCCAGCTATCCCAGGCTAGGCAATTGGGGGTGGGGGGGGTTTCAATTGTGGGGGGGGCCTAGTTGTAAGCACAGCCCCCACGCACACTACCACACACACACACACACCCCCCGCGATGTTCCGGCCCTCAGTGGTCTTCTTTCCTCCCCCCACCGATACAACAAAGTCTGTTTGGGGAAATGCACCCACACCCACCTGTAGAATGTTGGGTCTCCCTCCTTCCACACTGGATGTTGTTTGTCTTTTCCCCCTCTCTCCAACTCTTTGCAGAATGGTAAAGTTGATGAAAGATTTCTGCTTTTTCCTCCTCTCCCTCTGGATAGAAGTTGGTGTGAAGCCCCTTCCTTCCTTCTGTTCCTGGGCTGGTCTCAGGGCTCTGCAGGCAGGAGCTCAAGTTGATAGCTGCTTCCCTCACTGCTCACAGCTCCAACTCAGCAGGACACGCCTCCACTGCTGCACGATTGGTCCTTGTGCATGAAACTCTTTTAGAGTCTACCTGTGAAAACATAAAACAATAACGGTGCCACCCAACCTGGGTGACACTCCAGACATTTACAAGGCCCTTTTTTTTCCCCCCCTTTTTTTTTTTTTTTTGTGTTTTTCTTTTTTTGGTTTTTTTTTTTGGGCACTAAAATCACAATTTTTCCCCAGTGCCCCCTATAAAAGGGAAGGGGACACTAAAAGCACCGGCAATTAAAACAAATTAACTTTAAAACGTAAAATCAAATTAAAATTTGGTTGCCGGGCGTGATGATGCACTCCAGTCCCTCCGGTGCCCACCTCTCGCGGAAGGCCGCGAGCGTACCGGTGGACACCGCGTGCTCCATCTCCAAGGACACCCTGGACCGGATGTAAGAGCGGAAGAGAGGCAGGCAGTCAGGTTGAACGACCCCCTCGACCGCCCGCTGCCTGGACCGGCTGATGGCACCCTTGGCCGTGCCCAGGAGCAGTCCTACGAGGAGGCCTTCGGACCTACCCGCTCCCCTCCGCACAGGGTGCCCAAAGATCAGGAGGGTGGGACTGAAGTGCAGCCAGAATTTCAGGAGCAGCCCCTTCAAATAATGGAACAGGGGCTGCAACCTTGTGCACTCAATAAAAACATGGAACACGGACTCCTCCAGACCGCAGAAATTGCAGGCGGCCTGGGAGTCCGTGAACCGGCTTAAAAATTTGTTGCACGGCACTGCTCCGTGCACCACCCTCCAGGCCAAGTCCCCGATGAATAGTGGGAGGACCCCTGCGTAGAGTGCCCTCCATCGGGGACCCCCGCCTCCTCCGGACGGCAAGATGGTACGCCATGGCGTGTCCGGACGGCCGGCGAGGATGGCAAAGTTGAGGGTGTGCAGGAGCAGCCCGTACAGGAAACCCCTCCGCGCGGAACTGAAGGGCACGGAGGGGATTTCCCCGAGGCGGCTCAAGTTGTGAGGCGCCGGCCCCCGAGGGAGGTTCCGGGGTTTGGCGCCGATGAGGAATTCCGTCCGGACGGGGGTCAGTTCGGACGGGATCTCCCCACGTGCTTGAGCCTCCTCGATACACCTAACGGAGTCAGGGCCCAGAGCTGTTTTTAGCGACTCGATGGCATCGGCCGCGCGGCGGACGTTGGCAGAATTTAGGCGCCGCGCCAGCGTGACTGGCGCCATCCAGCCCGCTCCTCCGCCATCGAGCAGGTCCCTGACCCTGGTCACCTCACCAGCCACAGCCCTCTCTTCCGACCGCCACATGAAGCCTCGGCCGTGGAGGTACGGATTCCCGAGCAGCGGTTCCTGCAGGACGGCCGCCACTCCAGCCGGCGGAGAGCTGCGCTTGGTGGAGACTTTGTTCCAGACCCTGATGAGTTCCCTGTAAAAGACAGGCAGCTCCCGGAGGGCGGTCCTGGCACCCCCCAAGTTCACAAACAGGAGCTGCGTGTCATAATTGAGGTCGAGCTGCTGGCGGAAGAAATACCTCGCCAGAGCACACCACCTAGGAGGGGGCTCGACGTAAAGGTATCTCTGCAGGGTCTGAAGACGGAAAGTCGCGAGCTGGGCGCTGACGCACACCAACGACTGACCGCCCTCCTCAAGCGGGAGACTCAAGACCGCGACAGAGACCCAGTGCTTCCTGTTGTTCCAGAAGAAGTCCACCAGCTTCTTCTGTATCTTGGCGACAAACGCAGGGGGAGGGGTCAAAGTGACCAGCCGGTACCATAGCATTGCGGCCACCAGCTGGTTTATGACTAGCGCTCGACCCCTGTAGGACAGCACTCGGAGCAGTCCTGTCCAGCGCCCTAGGCGAGCGGCGACCTTGGCCTCCAGCTCCTGCCAGTTCGCCGGCCAGGCTTCCTCGTCGGGGCTAAGGTAGACTCCCAGATAGAGGAGATGGGTCGTGCTCCAGGCAAAAGGCCTGAGCTCCTCCGGCAGGGAGTCCACCCGCCACTGACCCACCAGGAGTCCGGAACATTTCTCCCAGTTGATCCTGGCGGAGGACGCGGCCGAGTAAATCTCCTGGCACTCACGCATCCTCCGCAGGTCAGCGGGATCCTCTACCGCGAGGAGCACGTCATCGGCGTAAGCCGAGAGGACGACCTCCACGCCCGGCCCTTGCAGAGCCAGTCCCGTCAACCTCGTCCGCAAGAGGCGCAGGAAAGGCTGCACGCAAACGGCGTATAACTGGCCGGACATGGGGCATCCCTGGCGCACCCCTCTCCTAAAGCGAAGGGGCGCCGTCAAGGACCCGTTAACCTTAATCAGACACTCCGCGGCGGCGTACAAAAGTCGGATCCGGGCGACGAAATGCGTCCCGAACCCGAAAGCGCGCAGAGTTCCGAGCAGATAGTCGTGATCCACCCTGTCGAACGCCTTCTCTTGGTCGAGGGATAGGAAGGCGACCGACAGACCAGCCTCCTGGGAGCAATGGATGAGGTCCCGGACCAGATGGATGTTGTCGTGGATCGTCCGGCCCGGGACCGTGTATGACTGGTCGGGGTGAATCATGTGGTCCAGCACGGCACCAAGGCGAGCAGACATCGCCCTGGCGAAGATTTTGTAGTCCGTGCTGAGGAGGGAGACCGGGCGCCAGTTCTTAAGGAGGCGGAGATCGCCCTTCTTAGGCAGCAGGACGATGACTGCCCTGCGCCAAGAGAGGGGCATCTCCCCGGTCGCCAGACTTTCCCCCAGGACCCGCGCGTAGTCGCTCCCCAGGACGTCCCAGAACGCCCTGTGGAACTCCACGGTCAGCCCGTCCAGCCCCGGGGATTTTCCCCTCGAGAGCCGGGCGAGGGCACCGGTCAGCTCCGCCAGGCTTAGCGGAGCTTCCAGATTTTCGGCGCCCTCCGGGCCGACCTTCGGCAGGTCCTCCCACAAAACTCTACGCGCTTCCTCGCTGGACGGATCCGGAGAGAACAGAGCCCCGTAATATTCACGGACCCTGTTGTTGACGCCCTCCGGATCCGAGACGAGAGAGCCGTCGTCGGCCAGCAGCGTCAAGAGCTGCTTACGGACACTCTGCCTTTTTTCCAGCGAGTAGAAGAAGGGGGAGCCGCGGTCCAGATCCCGCAGGAACCGGATCCGCGACCTCACGAACGCGCCTCGGGACCCGACGAGCTGCAGGTCCTTCAGCGCGGCCTTCTTCGCTTCGTACACCGTCCGCAGGGCCGGGTCCTGGACGACTTGACCGAGACGGGCTTCCAGGTCGAGCACCTCTTTTTCTAGGCGCCCGACTCTGGCCGCCCGCCTCTTGGTCGACCCCCTCGCGTACTCTTGACAGAAGACGCGGACGTGAGCCTTGCCCACGTCCCACCATAGCCTCAAGGAGGGGAAGCCCCCCTGCTTCCTTCTCCAGTCGGACCAGAATCGACGGAACGAGTCCTGGAACCGCACGTCCTCCAGCAGCCGGTTGTTAAAGTGCCAGTACGCGGACCCCGTCCTCGCGCGGAGCGAAGCGAGCTCCGCCCACACCAGGTGGTGGTCCGAACACGGCACCGGCCGCATGGAGGCCGCCGGGACGCAGGAAACGTACGCCCGAGACACGTAAAGGCGGTCGACTCTAGACCATCCAACTCCAGGCCTCACCCAAGTAAAGGCGCTGGAGTCGGGGTGGAGATTTCGCCAGACGTCCACCAAGTCGAAGGACCCGACCAGGTCCCTCAACTTCTCCATCGCCGTCATGCACTGCGGGGCACCGGAGCGGTCCCTCGCCTCGAGGGTGCAGTTAAAATCCCCCCCGAGGACAATGCAGTCGCCGACGTCGACGGAGCCAAGAAGAGCGGACACCTCTTCAAAGAAGCGCGTCTGCTGCGGGCCGGGATGAGGGGCGTACACGTTCACGAGATGGAGCGGCACGTCCCCCAGGCGAACCGTTACGTGCAGCAAGCGGCCTGGCACGGGCTCCTCGACCCCCAAGATCTCCGGCTGAAAATGCGGGCCCAGCAAGATGGCCACCCCACTAGAAATGGCGGTGAGGTGGCTCATGCGGACCTCTCCTTGCCATTCCAGGAGCCACGTGGCTTCGTCTCCCGGAACGGTGTGGGTTTCTTGCAGGAAGCACACCGCATATTTCCCCTCCCGCAGGAGCGAAAAATTGTCAAATCTACGGCGTGCCCCTCTGCCGCCGTTGATGTTGAGGCTGGCTATGGTTATCTTCATGGCAAAAGCATAGTGCAACCTCTACCTTAACCTATTGTGGGGGAGGGAGCGGAGTCTTTTGTTGAACTCCGCTCCCTCCGCAGCCCAGCGAGGAGTCCCTCGAGCTCGCGCAGCTCAAGGTGCTGCTCCTTTGTCAAGGGCCCGCCCGCGGCCAAGGTTTTAACGGCGGCGCGGACGGACCCCTTGATCAGCTCCGGCTCGGACCATTTATCCAGGGCCAGTCGGGCTTGGTCGCGGCGACCCCGGCTCTGGGCCAAAAAGTCCCGGAGTTCCTTTGCAGGAACGAGGAGGGCCTCAGCGGCGGCCGCGAGCAGATCCACCGCCTCACTGGCGGTGGTCTCTAGGTCTTCACCCGCGTCCCCCACCGAGTCCCCGTCCTCCTCCGGGAGGTGGCCGCCAGCAGCCGGCCCATCGACCGCACAAGGTACGGCAAATGAACCGGCCGCTCCAACCGGCCCTGGCACTGCCCCGATCCCACCCCCAGGATCGTCGGCAGAGGAGTCCCCACTGGGCTCTTTTAAAAATGGTGCTGGGTCGGGAAATGACAGCGGAAGGGGTTCCCCCTCCGCCCCAGGAACCGGAGAACAAGGAGAGACCCGGCCATAGAAAATCCCCAGGCCCTCCAAGTGCTCCAGCTCCAAAGTAAGGGGCGAGGGTGGGTGTTCCTCCCCCTCCCCGCTGCCACCCCCCGGCCCAGCATCTACAGTGTCATAATTATTTGTTTCATTCTCTGCCGGGTCGAGCAAATCCCGGGGGAAGTTGGGTAATAGCTGGGCGGGCTCAGGTTCGGCCTTTTCGGCCTCGCCCGCCTCAGTCCCCGGGACGCCCGGCCCGGCGGCTACGCATTCCTCCGCGGTCCCCACGCCCCCCACGACAGGCAGATCTTCCACTCCATCCCCGGGAGGCAGAGGCTGGGCAGCCTCAACTGTCTCACCCTCCCCGGGGAAAGACTCCTCGCGCCTGCAGCGCAATTTGGGGGCGCTGGTGGGGGACGCGGGACACGCGGCGGGCACCGCCTCCTCCGCGGAGGGATGTTGTTCCCCCTCCGCCTCATTGGGGCGGTGCCTCTTTTTGTTCCTGGGGGCGCGCGGAGTCAGGGAGACCTCCATGTCTGCCGAGGCCTCCCGCTCCGCCCCCCCCTTTTCCTTTTCTTGCCCGCGCCTGGGCCCCTCTGTGGTGGTATTCAAGGGCTCGGGCACGGGCTCGGGGCACCCCGCGCTCGCCGGTGACGGGGTTGGGCTGAGCGCGGTGGTCAAATTATCCGGCGCACTGAGGGGACCCGCCTCTTGATGTTTTGTCTTCTTCCGCGCCTTCTTTCCGGTCGGACGCTCTCCCTCCCCCCCGCCGGAGGCCCTGAAAACAAAGGCCTCCGACGATGCCCGCGCACCCATGGCTCCCGGCACGCGGACGCAACTAGGGGGAGGGGTGGCGGCGGCGCCAGCCTTGGCCGCCTTCGGTGGTTTGGCGGCCTTGGAGGCGGGGCAGTTCTTGCGAACGTGCCCCACCTCCCTGCAGGCATGGCACCGCACGCCGTCCGACGTCCAGAAGACGCGGTAGGCAGTCCCCTCGTGCACCACATTAAAATGACCTTCCGTCGTCTCCTCCCGCGCCAGCCGGACAAAGAGCTGGCGGCGGAAGGAGAACACGTGGCGCAGGCTGCTCTCCCTGAGGCCGAGCGGTATGGGGTTGATCCCCGACCTTACCTCCCCCAGTTGTTGTAGGTGAGGGAGGAGGAGCTCAGCGGAAACAAAGGGCGGGACGTTTGAAACGATGACCCTCTGCGCGGTGGCCTCGAGAGGGTCCACCGGCAGGAACGTCCCGCCCACCGTGAGCCCCTTTTCAAGGGCCAGGGACACCGCCCGCTCCGACCCCAGGAAGAACACGGCCTTCCCAGACATCTTGGAGGCTGCGACAATGGCCGAGGGGCCGACTACCCCAGCCATCGCCCGCACGCACTCCTCAATGCTCATTGTGGGGTGAGTGTAGCTCTTGACCCCGTGTTTCCTGGTTATAAGTCTGAATGGTGGCAGGGCAGCGGGTGGCGCAGGAGGGGCCGTGGAAGCGGTTGCCACCTGCGCATACGTCCTTGCTGGCCCTGCCACCGGCGTGGATGGGGTCGCCATCACGGGGTCCCTTTAAGGGCTACACCCACCCCAGAGTCACAGGCCTTAATGGTCTTTAATGGCCTCGTATGTTAACTGAGCAGAGGAGCCCTTAACGAGGCACCTCTCCCCTCGTTGACAATTGGGGAGAGGCCTTGCTCCCTCTGCTCAGTTGTCTTAATTGGTTTTTTTTTTTGCAAATTTGGAAGGAAGAGGCCTCAGAGAGAGAGGGGAGAAACAGAGTAGCAGAGAAAGAGAGAGGGGGGTGGGAAGGGGGGGGGGGGACTGCGAGGGCAGGTCTCCCCTCGCAGCTGTGGGTGGGTGCACTCCCCAGATGGCAAAACACAAAAGTCTTTGGGGTGGTCTTCAGGTGGGGGGAGAAGATGTCTTCACCTGGGGTAGCTGGAGCCACCAGGCACTCCTAACGATCTTTAATTGGGTGATTGATGACAATCTTCAGCCTGGTAGCTCCAGCTATCCCAGGCTAGGCAAATGTGGGGGGTGGGGGGGGTTCCAATTGTGGGGGGGGCCCAGTTGTAAGCAAGGCCCCCACGCACACTTCCACACACACACACACCCCCCGCGATGTTCCGGCCCTCAGTGGTCTTCTTTCCTCCCCCCACCGATACAACAAAGTCTGTTTGGGAAATGCACCCACACCCACCTGTAGAAAGTGTAGAGTCTCCCTCCTTCCACACTGGGTGTTGTTGGTTGTTCCCCCTCTCTCCAACTCTTTGCAGAAATGGTAAAGATGTTAAAAGAGTTTTCTGTTTCCTCCTCCTCTCCCTCTGGATAAAGTTGAAGGTGAAGCCCCTTCCTTCCTTCCTTCTCCTCCTGGGCTGGTCTCAGGGCTCTCCAGGCAGGAGCACAAGTTGGTGGCTGCTCTCCTCTCTGCTCACAGCTCCAACTGTGCAGGACACGCCTCCACTGCTGCACGATTGGTCCTTGTGCATGAATCCCAAAAAGATAGTTTGCAGGTGAAGCAGGTGATCAGGAAGGCGAATGGAATGTTGGCCTTCATTGCGAGAGGGATGGAGTACAAAAGTAGGGAGGTCCTGCTGCAACTGTACAGGGTATTGGTGAGGCCGCACCTGGAGTACTGCATGCAGTTTTGGTCACCTTACTTAAGGAAGGATATACTGGCTTTGGAGGGGGTACAGAGACGATTCACTAGGCTGATTCCGGAGATGAGGGGGTTAACTTATGATGACAGATTGAGTAGACTGGGTCTTTACTCGTTAAGAGTTCAGAAGGATGAGGGGTGATCTTATAGAAACATTTAAAATAATGAAAGGGATAGACAAGATAGAGGCAGAGAGGTTGTTTCCACTGGTCGGGGAGAATAGAACTTGGGGGCACAGCCTCAAAATACGGGGGAGTCAATTTAAAACCGAGTTGAGAAGGAATTTCTTCTCCCAGAGGGTTGTGAATCTATGGAATTCTCTTCCCAAGGAAGCAGTTGAGGCTAGCTCATTGAATGTATTCAAATCACAGATAGATAGATTTTTAACCAATAAGGGAATTAAGGGTTACGGGGAGCGGGCGGGTAAGTGGAGCTCAGTCCACGGCCAGATCAGCCATGATCTTGTTGAATGGCGGAGCAGGTTCGAGGGGCTAGATGGCCTACTCCTGTTCCTAATTCTTATGTTCTTATGTTATTGCTGACTAACTTGACTGAATTCTTTGAGGCAACAGTGAAGGTTGATTAAGGTAGTGCAGTCGATGTATATATGGACTTTCGGAAGGTATTCGACAAAGTGCCACAAAGGATGTTTATTAAGAAGATGGAAGCCCATGGAATTAAGGGGAATGTGATGGTATGGATATAAAATTGGCTCAGTGGCAGGACGCAAAGGGTGGTGGATGGATATTTTTTCAGACTGGGAGGTGTTTTGCAGTGGTGTTCCCCAAGGGTAAGTTTTGGGTCCATTACTCTTTGCAATTTTTATAAACAACCTAATCTCGGGCATTATAAAGTTTGCAGATTTGATACGAAACTTGGCATAGTAGTAGATCACGACGAGGATAGTTATAGGCTTTAGGATGACATAGAGTGAAATGGGCAGAAGCATAGCAGATGGTTTTCAATGGGGAGATGTGTGAAGTGATGCATATTATAAATGGCACAATTTTGAAAAGTGTAAATCAGCAGAGGTACCTTGGTGTTCATATACATAAATCCTTAAGGATGGCAGGGCAAGTTGATAAAGTAGTTAAAAATGCTTTTGGGTTTATAAATGGAGGAATAAATATAACAACAAAGAGATCATATTAGAACTAGGCCCCAGCTGGAGTATTGTGGATAATTCTGGGCATCACACTTCAGGAAAGATATAAAGGCCTTAGAAAGGGTACAGAGGAGGTTTACCAGGATGTTACCAGGGATGAGGGATTCAGTTATGAGGAGAGATTGGAAAAATTAGGATTGTTCTCCTTGGAACAGAGAAGGTTAAGAGGTGACCTAATTGAGATTTTCAAAGTGATGAGAGGTTTTGATAGAGTAAATGGAGGGGGTGGGGGGTGGGGTAATTCCCTCTGGTGAGTGGGTCAATAATTAGAGGTCATAGATTGAAAATCATTGGAAAAAGATCGAGAGGGGAGATGAGAATTTTTTTCTCTCGGAGAGTTGTTGGGATCTGGAACGCTCTGCCTGAAAAGGTGGTGGAAGCTGATTTCATAAATAAAAGGGAGTTGGACAGGTACTTGAGAATGAGGAACTTACAGGGTTACAGACAAAAAGCAGGGATATGGGACTAAGCATGACTGCTCTTTCAAAGAGCCAGCACGTGCACGGTGGGCCAAATGGCCTCCTCCTGTGCTGTAAGTTTCCATGATTATTATAGTAGTGGCAACCCAGTATCATTCTTATTGGTCTATCAAAAATAGGCATTCTGCCATTCCCTACGTGATACTTGTGAATGATGTTTGAGTTCCAGATGCTATCAGTACTGTTAAGTGTCTTCTTATCCAGATGGTCCTACCTAATCCAAACAATTAGTTTGGTTACTGTTATCCTTATGATGATTTGATCAAAGTTTCCAACTGATACATATCATACCACAAGTTAGCGAGGCAGTCCAACAGAAACTGACACAAGCTATATCAAGATTACCGTACAACTAACAGGGGTCTTATCTCAGTAGGCCTGAAATGTAAAGAAAAGCGGCACCTGGTTATTTAAACAGTCTTAGGAGTTTGTTACACTCAGATAAACAGACATTAGAAAGGTAGAACATAGATGTAAGACAAGGATAAAAGGCAACATTACTACTAGATGTCTTATAACTAAATGCTCTACATTACAATAAGAGTGTATGTTTCTACTAAAGATGTTCTCTACAAACACAGACATATCTTAACATTCTTAACAGGAGCATAGAATGACTCAATAAACTAAGTGTAGAAACCTGTACTGTTTTTGGGCTCTCTTTTTTTCTCAGAATCTGCTAAAATTAACAGGGACCTGTGAAGTAAATTAATAAACTACAATTCCCACTTCCTACAACTAGTAGCGCTCCACTCTTTGAATCGGTTCCAGTTATGTCATGTGAAAGCCATTTTGAGCTGAGGCAGCTGTGATCAGAACAGAGCCTAGCTAAGTAATTGCTTTAAATTTAGAAACGTTCCATAGTATTAGAATGACAGATTCCACAATGATAACTGAGTGTATCGCTGTTACCTAACCTTCATTTCTGTTAAGCCCGATTTATATTGCTCATCAACAAAAGCAACAGATGGTACTTTTGTAAACCGCCTGAAGGACCCAAATAATTTGACAGTCAGCCAGGGACCAGCATATCTGCAGAAGTACACTCACAAATACACCACAGAAGTAGCTGGTGTGAAGTCTTCAAAAACTAAACAGAGTCCCATTAAAATTCTGAACTCTTTGACTTTATGTGCACCTTGAAAATGTAAAGACTCGGCTGGCTCAATCCATCCTTAGAAAAAAGAAAAGGAATAACAAGAGGATCT
Source organism: Pristiophorus japonicus (assembly GCF_044704955.1). NCBI lineage: Eukaryota > Metazoa > Chordata > Chondrichthyes > Pristiophoridae > Pristiophorus > Pristiophorus japonicus. Next base: position 261,535,473 of record NC_091982.1, on the reverse strand, counting down.
TCCATGGATAAATGAGGGAAGAAGGATGCCACAGTTGTCTATTGAAAACTACAGTATTTAATGATGTATTCAATGGTACCAGGTACAATAATGTAGATATTAATTTGGTTACTCCCAATGTGTTTGGAAGAAAAATTGTCAAGTAGCCCATTCACTGTGTTGTTGAGCACAGACATGTCAGACCCTCCCAGGTCAATGATTCTAATAGACTCTTGGTCTGACTTGACATTCAGGAGATACCTTGGAGGCATCGTATGTAAGTGTGGTAAAATACCAAACTGCTCATACTGGTTAGCCACAGGATCCTTTGAATGCAGAGTTTTCTCTAAGTAGGACAGACAAGCAATTAGTCCGCCCTGGTGCAGACAGCTGAAAAACATTGAACACAAAATATTAAACACAATTTAAAGCACTGTGAATAACAACTGGTACAATGAGTGGACTAAGAAACCGTGCTTCCTGATGACTAAACAAAGACAGAATGAATACAGGAACAAAATAAATCAAAATGAAATACTCAGCAATTGGAGGAGTAGCAGGAAACTGCGTTAGTAATCTCTTTTCAAACTGTTGTTTCCATGAGACATGACAGCCAGCTTTGGAGGCAAATTTTCTGGTTATAATTCTGATACAAGCTACAACAGCTGACAAATGAAGAGCACCAAACATCGTAAGACCATTTACAGTCAGGTGTGTAAACCAGGGTTGACTCCCATGTACAGAAAGGTTTTCTGGATCTAAGCTTGTCATGTATGTATGTATGTATGCTTGGGGTTACTAGCCACCAGGTGGCGGCACTGTCGGAGGTCATTGAGCTGTGCGCACGTGTGTGCGGCCCAGGTATAAAAGGTAAGCCATCATGTGATGTAATCACGTTGGGCCCTAATAAAGCAGTGCCAGGTTTGTATCTGTGTTAGTTTACAGTATTCAGTCTATCGAGTTATTACATACATAACACTTGGCGACGAGGTAACTTAAGAACCTTCACATGCAAAAATGAGCACAATTGGAATTCTGGAGAGATTTGTGGAGGGAGGGGACTGGGCAGATTTTGTAGCTTGCCTGAACCAGTACTTCGTGGACAACAAAATGGAGGAACCCACTGACGCAGTTAGGCGCAGGGCGGTCTTCCTCACGGTTTGCGGTCCGAAAATCTATGGACTCATAAAGAATCTTCTCTCGCCTGCAAGTCCAATGGACAAGGACTATGAGGAATTGTGTGCTCTGGTACGTGACCATCTCAAACCACAAGAAGGCATCATCATCTCACGATATCGATTCTACACGCATGGTCATTCCGAGGGCCAAGATGTGTCGGAATTCGTTGCCGATCTAAGACGTTTAGCTGGATCGTGTAAGTTCAAAAACACGTTGGGAGACATGCTGTGGACTTCTTTGTAATCGGCATCAACCACGAGGTGATCCTGCGTAAGCTACTGGCGGCGGAGACGCTAGATTTGAGCAAGGCCATCATTATTGCCCAGGCATGCATGACAATGGACAAAAAATTAAAGCAGACATCATCGAAAAATCGGAACTTGGCAAGTACTGTAAACAAGATTATATCGTCGTTTGGCAGAGCTGCATATGGCAGGGCCTACTCAACTGCAAAACCTGTGGCTGCCTAAAGTCTGCCAATAGGAATGAATCCGATTTCACCGTGTTGTCATTGTGGGGGCAATCATCGGCCTCATCAGTGTTGGTTTAAACAGTACATTTGTAAAGGCTGTTCAAGACTGGGGCATCTCCAGCGCATGTGTCCGCAACTGAGCAAGCGTGCTGCGACACACCACATGGAGGATGACCACCAGTATAGCGCGGATCCGGATATGCAATCTGAGATACCAGAGGAGGAAGTGTATTTGTTCCTAACAAAGAGCCAACCGATAATGATTAATTGTGAAACTTAACGGTGTGCCGGTACCGATGGAATTGGATACGGGTGCGAGTCAATCAATGATGAGCCAGAGGACATTCAACAAGCTGTGGTATACTCAAGCTGTGAGGCCTAAGCTGAGTCCAGTCAATGCCAAGTTGCGTACATACACTAAAGAACTCATAACAGTGATTGACAGTGCAGTAGTCAAGGTGTCGTAAGATGGTGTGGTTCATGATTTACCGTTATGGATTGTTCCAGGCAATGGTCCAACGCTGTTCGGCAGGAATTGGCTAGAAAAAATCAAATGGAATTGGAACGATATCAAAGCGCTGTCATCGGAGGATGATACTCCATATGTTCAAGTGCTGAGCAAGTTCCCCTCGCTGTATGAACCAGGCATCGTCAATTTCACGGGAGCCAAGGTGCAGATCCACGTGGACTCAGATGCAAGATCCGTCCATCATATAGCTCGGGCGGTTTCGTACATGATGAGGGCGAAGATCGAAATCGAACTGGACAGACTCCAGCTTGAAGGGGTCTTATCACCGGTCGAATTTAACGAATGGGCCAGCCCCATTGTTCCTGCGTTGAAGCGTGATGGCACTGTCTGGATTTTTGGAGACTACAAGGTTACTGAGTTTCGAAACAGGAACAATACCCGTTACCGAAGACTGATGACCTGTTTGCAACGCTAGCCGGGGGGGTAAGTCGTTCACTAAACTGGATCTGACATCGGCCTACATGACACAGGAGCTGGTCGAGACATTGAAGAAACTTACGTGCATCAACACTCATAAAGGACTGTTTGTCGACAACACGTGTCCTTTCGGAATTTGCTCGGCTACAGCCATATTTCAGAGGAACATGGAAAGTCTACTGAAGTCCATCCCTAGAACCGTCGTGTTCCAAGATGACATCCTGGTCACAGGTCGTGACACCGCTGAACATCTGAACAACTGGTTCTACATCGGCTGGACAAAGTGGGACTCAGACTGAAACATTCTAAGTGCGTCTTTATGGCACAGGATGTCGAATTCCTGGGGAGGAAAATTGCTGCTGACGGCATCAGGCCTACGGACTCGAAAACCAAGGCCATCAAAAATGCACCCAAGCCTCAGAATGTGACGGAGCTGCATTCGTTCCTTGGTCTACTCAATTACTTCGGTAATTTCCTACCTAGATTGAGCACTTCATTAGAGCCACTGCACATACTGCTAAGAAAAGGCGACAACTGGGTTTGAGGTGCGTCTCAAGATAGAGCTTTTGAGAAAGCTACTAATCTGCTTTGCTCCAACAAGCTGCTGGTACATGATACATCTAATATTGGCCTGTGATGCTTCGTCATATGGAGTTGGTTGCGTGCTCCAAAAAGCTAATGAGTCGGGTAAACTACAACCTGTTGCGTATGCTTCAAAAAGTTTGTCAAAGGCTGAAAGAGCCTACAGCATGGTAGAAAAAGAAGCATTAGCCTGTGTGTGTGGGGTTAAAAAGATGCATCAGTACCTGTTTGGTCTTCGGTTTGAACTGGAAACAGATCACAAGCCACTCATTTAATTGTTTCGGAAAACAAAGTTATCAATATCAATGCATCGTCCCGCATCCAGAGGTGGGCTGACATTATCTCCTTATGATTATGTCATTTGCCATAGACCTGGCACCGAGAATTGTGCCGATGCACTGAGCCGTCTGCCGTTGCCCACACCGGAGGTGGAGACGCCACAACCTGCAGACCTACTGTTAGTTATGGATGCTTTTGTAAGTGAAGGAATCCCTGTCACGACTCAACAAGTTAAGACCTGGACCAGCCAGGACCTGATATTATCGGTTGTGAAACATTGTGTCCTTAGTGGTGATTGGTCTGCCATACCCAAGCAAATGGCTGATGAGACCAAACCTTACAACCGTCGCAAAAACGAACTATCCATTCAGTCAGATTGTTTACTGTGGGGTAATTGTGTTGTTATGCCAAAGAAAGGCAGAGAGAAATTTGTACATGATCTATATCCCGGTATTGTGATGTTGAAAACCATTGCCTGGTCTCATGTATGGTGGCCTGGAATTGACTCTGACCTGGAATCATGTGTGCATCAGAGCAACACTTGCATGCAGCTAAGTAAAGCACCAGTGGAATCGCCGCTGAGTCTGTGGTCGTGGCCATCTAAACCATGGTCCAGGATCCACATCGACTTTGCAGGTTCCTTCCTGGGAAAGATGTTTTTAGTTGTGATGGATGCATATTCAAAGTGGACAGAAACATAGAAAATAGGTGCAGGAGTAGGCCATTCGGCCCTTCGAGCCTGCGCCACCATTCAATAAGATCATGGCTGATCATTCCCTCAGTACCCCTTTCCTGCTTTCTCTCCATACCCCTTGATTCCTTTAGCCATAAGGGCCATATCTAACTCCCTCTCGAATATATCCAATGAACTGGCATCAACAACTCTCTGTGATAGGGAATTCCACAGGTTAACAACTCTCTAAGTGAAGAAGTTTCACCTCATCTCAGTCCTAAATGGCTTACCCCTTATCCTTAGACTATGTCCCCTGGTTCTGGACTTCCACAACATCGGGAACATTCTTCCTGCATCTAACCTGTCCAGTTCCGTCAGAATTTTAAATGTTTCTATGAGATCCCCTCTCATCCTTCTAAACTCCAGTGAATACAGGCCCAGTCAATCCAGTCTCTCCTCATATGTCAGTCCTGCCATCCTGGGAATCAGTCTAGTGAACCTTCACTGCACTCCCTCAATAGCAAGAACGTCCTTCCTCAGATTAGGAGACCAAAACTGAACACAATATTCCAGGTAAGGCCTCACCAAGGCCCTGTACAACTGCAGTAAGACCTCCCTGCTCCTATACTCAAATTCCCTAGCTATGAAGGCCAACATGCCATTTGCCTTTGTTAGATCTCTTAATTTCCAATGAAATACGAACTCCGATGGTAGTTTTAACTTTTAAATTTTGGCAGAGAGTAACAAGCTGCTGGCTGATTGCCAGTTCCTTTGTCTTACTGAAACCACATGGTCAAAATGGCTGTATTTATACCTGGATCAATTTACAGAAAAGAACTCGCCTTCTTTGACCTTATTGGCTCAATTGAAAGTCTTTTAACGTTTTAATTGGCTCGCTACCCAAGGTCCGAAAATGTCAAGTTGATTGATGACTTAATGCAATGTGGCCTGTGTTTTTTCACAGCCTGTCTAAATGCAGCCTGTTTGAATTCTCTATCAATCCCCCCTTTGATTCTTTCACAAACTGAATCATAAAACATCAGGTATCACTGGTTAAACATTCTACAAAATAATTTCATACATGTTAATAGAGTTTCCTTCTAAAATTTGTTGATGTGTTTCGCCACATGTCCGGACTAGTAGCTTCCACACAAATTTACACCAACCCGAGTTCCATCGTGGCCACAATGGAAGTCTGGTTTTAGTAGGTTAATTAACCTTATTCCAATTTAATCCAAACCAATATCTTAATTCAACCAGTAAACCACCTTTCCTTAAGCATAACATACTCCTGTGCCATGTACAGACGGTCTGCTGGGACCTGCAAGGTGTCTCACCTGCGGGACAGCAGCTACAGCCGCCTGGTCGCAACAACATTTAATCAACATAAACAAACAATATAAAAGTAAAAGTTATTTCCATGTAATTCCCTTGCTACCCTACTATTTCCCTTTGGTGCAGAGGGTCGGCTAGTAAGAAGTAGGCCTGTGCCTAGAATACCTACAATCAATACTACAGTAAATTTATACATTTTCGCAAAAAGTAATTTCCTTATTAGATTTCAGCTTCAGTTACGGGTGCTCGTTTAACGTATGAAGCGTGGATCCAGGCTTTCTTTCCTTGGACTTTAACAGCTGCCTGGGTGGTCAATAACACTTGATAAGGTCCCTCCCACTTGGCACCCAAAGGTTCTTTATGCAACTTTTTCACATACACCCAGACTCCCGGGATGATGTCGTGTCCTCCTTCGGGTGGATTACCCCAAGCTGCCGATACCTGTCGGGAAACAGAACTAATAGCATTGGTTAAGTTCTGACAGTATGATAACAAAGTGTCACTCATTAAGTGAACATCAGCTTTCCGTAAATCGATAGTTCCTGGCAGCGACATGGGTCTTCCTGTTATAATTTCAAATGGGCTTAGACCTGTAGTTCTGTTCGGGGTTGCCCTAATGCTACATAGCACTATTGGTAGTGCCTGGGGCCATGGTGTTCCTTCTTGGTGATATTTGGCAAGCTGTTGTTTCAGAGTTCGATTCATGCGCTCTACTTGTCCTGATGATTGCGGATGATAAGGACAATGTAAATCCCACGTAATGTTCAGTAACCTACAGACTTCTTGGCAGACAGCACCTGTGATCTAAGTCAATGCTACTCAGGACTCCCCATCGGGGAATGTAATCCTTACATAAGTCCTTTGCAGTGTGATTGGCTGTGGCTCTTTTAGTTGGGACAGCTTCTACCCATCTAGAGAATCTGTCGACCATGACAAGAATGTTAGTGTATCCTTGGCATGAAGGAAGAGATATATAATCAATCTGCAGATGCTGGAATGGTCCGACAGGGGCAGGGGGCCTCAGTTGGGGCATTACCGTGATGGGTCCAGAATTATTTTTCTGGCAGACCACACAGCGGTCTGTTACCAGCTGGGCATGTTTTTTAAATCCCCGACCCCACCAGCTTTTCTGGAACCGTGCCGTCATCTGTTGTGAGGCCAAGTGTCCCCACAAGTGGATCTGTTGGGCTAAAAAAGGCATAAACACTTGTGGCGCGATTGGCTTGTCGGTAACTCTTTGTCTCCAGACACCATCTTCGCATAGCTTAATTTCTGCCTCAATCCATGTCCATTTTTCCTCTTGGGAGCACTTGCCTTGCATTGTTTGAAGGTCTCGTGTCAGAATCCTGAGTGCTTTCAATCTGCACATCTGTGTTGGTTCTTCTGGAGGAACGCCCTGTGAGGTGGCATTTTTAGCTGCCTGGTCGGCTAGGGCATTTCCCTGTGCTTCTATGGTATTTTCCTTGGTATGGGCCTTACACTTCAGGATGGACACTTCCTGAGGTAATTGTATGGCCTCCGGTAAGTCTCGGACTTCTTTTCCATTTCGGTTAGGTGTACCAGCAGCAGTGAGGAATCCTCTTTTCCGCCATAACATACCAAAGTCGTGAGCGACTCCAAAAGCATAACGCGAATTTGTGTAGACATTAGCTGTCTGTCCTTCTGCTATTCGACATGTTTCTGACAGGGCCCGTAACTCGGCCTGTTGTGCTGACGTTCCTGAGGGTAAACGTCCTTTAGCAACTACCTCATTTAAGGTTGTAACTGCCCATCATGCTTTTCTGGTACCATTGTCAACAAAGGAGGAACCATCTGTAAACAGGATGAGGTCTGGGTTGTGCAGAGGCTCCTCTGCTGCTAAGGCTGCTTCTTCTGTTTCTTTTAAAATCTCCACGCAGTCATGCTCTTCACATTCTCCCCCCTCTTGCTCCCTCGATTCTGACATCGGGAGCATAGTTGCGGGATTAACCGGGCTGGCCCGGACGATATGGAGATTAGGAGCTTCCAAAACTGCTGTCCAGCGGGTCCATCTTGCTGCTGTCACCTGACACATTCTATTCATAGACAGCAAAGCGTGTACGGTGTGACAATCAGCTTTTGGTCGAGGACTAGACCCGCAGTGGTCATTACCGCTCGACATGTAGCTTCCATGGCCCTTAGGCAACTTCCCCATCCGAGGGCTACCGCATCCAGTTTTGCCGAATAATAGCCAATAGGTCTTTGCCAATCCCCATGTTCTTGTGTCAGTATAGCTGTCATATATCCTTCTTTCTCATGAACAAACAGGGTAAATGGCTTACCACTGTCGGGGATTCCCAGAGCCGGTGCCGAACACAAAGCCTTTTTCAAACTCAGGAAGGCCTCTTGCTGTTCCTTAGTGAGGGTGATGGCTTCTTTAGAGGCACGTTTCCCCTTTAAAATATCATTCAATGGCTGAGCAAGCTGTGTGAAGGAGTCAATCCAATTTCTGTTAAAGTTACACAATCCCAAAAAAGACCTTAGTTCCTGAATAGTGGTGGGTTTTTTAGCAGCCCGAATGGCTGCAGTTCTATCCTGGGTAAGTTCTCTCTTTCCTTGTGAAATCTTTTGTCCCAGGTATACAACCTCTTCTTGGGATATTTGTGCTTTGTCGATGCTGGTTTTTATGTCTTTTCAGCCGAAGGTGATCCAGCAAAGCTCGTAAATCTTGTTCATGCTGTTCTTCCGTGTTTGAAGCTAGCAGGATATCGTCTACATATTGGATGACTGTGGATGACAGGGGAGGTAATTCTCGCAAATGGCTTTGTAAAGCCATGTGGAATACCGTAGGGCTGTTGTGGAAACCCTGCGGTAACCGGGTCCAAGTATACTGTTGTCCTTGGACAGTGAAAGCAAACCACTGTTGAACCTCCGGTGCCAGAGGCACCGACCAAAATCCGTTGGCCATATCTATAACCGAGAAATATTTATGTTCCGGTTTGAGGGCATTAAAAATGGTGGAGGGATCTGTGACCAAAGGAGCTTTTTGATCAATACACTGGTTAGCTTTCCTATAATCGACAGTCAAACGCCAAGTCTCATTAGATTTCTGTACCGGCCACACGGGGCTATTGGAGGAGCTATGCGTTTTAATAAGCACCCCTTGTTTCTCCAATTGCTGAATAACCGGTAAGATTCCCACGATGGCAGTTGGACTGATGGGATACTGTTTAGTGCATGGAGGCTTGGTCCCGGTAAATGACGCAGGCTCCATCTGGAGTAGGCCACAATCGTTCTTATCTTTAGCCCATATCGGGTGTTCCTTCAATTCTTCTTTCTTCAAAGTTCTAATTGACCATGTCACCCGACCATCCTCGAAATGCAACGATGAATCTATTTGGATTAGAACGTCCATTCCCAAAAGGGGTTGATCTACTGGGCCTATCCAGACCAGCGTGGTTAGTTCATGTGGACCCAGCCCTATATGTACCGGTGTTGTCCTTTTAATTTCCATTTTATGGCCCCCAACTCCATAGGCTGTACGTGCCCTACCATCCAACGGCAAAAAGTCTCCATATTGTAGGGGTAAGCATGTTAATTCCGCCCCTGTGTCTAAAAGACAGTCCACATCCTTATCGCCCACCCTCACAGTTATATATAGCCCATCTCCCCTTTGTTGTATTAGTGCGAGGAGGGGGGCCAGGGTGGGCTCTAATCGTTTTTTGCTATCCCAAGTAACTCCTTCTGTTGTTGTATTGTCAGTTGCTTAAATGCTTCTATGATGTCATTATCTTGTGACAAGCCTGGTTTGTTGGCTGAATTGTATCTCTGGCTGCGTCCTCTTCCCCCTGCCGTGACCTTGCTGTTTTGCCCTGCACGTCTCGGCCCAGTGACCTTCTTTCCCACAATAATGACATTTTCCGGGTAATTTTCCGAATGACTGTTTATCGGAATCCTGGGATTTCCATCCCATAGCCTGTACAGCTCGGACTTTAGCTCCCATATCCCGATCTAATTGGCTACATCGATCCACCAATGCTGCAAAGGTAGTTCCTCTACCTTCCCAGTCCGGTAACACTACCTTAAGCATTTTGGACAGTTCTGGCTTTAGACCTGCCACGAAAGCTGCTTTCAGGAGTCCAAACACTTGTTCATCCATTTCCTCATCCGTATTATTCAAACCCGAATGTTCTAGCCACGTGCATCTAAACCGCTCGTCATACTCCAGGACCTCCTCTGTTCCTTTCTGTTGGCAAGCTGCAATTTTTCCCCAGTCTGTCTTAGCTGGACTGAAGGCTTGCAGCCAGTGTTTAATCGCCTCCCATCCTGCGTCTAATTCTTGCTCATCCTGCCCCAAAGCTTCATCTATCTTGTCGTGCAATTTTCTTCCCTGTGTTTTTGGCACCATTATGGTCAAAATTTGCACTCCGTCCCAGGGATGAAGTTGATATATATTTCTTAAGCGGTCCAATTGGTCCCACGTTTTTACTCCCCCTTTCTTTAGATTGGGCAATTCCTTGGACCATTTATCAATTTTCTCTGGGTCTGCCGGAGCATGAACTAAGTATTCTGCATACATCCTTCTCTTTGTTTTTTTGGTTCCGCCCTCATCCGCAGTCTCCTCTGATTTGACTACAACTCGTCTTTTTTTAAACGGGGCAAAGCGCACCCCTAATTCTTCATCCTCCAACCCTGTATTGTCGGAGGATTCAGAATCCGTATCTATTCCTCGGTCGTGTCTTCGGGTTTGCGCTTTTAATTTATCCAAACATGGGTACCCTGGGAATTGATCAATACATTTTCCTTTTCCTATTACTGTCTCTTGACCTAATGATTTTTTCCATTCTTTAATTTCACCTTTAAGATCTTTAACTTCCGCTTCCAGCTTTTCAAGTTCAAGCTTTTTTTGTCGCAGCTGTGCACAAACAGCTTGCAATTGATCCTTTGTGCTGGTCAGTTCTCGATCATGTTGGGAATGCATTATAATTTCATTCCGGTTTCGGATCTGGCCCATAACCGCTAAGGACCATCTAGTTCGCTCTTTATTTTTCATACTGGTCATTTTTCCCCAGACCCTTTTAATCTCGTCCAAGGACCATTGTCCTTTGGAGGTTCCGTACTTTTGTTCGATCTTAATACAGGTTTTAGATAAGTTGAATTGTTGCTCTATGTATTCTTTCAACTGTTCGAGAATTAAATCTAGCAAAACTTCAGGTGGTGCCTGCCCATCTTTAACAGTTGTAGGCAATTCTTTGTTCTTATCTCCTGCTGCCATTATACTGAGTTCTTTACTGGGGTCTCGAGTCGTAGGCTTGCTAGCCGATCAACAGGTCGGTGATTAATTAACTAACACACCGCCGAAGTTTAGACGTCTATGGGACCTCGAGCCGACTACCAACCGGAGGGTTCGCAAACCGGAGGCATTCGGAATCGCGTAGAAGGAGAGGCAAATTTCGACTTTTGACCGAGGACTTTTTTTTGAAAAAGAGGTGTCCTGACCTCAGTATGTAGGTCCGATGTCCAAAATTCAGTTTCTTTCCTCAGCGATCTTGTTCGCAGCGCCAAAATTGTTAAATCTCTTAACTTCCAATGAAATACGAACTCCGATGGTAGTTTTAACTTTTTAATCTTGGCAGAGAGTATCAAGCTGCTGGCTGATTGCCAGTTCCTTTGTCTTACTGAAACCACATGGTCAAAATGGCTGTATTTATACCTGGATCAATTTACAGAAAAGAACTCGCCTTCTTTGACCTTATTGGCTCAATTGAAAGTCTTTTAACGTTTTAATTGGCTCGCTACCCAAGGTCCGAAAATGTCAAGTTGATTGATGACTTAATGCAATGTGGCCTGTGTTTTTTCACAGCCTGTCTAAATGCAGCCTGTTTGAATTCTCTATCAGCCTTCTTCACCGCCTGCTGTACCTGCATGCCAACTTTCAATGACTGATGTACCATGACACCTCGGTCTTGTCGCACCTCCCCTTTTCCTAATCTGCCACCATTCAGATAATATTCTGCCTTCGTGTTTTTGCCCCCAAAATGGATAACCTCACATTTATCCACATTATACTGCATCTGCCATGCATTTGCCCACTCACCTAACCTGTCCAAGTCACCCTGCAGCCTCTTAGCGTCCCCTCACAGCTCACACCGCCACCCAGTTTAGTGTCATCTGCAAACTTGGAGATATTACACTCAATTCCTTCATCTAAATCATTAATGTATATTGTAAATAGCTGGGGTCCCAGCACTGAACCCTGCGGCATCCCACTCGTCACTGCCTGCCATTCTGAAAAGGACCCGTTTATCCTGACTCTCTGCTTCCTGTCTGCCAACCAGTTCCTTATCCACGTCAGTATGCTACCCCCAATACCATGTGCTTTAATTTTGCACAACAATCTCTTTGTGCGGGACCTTGTCAAAAGCCTTCTGGAAGTCCAAATACACCACATCCACTGGTTTTCCCTTGTCCACCCTGCTAGTTACATCCTCAAAAAATTCCAGAAGATTCGTCAAGCATGATTTCCCTTTCATAAATCCATGCTGACTTGGTCCGATCCTGTCATCGATTTCCAAATGCGCTGCTATTTCGTCCTTCATGATCAATTCCAACATTTTCCCACTACTGATGTCAAGCTAACCAGTCTATAATTACCCGTTTTCTCTCTCCCTCCATTTTAAAAAGTGGTGTTACATTAACTACCCTCCAGTCCATGGGAACTGATTCAGAGTCGATAGACTGTTGGAAAATGATCACCAATGCATCCACTATTTCTAGGGCCTCTTCCTTGAGCACTCTGGGATGCAGACTATCAGGCCCCGGGGATTTATCGGCCTTCAATTCCATCAATTTCCCGAACACAATTTCCCGTCTAATAAGGCTATCATTCAGTTCCTCCTTCTCACTAGATCCACTGTCCCCTAGTACCTTCGGAAGGTTATTTGTATCTTCCTTCGTGAAGACAGAACCAAAGTATTGGTTCAATTGGTCTGCCATTTCTTTGTTCCTCATTATAATTTCACCTGAATCCAACTGCAAGGGACCTACGTTTGTCTTTACTAATTTTTTTCTCTTCACATATTTATAGAAGCTTTTGCAGTCAGTTTTTATATTCCCTGCAAGCTTCCTCTCGTACTCTATTTTCCCCCTCTTAATTAAACCCTTAGTCCTCCTCTGTTGAATTCTAAATTTCTCCCAGTCCTCAGGTTTGTTGCTTTTTCTAGTCAATTTATATGCCTCTTCCTTGGCTTTAACACTAACCTTAATTTCCTTTGTTAGCCATGGTTGAGCCACCTTTTATTTTTACTCCAGACAGTGATGTACATTTGCTGAAGTTCATCATGTGATCTTTAAATGTTTGCCATTGCTTATCCACCGTCAACCCTTTTAGTATCGTTTGCCAGTCTATTCTAGCCAATTCACGCCTCATACCGTCGAAGTTACCTTTCCTTAAGTTCAGGACCTTAGTTTCCAAATTAACTGTGTCACTCTCCATCTTAATAATGAATTCTACCATATTATGGTCACTTTTCCCCAAGGGGCCGAGCACAAAAAGATTGCTAATTAGTCCCTTCTCATTACACAATACCCAGTCTAGGATGGCCAGCTCCCTGGTTGGTTCCTCGACATATTGGTCTAGAAAACCATCCCTAATACACAATAGGAAATCCTCCTCCACCGCATTGGTACCAGTTAGGTTAGCCCAATCAATGTGTAGATTAAAGTCGCCCATGATTACTGCTGTCCTTTTATTGCACACATCCCTTATTTTCATGTTTGATGCTGTCCCCAACCTCACTACTACTATTTGGTGGTCTATACACAACACCCACTAGCGTTTGCTGCCCTTTAGAATTCCACAGCTCCACCCATACCTATTCCATATCATCCAGGCTAATGTCCTTCCTTATAATTGCATTGATTTCATCTTTAACTAGCAACGCCACCCCGCCTCCTTTTCCTTTCTGTCTATCCTTCTTAAGTGCTGAATAGCCCTGAATGTTCAGTTCTAAGCCTTGGTCCCCCTGGAGCTATGTCTCCGTGATGCCAATCACATTGTATCCATTAACTGCTATCTGCGCAGTTAATTCATCCACCTTATTCCGAATACTCCTCACATTGAGACACAGAGCCTTCAGGCTTGTTTTTTTAACACACATTGCCCCTTTAAAATTTTGCTGTAATGTGGCCCTTTTTGTATTTTGCCTTGGGTTTCTCTGCCCTCCACTTTTACTATTCTCCTTTCTATATTTTGTCTCCCTGCATAGGTTCCCATCTCCTTGCCATATTAGTTTAACTCCTCCCCAACAGCACTAGCAAACACCCCCCCCAGGACATTGGTTCCGGTCCTGCCCAGGTGCAGACCGTCTGGTTTGTACTGGTTCCACCTCCCACAGAACCGGTTCCAATGTCCCAGGAATTTGAATCCCTCCCTTCTGCACCACTCCTCAAGCCACGTATTCATCTGAGCTATCCTGCGATTCCTACTCTTACTAGCAGGTGGCACTGGTAGCAATCCTGATATTACTACTTTTGAGGTCCTACTTTTTAATTTAGCTCCTAGCTCCCTAAATTCACCTCGTAGGACCTCATCCCATTTTTTACCTATGTCATTGGTACCTATATGCACCACGACAACTGGCTGTTCACCCTCCCTTTTCAGAATGTCCTGCACCCGCTCCGAGACATCCTTGACCCTTGCACCAGGGAGGCAACATACCATCCTGGAGTCTCGGTTGCGGCCGTAGAAATGCCTATCTATTCCCCTTACAATTGAATCCCCTATCACTATCACTCTCCCACTCTTTTTCCTGCCTTCCCGTGCAGCAGAGCCAGCCACGGTGCCATGAACTTGGCTGCTGCTGCCCTCCCCTGATGAGTCATCCCCCTCAACAGTACTCAAAGCGGTGTATCTGTTTTGCAGGGGGATGACCGCAGGGGATCTCTACACTACCTTCCTTGCACTGCTCTTCCTGTTGGTCTTCCATTCCCTATCTGACTGTGTACCCTTTATCTGCGGTAATACCAACTCACTAAACATGCTATTCACGTCATTCTCAGCATCGTGCATGCTCCAGAGTGAATCCACCCGCAGCTCCAGTTCCGCAACGCAGTTCGTCAGGAGCTGGAGGCGGATACGCTTCCCGCACACGTAGTCGTCAGGGACACCGGAGGCATCCCTGATTTCCCACATTGTACAGGAGGAGCATAACACGTGTCCGACCTCTCCTGCCATGACTTAACCCTTAGATACACTTAAATTGGCGACAACAATGCTAAAAGTTACTCACTGATACAGAAAAGAAAAAAGAAAAACTACTTACCAATCACCAAAACAGATGGTGACAGTGAGTGGATGTTTTTTGGGCTGGAAGGATGTAAACAGTGCTATCCCACAGGAGTCAATTTGGATCACTGTTCTTCTCAATATATATTTTTTATTCGTTCATGAGATGTGAGCGTCGCTGGCAAGGCCAGCATTTGTTGCCTATCCCTAATTACTCTTGAGAAGGTGGTGGTGATCTGACTTCTTGAACCGCTGCAGTCCGTGTGGTGAAGGTACTCCCACAGTGCTGTTAGGAGTTCCAGGATTTTCACCCAGCAACGATGAAGGAAAGGCGATAAACTTCCAATTCAGGATGATCTGTGACTTGGAGGGGAACTTGAAGGTGATGGTGTTCCAATGCACCTGCTGCTCTTGTCCTTCTAGGTGGTAGAGGCAGTGGGTTTGGGAGGTGCTGCCGAAGAAGCCTTGGCGAGTTCCTACAGTCCATCTTGTAGATGGTACACATTGTAGCCATGGTACGCCAGTGGTGGAGGAAGTGAATGTTGAAGGTAGTGGATGGGGTGCTAATCAAGCGGGCTGATTTATCCTGGATGGTGTCGAGCTTCTTGAGTGTTGTTGGAGCTGCAGTCCTCCAGGCAAGTGGAGAGTATTCCATCACACTCCTGACTTGTGCCTTGTAGATGGTGGAAAGGCTTTGGGGAGTCAGGGAGTGAGACACTCGCCACAGAATCCACAGACTCTGACCTGCTTTTGTTGTCACAGTATTTGTGTGGCTGGTCCAATTAAGTTTCTGGTCAATGGTAACCTACAGGATGTTGATGGTGGGCGATTCGGCGATGGTAATGCCATTGAATATCAAGGGCAGTGGTTAGACTCTCGCTTGTTGGAGATAGTCATTGCCTGGCACTTGCGTGGCGCGAATGTCACTTGCCATTTATCAGCCCAAACCCGAATGTCGTCCAGGTCTTGCTGCATGCAGGCATGGACTACTTCATTATCTGAGGAGTTGCGAATGGCACTGAACATCGTGCAGGCATCAATGAACATCCCTACTACTGACCTTATGATGGAGGAAAGGTCATTGATGAAGCAGCTGAAGATGGTTGGGCCTCGGACACTGCCTTGAGGAACTCCTGCAGCGATGTCCTGGATCTGCGATGATTGACCAACCACCACAACCATCTTCCTTTGTGCTAGGTATGACTCCAGTCAGTGTTTTCCCTCTCATTCCCATTGACTTCAGTTTTACTAGGGCTCCTTGATGCCTCACTTGGTCAAATACTGCCTTGCTCTCAAGGGCAGTCACTCTCACCTCACCTCTAAAATTTAGCTCTTTTGTCCATGTTTGGACCAAGGCTGTAATGAGGTCTGGAGTCGAGTGGTTCTGGCAGAACGCAAACTGGGCATTGGTGAGCAGGTTATTGCGAGTAAATGTCACTTAATAGCACTGACAATTACACTTTCCATAATTTTGCTGATGATTGAGAGTAGACAGATGGGGCAGTAATTGCCTGGATTGGATTTGTCCATCTTTTTGTGGACAGGACATACCCGGGCAGTTTTACACATTATTGGATAGATGCCAGTGTTATAGCTTTACTGGAACAGCTTGGCTAGAGGTGCAGCTAGTTCTGGAGCACAAGTCTTCAGCACGACATCCGAGATGTTGTCGGGGCCCAGAGCCTTTGCTGTATCCAGTGCGCTCAGCTGTTTCTTGGTATCAAGTGGAGTGAATCGAATTGGCTGAAGACTGGCTTCTGTGATGGTGGGGACCTCAGGAGTAGGCTGATATGGATCATCCACGCGGCACTTCTGGCTGAAGATGGTTGCAAACGCTTCAGCCTTGTCTTCTGCACTCACGTGCTGGGCTCTGCCAGCATTGAGAATGGGGATATTCATGAAGCCTCCTCCTCCCGTTAGTTGTTTAATTGTCCACCACCATTCACAACTGGATGTGGCAGGGCTGCAGAGCTGTGATCTGATCCATTGATGATGGGATCGCTTAGCCCTGTCTATAGCATGCTGCTTCCACTTTTTAGCATGTGTGTAGTCCAGTGTTGCAGCTTCCCCAGGTTGGCATCTCATTTTTAGGTACGCCTGGTGCTATTCCTGTCATGTTCTTCTATACTCCTCATTGAACCAGGGATGGTCTCTTGGCTTGATGGCAATGGTAAAGTGAGAGAGGTGCCAGGCCATGAGGTGGAAATACAATACTGCTGCTGATAGCTCACAGCGTCTCATGGATGTCCAATTTTGAGCTGCGAGATCTTTTCTGAATCTATACCATTTAGTCTGCTGATAGTGCCACATAACACAATGGAGGATTGTCCACAGTGTGAAGATGGGACTTTTTCTCCACAAGGACTGTGATGGTCACTGCTACCAATGCTGTCATGGACAGATGCATCTGCGAAACGTAGATTTGATGACGATGAGGTCAAGTAGATTTTGCAGTTCGGGAGTGTTTAAACTAATATGGCAGGGGGATAGGAATCTATGCAGCGAGACAGGACAAAGTAATATGGAGTCAGAAACAGATGGTAGTAAGCAATAGTGGAAGGCAAGAAACAAAAAGGGCCACACGACATTATAATTCAAAAAGGACAAAGGGTGTTAAAAAAACAAGCCTGAAGGCTTTGTGTCTTAATGCAAGGAGTATCCGTAATAAGGTGGATGAATTAACTGTGCAAATAGATGTTAACAGATATGATGTGATTGGGATTACAGAGACGTGGCTCCAGGATGATCAGGGCTGGAAACTCAACATCCAAGGGTATTCAACATTCAGGAAGGATAGAATAAAAGGAAAAGGAGGTGGAGTAGCATTGCTGGTTAAAGAGGAGATTAATGCAATAGTTAGGAAGGACATTAGCTTGGATGATGTGGAATCTATGTAGGTAGAGCTGCAGAACACTAAAGGGCAAAAATCGTTAGTGGGATTGTGGACAGACCTCCAAACAGTATTAATGATGTTGGGGAGGGCATCTAACAGGAAATTAGGGGTGCATGCAATAAAGGTGCAGCAGTTATCATGGGTGACTTTAATATGCATATAGATTGGGCTAACCAAACTGGAAGCAATACGGTGGAGGAGCATTTCCTGGAGTGCATAAGGGATGGTTTTCTACATCAATATGTCGAGGAACCAACTAGGGGGGAGGCCATCTTAGACTGGGTGTTGTGTAATGAGAGATTAGTTAGCAATCTCGTTGTGCGAGGCCCCTTGGGGAAGAGTGATCATAATATGGTGGAATTCTACATTAGGATGGAGAATAATTCAGAGACCATGGTCCAGAACTTAAAGAAGGGTAACTTTGAAGGTATGAGGCGTGAATTAGCTAGGATAGATTGGCGAATGATACTTAAGGGGTTGACAGTGGATGGGCAACGGCAGACATTTAGAGACCGCATGGATGAACTACAACAATTGTACATCCCTGTCTGGTGTAAAAATAAAAAAGGGAAGGTGGCTCAACCGTGGCTATCAAGGGAAATCAGGGATGGTATTAAAGCCAAGGGAGTGGCATACAAATTGGCCAGAAATAGCAGCGAACCCAGGGACTGGGAGAAATTTAGAACTCAGCAGAGGAGGACAAAGGGTTTGATTAGGGCAGGGAAAATAGAGTACGAGAGGAAGCTTGCAGGGAACATTAAGACGGACTGCAAAAGCTTCTATAGATATGTAAAGAGAAAAAGGTTAGTAAAGACAAACGGAGGTCCCCTGCAGTCAGAATCAGGGGAAGTCATAACGGGGAACAAAGAAATGGCAGACCAATTGAACAAGTACTTTGGTTCGGTATTCACTAAGGAGGACACAAACAACCTTCCGGATATAAAAGGGGTCAGAAGGCCTCGTAAGAAGGAGGAACTGAGGGAAATCCTTATTAGTCAGGAAATTGTGTTGGGGAAATTGATGGGATTGAAGGCCGATAAATCCCCAGGGCCTGAAGGACTGCATCCCAGAGTGCTTAAGGAGGTGGCCTTGGAAATAGCGGATGCATTGACAGTCATTTTCCAACATTCCATAGACTCAGGATCAGTTCCTATGGAGTGGAGGGTAGCCAATGTAACCCCACTTTTTAAAAAAGGAGGGAGAGAGAAAACACGGAATTATAGACCGGTCAGCCTGACATCGGTAGTGGGTAAAATTATGGAATCAATTATTAAGGATGTCATAGCAGCGCATTTGGAAAGAGGTGACATGATAGGTCCAAGTCAGCATGGATTTGTGAAAGGGAAATCATGCTTGACAAATCTTCTGGAATTTTTTGAGGATGTTTCCAGTAGAGTGGACAAGGGAGAACCAGTTGATGTGGTGTATTTGGACTTTCAGAAGGCTTTCGACAAGGTCCCACACAAGAGATTAATGTACAAAGTTAAAGCACATGAGATTGGGGGGAGTGTGCTGACGTGGATTGAGAACTGGTTGGCAGACAGGAAGCAAAGAGTAGAAGTAAATGGGTACTTTTCAGAATGGCATGCAGTGTCTCGTGGGGTACCGCAAGGTTCTGTGCTGGGGCCCCAGCTGTTTACATTGTACATTAATGATTTAGACGAGAGGATTAAATGTAGTATCTCCAAATTTGCGGATGACACTAAGTTGGGTGGCAGTGTGAGCTGCGAGGAGGATGCGATGAGGCTGCAGAGTGACTTGGATAGATTAGGTGAGTGGGCAAATGCATGACAGATGAAGTATAATGTGGATAAATGTGAGGTTATCCACTTTGGTGGTAAAAACAGAGAGACAGACTATTATCTGAATGGTGACAGATTAGGAAAAGGGGAGGTGCAACGAGACCTGGGTGTCATGGTACATCAGTCATTGAAGGTTGGCATGCAGGTACAGCAGGCGGTTAAGAAAGCAAATGGCATGTTGGCCTTCATTGCGAGGGGATTTGAGTGCAGGGGCAGGGAGGTGTTACTACAGTTGTACAGGGCCTTGTGATGCCACACCTGGAGTATTGTGTACAGTTTTGGTCTCCTAACTTGAGGAAGGACATTCTTGCTATTGAGGGAGTGCAGCGAAGGTTCACCAGACTGATTCCCGGGATGGCGGGACTGACCTATCAAGAAAGACTGGATTATCTGGGCTTGTATTCACTGGAGTTCAGAAGAATGAGAGGGGATCTCATAGAAATGTTTAAAATTCTGATGGGCTTAGACAGGTTAAATGCAGGAAGAATGTTCCCAATGTTGGGGAAGTCCAGAACCAGGGGCCACAGTCTAAGGATAAGGGGTGAGCCATTTAGGGCCGAGATGAGGAGAAACTTCTTCACTCAGTGAGTGGTGAACCTGTGGAATTCTCTACCACAGAAAGTTGTTGAGGCCAATTCACTAAATATATTCAAAAAGGAGTTAGATGTAGTCCTTACTACTAGGGGGATCATGGGGTATAGCGAGAAAGCAGGAATGGGGTACTGAAGTTGCATGTTCAGCCATGAATTCATTGAATGGCGGTGCCGAATGGCCTACTCCTGCACCTATTTTCTATGTTTCTATGGGCCCAAGTTTCGGGCCGCGCCTTTTTCGCGCCTCAAAGTGCGCCTAAAAAATACTTACCTATTCTCCGGCTCCCTGCAGGCCCGCTGGAGTTGGGCGCGGTGCAGCAAGAGCTGTGGGGGGTGGAGTCAGGTCCCTGCGCTGAAAACAGTGCAGGGACCTCTGCACATGCGCGCTACAGTGGGCACGCATGTGCAGTAGCTCCAGGCGCCCAAAACTGTGTGGGAGGGGCCCGAAGCACCTAGCCCTGGCCGAATGGCCTCACTGGGGCTGCATGGATAAGGCTGCCTCCCACGGCCAGCTCCTGCTTCCTCCTGACCCGACCCGACCTCCGCTTCCCCCCATCTCCGCTCCCGACCTTCCCCCTGACCGACCCCCGCTCCCGACCCCCCCCCCCCCCCCCGACGACCGACTGATCCCGCCTCTGCCCCGATCCGCGCTCCCGACCCCCCGGACCCGATGCCACCTACCTGTCAATCCGGTAAGTCTAAGCTCGAAGTCTTGGGCCCGGCCCACTGAACCTCCCTCTCCTTTCTTTCTTTCTTTCTCTCTCTCTCTCTCCCCTGCCCCTCTCTTCTCTTCACCACCTCACCCCCTTCTCACCCCTCCCTCCTTCTCATCTCACCCCCTTCTCACCCCCCCTCCCTCCCTTCTCCCCTCCCTCCCTTCTCACCCACCCCTTCTCCTCCCTCCACCTCCCCCCTTCTCACCCCCCCTCCTCTTCCCTCCCTTCTCACCCTCCCCCCTCCTCTCTCTCCCCACCTCCCTCCCTCTCCCCTCCTCTCTCTCCCCCCACCTCCCCCTCTCCCCTCCTCTCTCTCCCCCCATCTCCCTCCCTCTCCCCTGCTCTCTCTCCCCCCACCTCCCCCTCTCCCCTCCTCTCTCTCCCCCCACCTCCCCCTCTCCCCATCTCTCTCTCCCCCCTCTCTCTCTCCCCCCACCTCCCCCCCCTCTCTCCCCCCACCTCCCCCTCTCCCCCTCTCTCTCTCCCCCACCTCCCCCCCTCTCTCTCCCCCCACCTCCCCCCTCCCCTCCTCTCTCTCCCCCCATCTCCCCCTCTCCCCCTTCTCTCTCCCCCCATCTCCCCCTCTCCCCTCCTCTCTCCCCCATCTCCCCCTCTCCCCTCCTCTCTCCCCCCATCTCCCCCTCTCCCCTCCTCTCTCCCCCCATCTCCCCCTCTCCCCTCCTCTCTCCCCCCATCTCCCCCTCTCCCCTTCTCTCTCTCCCCCCACCTCCCTCCCTCCCTCTCCCCCTCCTCTCTCTCCCCCCACCTCCCCCCTCTCCCCTCCTCTCTCCTCCCACCTCCCCCTCTCCCCTCCTCTCTCTCCTCCCACCTCCCCCCTCTCCCCTCCTCTCTCCTCCCACCTCCCCCTCTCCCCTCTCTCTCTCCTCCCTCTCCCCTCACCTCCCCCCTCCCCACCCCCTCTCTCCCCCTCCCCCACCCCACCCCCTCTCCCCCCTCCCCAACCCCCCTCCTCTCCCCCCTCCCCCACCCCTCCTCCTCCCCCCAACCCCCCTCCTCTCCCCCTCCCCTTCACCCCCTCCCCTCCTCCTCCCCCCAACCCCCCTCCTCTCCCCCTCCCCTTCACCCCCTCCCCCCCTCTCCACCCCCTCCCCCTCCCCCTCACAAACCCCCCTCCCCTCCACCCCCCCACCAGTCCACCCCCCTCCCACCCTCCCCTCCACCCCCTCCCACCTCTCTGCCCCCCTCCCCTCCACCCCCTCACATCCCCCCTCCTCTCCGCCCCCCTTCCCTCCACCCCCTCCCCTCCACCCCTCGCTGTCGGAAACACAGACACTGACAGACAGAGAGTGAGAGAGACACAGTCAGACAGACAGAGAGATAGAGACACTGACATAGACACACGGGGGGGCGTCCCAGCACGCTGTTGGAGGGCTCCCAGTGCTGCAGTCCGTAAGCAGAAAATGTTTTATTTATTGATTTTTAAAAAAAAATATTTTTTATTAATTTTTTTTGATTGATTTATTGGTTGATTTATTGATGTATTTATCATTTATTATTGATGATGGCTCTTTTTGTAAAACTGTAGTGTTTAATGTTTGTAAACTTCCCTTTAAACCCCCCCCTTCCCCCCATTCCCTATGCCTAATTTGTAACCTACGC
Source organism: Pristiophorus japonicus (assembly GCF_044704955.1). Classification (NCBI taxonomy): domain Eukaryota; kingdom Metazoa; phylum Chordata; class Chondrichthyes; family Pristiophoridae; genus Pristiophorus; species Pristiophorus japonicus. The sequence goes on along the minus strand of NC_091982.1, from coordinate 261,513,160 downwards.
CTGATTTTCTAAGTATAGACAAGGTTTTTCTGAGCGTACAAAAATCTACACTTACTCCATTCTAAGTTAGTTTGGAGTAAGTTTTTACTGCCGAAACTTTCAAAATGGGCGTAAGTGGCCAGACACGCCCCCTTTTGAAAAAAAAATCTGATCCAAACTGAAACTGTTCTAACTGACTAGAACTGGAGCAAACTAAATGTCGAGAATTGCAATTTCTAAGATACTCCATTCTAAACCAGTTGCTCCAAAAAAAACAGGAGCAACTCAGGCCGAAACTTGGCCCCTATGTTTCTATGTTTCCCTCGTGTTGGTTCTCTCACCACCTATCGCAGGCCCAGTCTGGCAGCTATGTCCTTCAGGATTCAACCAGCTCGGTAATTAGTGGTGCTATTCAGCCACTCTTGGCGATGGATGTGGGAGCGAGAGTCCGTATTGCCCGAATAACTTGCTGTTTGATCTGCGCAGACTGTGAGATGCTGGGCTAAAAATTCAATAGCTTTCTGATGAGCATGGGTTGTAAATTAGATAAGAGATCAAAGCAGAGGATGTGTTCACAGGAAAGCAGATACTAAAAGGTGTGACAGTCATTCAGCCATATTTGGATGTGTCAAATTTGATCACCTGTGTGTTATAGTAATCAAATGCATGGCAAGAGTTGATAGCGACAATAAAGCGATTCGAGGAGAGTTGAGTGGCTGGTTATTTAGTTTATATTGTCATTCTGTTAACATTTGTATGTACCTTTGATGTACCATGATTTATTGATAGTATGCATGGAATGTAGTGATGAAAGTGAAATTTAATATAAGAGACGTAAGGAAACACGGTTTAGTAGCATACACTGGAATCAGATCGTGTGTGGGACTGTTGCACACCAGCCACCACACGGGCTTGACAGAGCTCGGCCTTTATCTAGTGGCAAGGGTTAACCAGGATGACTGAAGACCTGCTCTACTGCACGGACATAGTGCGTACACACATTGCAGTGTGGGCTGGCCCGTGCTGTCCCTGGGCCCTCGGCTCTTCTGGGCCCCGTACCCTCATTCGCCGCACTTCTGCTGGGACTGCCTATGATGATGATGATGATGATGCAGATACTGGAATCGTGGTTACTGTGTGTCTCAGGAGTTCTCATACTGGTTTTGTGTAGTATGAAGTTTCAATAAAGACCTGATCAGAATTTATAGAAACATAGAAAATAGGTGCAGGAGTAGGCCATTCGGCCCTTTGAGCCTGCACCACCATTCAATAAGATCATGGCTGATCATTCCCTCAGTACCCCTTTCCTGCTTTCTCTCCGTACCCCTTGATCCCCTTAGCCGTAAGGGCCATATCTAACTCCCTCTTGAATATATCCAATGAACTGGCATCAACAACTCTCTGTGATAGGGAATTCCACAAGTTAACAACTCTCTGAGTGAAGAAGTTTCTCCTCATCTCAGTCCTAAATGGCCTACTCCTTATCCTTAGGCTATGTCCCCTGGTTCTGGACTTCCACAACATCGGGAACATTCTTCCTGCATCTAACCTGTCCAGTTCCGTCAGAATTTTATATGTTTCTATGAGATCCCTTCTCATCCTTCTAAACTCCAGTGAATACAGGCCCAGTCAATCCAGTCTCTTCTCATATGTCAGTCCCGCCATCCCGGGAATCAGTCTGGTGAACCTTCACTGCACTCCCTCAATAGCAAGAACATCCTTCCTCAGATTAGGAGACCAAAACTGCACAATATTCCAGGTGAGGCCTCACCAAGGCCCTGTACAACCGCAGTAAGACCTCCCTGCTCCCATACTCAAATCCCCTCGCTATGAAGGTCAACATACCATTTGCCTTCCTCACCGCCTGCTGTACCTGCATGCCAATTTTCAATGACTGATGTACCATGACACCCAGGTCTCGTTGCACCTCTCCTTTTCCTAATCTGCCACCATTCAGATCATATTCTGCCTTCATTACTACAACTGAGTGTGTGTGTAATCTGATGTTTAAAGCAACAAAACAAAAAAGAACTAGAAAGCAAGCTAACAATGGACATTGAAATCCCCCACTCAGAGTACATTCTGTGCCTTTGCTACTCTCAGTCCTTGTTCCAAGTGGTGTTCAGCATGGAGGAGTACTGAGTCATCAGCTGAGGGAGGGTGGTAGATGGTAATCAGCAAGAGGTTTCCTTGCCTATGCTTGACCTGAAGCCATGAGACTTCATGGGGCCTGGAATCAATGTTGAAGAAATATAGAAACACAGAAACATAGAAAATAGGAGCAGTAGTAGGCCATTTGGTCCTTTGAGTCTGCACCGCCATTTAATATGATCATGGCTGATCCTCTATCTCAACACCATATTCCCGCTTTTTCCCTATACCCCATGATGCCTTTTGTTTCTAGAAATCTATCTATCTCCCTCTTAAATATATTCAGTGACTTGGCCTCCACAGCCTTCTGTGGCAGAGAATTCCACAGGTTCACCACCCTCTGAGTGAAAACATTTCTCCTCATCTCTGTTATGTTCAGAATAAATCCACAGGACTATATCACAAGTTCAAACTGTTGTGACCTTGGTCTCTTTACTTCAGACTCTAGAGTGAGGAAGCAGCATGGTGAGTCACGTTTTATACCTGCTTGCCCCAGGGTGCACAGGTGACCCTTAGGTCTCCCACAGGTGTGTCCCCTGTTGGCAAGTCTTACATTTGGGTAAGGTCTACATCCATACATAACAATCTCGGTCCTAAATTTCCTAGCCCATAGCCTGAGACTGTGACCCTTTGTTCTAGACTTCCCAGCCAGGGGGAACATCCTCCCCGCATCTAGTCTATCCAACCAAGTCAGAATTTTATACATTTCAATGAGATCTCCTCTCATTCTTCTAAACTCTAGTGAATACAGGCCTAGTCGACCCAATCTCTCCTCATACGACAATCCTGCCATCCCAGGAATCAGTCTGGTGAACCTTCACTGCACTTCCTCAATGGCAAGTATATCCTTTCTTAGGTAAGGAGACCAAAACTGCACACAATACTCCAGATGCGGTCTCACCAAGGCACTGTATAACTGTAGTAAGACATCCCTGCTCCTGTACTCAAATCCTCTTGCAATGAAGGCTGTCATGTATGTAACCTTCATGTAACTGTAACCTTCATAACAACACTGTACACTGTATACACCTAAAAAATGCACACCTTGACCACAGGGGGTGAATTTGTGGGAGACACTCCTCACCTGGTCATCCAGGTATATAAAGTGAGGTCCAACGCAGGGTCATCACTTTTTGATCCTGTGAACAAAGGTTCAGGTCACAGAGTGACCTTGTCTGCAGAATGTGCCTCATGTGAATTTATAGTAGTGTGTAAGGATACTACATTTGGCAACGAGAAACGGGAATCAACGACTCACGGGAATGGCCACCGGTAGCACAGAGGAACGGTATTGTGTTGGTGAGGACTGGGACGATTTCGTTGAGAGGCTCCAGCAGAGCTTTGTCACAAAGGACTGGCTGGAAGATGCAGTGGCTGACAAGTGAAGGGCGCATCTACTGACCAGCTGTGGACCTAAGACGTACGCGCTGATGGAAGACCTGCTCGCACCCGAGAAGCCGGCGGACAAAACCTTTGAAGAGCTCAGCAAACTGATCGGTGAGCACCTCAAACCGGCGAGCAGTATACACATGGCCCAACACCGATTCTGTACACACCGACGTCGGGAAGGACAGAGCATACTGGACTTCGTTGCGGACCTTCGGCGCTTGGCCAGCCTCTGTAAGTTCACAGACACCTGCAGGGGGGAGATGTTAAGGGATTTCTTTATTGAGGGCATTGGTCATGCCGGGATTTGAAGAAAGCTAATTGAGACCAAGGACTTGACCTTGGAAGCGGCGGCGTTGATGGCTCAGACCTTCATGGCGGGGGAGGAGGAAACCAAGATCATATACGCGCGCAACTCTGCTCCCAACGTGGCGATGGATCAGGAAGTTAACATTGTAAACGCGACTCAGAACCCCGCAGGCAGGCAAGGGCAATTCGACACCGCCCAGGCAGTAACAGACACTAGAGTGGGTCCTCAACAGAGACAATGGCAGGTTGAATGGACATTTACACCATCACGGTGGACAATACGTCCCGGGACGGGGCCATTGACACCCACTAACAAAGTGCTCAAGTAATCAGAGAGACAATCAGAGAGCAATGCCTGGTAACAGCCTTTTTGTTCACAACAATCTCAGCTCATGCTGGAGGTGCTGCAAAAACCTGTAGGTTTTAACAATCTATCTGTAGAAATTGTAACTTCAGTGGACATTTAGCCAGAATGTGCAGGAAGCCCGCAGCAAGGCTAATTTACGAGGCAGATGAACCACAAGAGGGGTCTGCAAGGCAGGTTGATGCTTGGGACAAAGCAATGGACACTGAAGTTCAGCGGGTTCATGTGGCAAACATCCACAGCTCATATACCAAAACGCCGCCTATGATGATGAAAGTCCTATTAAACGGCATCCTGGTACGCATGGAGCTGGACACAGGAGCCAGACAGTCACTTATGAGTGTCCAACAATTCAAGAAACTATGGCCACTCAGAGCTAGCAGGCCCAAACTAGAACGCATTGACACGCAATTACTGATGTACACCAAAGAGATCATCCCAGTGCGAGGCAGTGCAATGTTGGTGGTCACACACAATGGATCAGAGAACCGGCTGCCACTCTGGATTGTCCCGGGAAATGGTCCCGCGCTTTTGGGGAGGAGCTGGCTAGCCGAGATGAACTGGAAATGGGGGGATGTGCACGCCATTTCATCTGTGGAGTGAAGTTCATGCTCACAGGTCCTACAGAAATTTGAGTCACTATTTCAACCTGGTGTCGGGACTTTCAAAGGTACCAAAGTAGTGATACACATCACCCCGGACGCCAGACCAGTGCACCACAAAGCTAGAGCTGTGCCGTATGTGATGCGGGAGAAAATTGAGAGTGAGTTGGACAGGTTGCTAAGAGAGGGCATAATTTCGCCCGTTTAATTCAGCGACTGGGCAAGCCCCATCGTCCCTGTCCTAAAAATGGATGGCTTGGTCAGGATCTGTGGCGACTACAAGGCTGAGTGTCACTACAAGACCAATACCCGCTTCCGAGAGTGGAGGATCTTTTTGCCACACTGGCAGGCGGCAAGCTGTTCACCAAGTTGGACCTCACTTCAGCCTACATGACCCAGGAACTGGCCGAAGAATCCAAGCTACTGACCACCATCACCACGCACAAGGGGCTGTTTGTTTACAAAAGGTGTCCGTTTGGCATTCGATCAGCAGTCGCTATCTTTTAAAGGAACATGGAAAGCCTGCTCAAATCCATCCCTGGAACAATCGTATTTCAGGACGACATCCTTATCACAGGTCGAGACACCGAGGAACACCTCCACAACCTGGAGGAGGTGCTACGCCAACTGGACCAGGTAGGCCTGCGACTAAAGAAGTCCAAGTGTGTGTTTTTGGCCCAAGAGGTCGAGTTCTTGGGCAGGAGGGTTGCCACAGACGGGATCCAGCCCACTGAATCAAAAACGGAGGCGATCCGTCACGCGCCCCGGCCCGGCAACATTTCTGGGACTCGAACTATTTCGGGAACTTTCTGCCGAACTTAAGCACATTGTTGGAGCCGCTACACGTGCTCCTGCGTAAGTGTTGTGATTGGTTTTGGGGGGGACTGTCAGGAACGGACAGTCAGGAACGGGTTTTCAATCGGGCGCAGAACCTGCTTTGTTCGAATAAGCTGTTGACTCTGTACAACCCCTGGTTTTGAATGTGATGCATCATCCTATGGGATTGGGTGCGTGTTGCAGCAGAGTAATGATGAAGGCCAACTCCAACCTGTGGCTTATGCCTCCAGGTCGCTCTCCCAAGCAGAAAGGGGATATGGGATGGTTGAAAAGGAAGCACTCGCATGTGTCTACAGGGTGAAAAAAATGCACCAGTACCTTTTTGGCAGAAGGTTAGAGTTAGAAACGGACCACAAGCCGTTAACATCCCTGTTGTCAGACAGCAAGGCAGTCAATGCCAATGCGTCAGCTCGCATACAGCGATGGGCTCTCACGCTGGCTGCGTATGACTACACCATCCGGCACCGGCCAGGCACCGAAAACTGCACTGACGTGCTCAGCAGGCTCCCACTGGCCACCACTCAGGGTGCAGCGGAGCAAAGTGCTGAGATGGTCATGGCCGTTGAAGCCTTTGACATCACAGGCTCCCCCATCACAGCCCGCCAGATCAAACTCTGGACCAACAGAGATCCCCTCCTATCCTTGATTAAGAAATATGTCCTGATTGGGGATTGGGCGCCCGCACACGGAGCATGCCCTGAGGAGGTCAGACCGTTTCACAGGCGGATGGATGAGCTCTCCATCCAAGCCAACTGCCTACTATGGGGCAGCCGGGTAGTCATGCCCCAGAAGGGAAGGGAAGCATTCATCAGGGAACTCCACAGCGAGCACCCAGGCATCGTGCGAATGAAGGCCATTGCCCGGTCACATGTATGGTGGCCGGGAATTGACTCAGACCTGGAACACTGTGTTTGCAGGTGCACGACGTGTGCCCAGCTGGGCAATGCCCCCAGGGAGGCCCCACTCAACCCGTGGCCCTGGCCCACCAGGCCATGGTCACGTATTCACGTCGACTACGCAGGCCCGTTCATGGGAAAAATGTTTCTCATTGTTGTTGATGCGTACTCGAAATGGATCGAGTGCATCATATTGAATTCGTGCACGATATCCATCACTGTGGAGAGTCTGCATGCGGTCTTTGCGACCCACGGCTTGCCGAACATCCTGGTTAGCGACCCACGGCCCGTGTTTCACTAGCTATGAATTCCAGGAGTTCATGTTGGGTAATGGCATCAAACATATCAGGACGGCAATGTTCAAGCCGGCTTCCAATGGCCAGGCGGAACGTGCGGTCCAAATCATAAAACAGGGCATGCTCCGGATTCAAGGACCCTCCCTTCAATGCCGCCTATCGCGCCTCCTGCTGGCCTACAGGTCCCGACCGCAGTCGCTCACGGGAGTCCCGCCCGCGGAACTACTCATGAAACGTATACTTAAAACTCGGCTGTCCCTCATTCATCCTGTCCTGTCAGACATTGTTGAGGGCAAGCGCCAGTCCCAAAATGAGTGCCATGACCGTAACTCAAAAGGGAGATGGATAGAAATCGATGACCCTGTATTTGTTCTTAATCATGCTTTGGGGCCCAAGTGGCTTGAGGGTACTGTAATTGGCAAAGAGGGGAATAGGGTCATAGTGGTCAGACTTAACAATGGACAGATATGCCGCAAGCATCTGGACCAAGTAAAAAAAGGTTCAGCATGGACACTGAGGAACCTGAGGAAGATCATGAGATGTTACCCACACCACCGCCAGTGAACGAGCAACAAGAACATTCAGCAGCATGCACAGTCCCTGCGGCCAGCCCGGACAGGCCGGAATCACCACAGGTGACAGAGACGCATGCCAAGGCTCAACAACCAGAGCCTCAACTGCGGCGCTCCACGAGAGAGCATCGACCACCTGAAAGACTTAATCTTTGACCCAAAGACGTGAGGGGGGAGGTGATATCATGTATGTAACCTTCATGTAACTGTAACCTTCATGTAACAACACTGTACACTGTATACACCTGAGAAATGCACACCTTGACCACAGGGGGTGAACTTGTGGGAGACACTCCTCATCTGGCCATCCAGGTATATAAAGGGAGGTCCCACGCAGGGTCATCACTTCTTGGTCCTGTGAATAAAGGTTAAGGTCACGGAGTGACCCTGTCTGCAGAATGTGCCTCGTGTGAATTTATAGTAGTGTGTAAGGCGACTACAAAGGCCAACATACTATTTGCCTTCCTAACCGCTTGCTGATCCTGTTTGTTTGTTTTCAATGACTGGTGTACAAGGACACCCAGGTTCCTCTGTACATCGACACTTCCCAAGCCATCACCATTTAAATAATACTTTGTCCTTATGTTTTTCCTACCAAAGTGGATAACTTCACATTTATCCACGTTATACTGCATCTGCCATGTGTTTGCCCACTCACAGCCTCTTTGCATCCTCCTCACAACTCACAATCCCACTTAGTTTGGGTGTCATCAGCAAACTTGGAAATATTACATTTGGTTCCCTCATCCAAATCATTTATATATATTGTGAATAGTTGGGGCCCAAGCACTGATCCCTTAGATACCCCACTAGTCACTGCCTGCCACCCCAAAAAAGACCGGTTTATTCCTACTCTCTGTTTCCTGTCAATTAACCAATTTTCAATCCATGCCAATACATTACCCCCTATGTGCTTTAATTTTGCACACTAACCTCCTATGTGGGACTTTATCAAAGGCCTTCTGAAAATCCAAATACACTATAGCCACTGGTTCTCCCTTATCTATTCTATCAGTTACATCCTCAAAACACTCCAGTAGGTTTGTCAAACATGATTTACCTTTCAAAAATCCATTTTGACTTTGTTTAATCCCACTGATATTATCTAAGTGTGCCGTTATCACATCCTTTATAATAGACTCTTGCATTTTCCCTACTACTGATGTCAGGCTAACTGGTCTGTAGTTGCCCATTTTCTCTCTCCTGCCTTTTTTAAATAGTGGGGTTTACATTTGCCACGCTCCAATCTGCAGGAACTGTTCCATAATCTATAGAATTTTGGAAGATGACAACCAATGCATCTGTTATTTCCATGGATACCTCTTTTAGTATTCTGGGATGCCGATCATCAGGCCCTGGAGATTTATCTGCCTTCAGTCCCATCAGTTTCTCCAGCACTATTTTCTTACTAATCATCATTTCCTTTAATTCCTCTTGCTCGTTAGACCCTTGGTTCCCTAGCATTTCTGTGACGTTATTTGTGTCCTCTTCCGTGAAGACAGAACCAAAGTATTTATTTAATTGTTCTGCCATTTCCTTGTTCCCCATTACAAATTCTCCTGTTTCTGTCTGTAAAGGACCTACATTTGTCTTCACTAATTTTTTTCTTTTTACATACTTGTAGAAACTTTTGCAGTCGGTTTTTATGTTCCTTGCAAGTTTACTCTCATACTCTATTATTCCCCTCTTAATCAATCACTTGGTCCTTTTTTGCTGAATTCCAAACTGCTACTTTTTCTGGCAACTTTGTATAACTCCTCTTTGGATCTAAAGGACACAACTCTTAAGCAGAATCAGCACTATAGCCCCGAGCCCCTGGAAATTGCTGAAAGTTATAGTTTTGGAATACGAGATCAGTTGACCGACAAAAGTATCAGTGAGTACATTGTAGCATTAAAAAAGCTATCCATTCACTAATTTTGGATACTTTCAGTGCCGAGCATTGTGTGACCGCTTTGTTTGTGGGATGAAAAATGATGCGATCAGAAGAAAGTTATCGACAACTCCTAATTTGACTTTTGATTTAGCGTGTCAGACAGCTATGTCGATGGACATGGCCGACCAATATTCCCAAGGATTTCATATTAATTTCAGTCATCAGACAACCGAGGTGAATCGCCTGCAGGTTAAAAGTAAAAGGCGGTGGGGGCCCAAAGTCTCAGAAACTGGAAATGGGAACAGAGCATTGACTTCCTGCTATCGGTCCCTGGGACAACACATTGCTCAAAGTTGTCCATATGTGAAGGCAGAGTGTTTCTTTTGCAGGAAAACTGGGCATCTTGCGAAGATATACCGACTGAAGGGTAAACCAGCTTTCAAAGCTATGAGTAGAAATCCCCAGAGACTCAATAGCTTGGAAGAACAAGGACGAGGAGATGTTAGAGTTAAACGTCACCAGGAGCACGAGGTTAATGGATGGCGATTTGAAAAGTATCATAATCCACATAGATATTGCAAGATTCAAAATACCCATGGAAATCGACACTGGTGCATCCGTAAGTGTAGTACCGGAGTCGCGATATCTCGACAAATTGCGGGATTTCCCAATGGAGGATGCCAAGATAGAGCTGCGAGGCTACTTGGGAGAGAACATTCCGCTGGTAGGTCGTATCACCGTACCGGTGAAATACAAGGATCAAGTTCAGAGCTTGCCCCTAATAGTAGTGGCAGGAGACAAGCCTGTCTTACTAGGAAGAAATTGGTCGGGATCACTGAAGCTAGATTGGAGTGAGATTTTGTGTGTTGAAACGAGATTTGGATGATGTCATGAAGAATTATCCGAAGGTGTTCTGCAAAACGGGCAGTCCGATCCAAGGCTTCAAGGCGAGTGTCAGGGTACAGAAGGAGGCTAGATCGGTTTACTGCAAATCACGTTCCGTACCATATGCACTCAAGGAGAAAGTTGAGCAGGAATTCAAAAGACTAGAGACTGAGAACATTATTTCTAAGATAGATCGATGTAATTGGGCTACACCCATTGTTGTTGTACCTAAATCCGATAGTAAGGTAAGATTGTGTGGTGATTATAAAGTAACCGTAAACCATGTTCTAGAGGGTAATGTCCCCAATACATTGCCAAATATAGAAGATTTGTTCACAACACTGACATGGGGTCAGATTTTCTCAAAACTGGATCTTACAAATGCCTACTTACAGCTTGAACTAGATGAGGAGTCCAAGTCATGCTTGACTATAAATACCCATCTAGGCCTGTATCAATTTAATAGGCTACCATTTGGAGAGTCTTCCGCCCCGCCATACTCCAAAGGGTAATGAACCAGATTTTGCAAGGTATTGAAGGGCTAGTATGTTATTGAGTACACCCAGTCTACTCAATCTATCATCATAAGGTAACCCCCTCATCTCCGGAATCAGCCTAGTGAATCGTCTCTGTACCCCCTCCAAAGCCAGTATATCCTTCCTTGTAAGGTGACCAAAACTGCACGCAGTACTCCAGGTGCGGCCTCACCAATACCCTATACAGTTGCAGAAGGACCTTCCTGCTTTTGTACTCCATCCCTCTCGCAATGAAGGCCAACATTCCATTCGCCTTCCTGATTACCTGCTGCACCTGCAAAGTAACTTTTTGGGATTCATGCACAAGGACCCCCAGGTCCCTCTGCACCGCAGCATGTTGTAATTTCTCCCCATTCAAATAATATTCCCTTTTACTGTTTTTTTTCCCAAGGTGGATGACCTCACACTTTCCGACATTGTATTCCATCTGTCAAACCTTAGCCCGTTCGCTTAACCTATCCAAATCTCTTTGCAGCCTTTCTGTGTCCTCTACACAACCCGCTTTCCCACTAATCTTAGTGTCATTTGCAAATTTTGTCACACTACACTCTGTCCCCTCTTCAAGGTCATCTATGTATATTGTAAACAGTTGTGGTCCCAGCACCGATCCCTTTGGCACACCACTAACCACCGATTTCCAACCCGAAAAGGACCCATTTATCCCAACTCTCTGGTTTCTGTTCGCCAGCCAATTCTCTATCCATGCTAATACATTTCCTCTGACTCTGCGTACATTTATCTTCTGCAGTAACCTTTTGTGTGGCACCTTATCGAATGTCTTTTGAAAATCTAAATACACCACATCCATCGGTACACCTCTATCCACCATGCTCGTTATATCCTCAAAGAATTCCAGTAAATTAGTTGAACATGATTTCCCCTTCATGAATCCATGTTGCGTCTGCTTGATTGCACTATTCCTATCTAGATGTCCTGCTATTTCTTCCTTAATGATAGCTTCAAGCATTTTCCCCACTACAGATGTTAAACTAACTGGCCTATAGTTACCTGCCTTTTGTCTGCCCCCTTTTTTAAACAGAGGCGTTACATTAGCTGCTTTCCAATCCGCTGGTACCTCCCCAGAGTCCAGAGAATTTTGGTAGATTATAACGAATGCATCTACTATAACTTCCGCCATCTTTTTTAATACCCTGGAATGCATTTCATCAGGACTAGGGGACTTGTCTACCTTGAGTCCATTAGCCTGTCCAGCACTACCTCCCTAGTGATTGTCTCAAGGTCCTCCCTTCCCACATTCCTGTGACCAGCAATTTTTGGCATGGTTTTTGTGTCTTCCACTGTGAAGACCGAAGCAAAATAATTGTTTAAGGTCTCAGCCATTTCCACATTTCCCATTATTAAATCCCCCTGCTCATCTTCTAAGGGACCAACATTTACTTTAGTCACTCTTTTCCGTTTTATATAGCTGTAAAAGCTTTTACTATCCGTTTTTATGTTTTGCACAAGTTTACCTTCGTAATCTATCTTTCCTTTATTGCTTTCTTCGTTATTCTTTGCTGTCATTTAAAATTTTCCCACTCTTCTATTTTCCCACTAACCTTGGCCACCTTATACGCATTGGTTTTTAATTTGATACTCTCCTTTATTTCCTTGGTTATCCACAGCTGGTTATCCCTGGTAATCTGTGTTTCCAGTCTACTTTAGCCAACTCTGCCCTCATCCCACTGTAGTCCCCTTTGTTTAAGCATAGTACGCTCGTTTGAGACACTACTTCCTCATCCTCAATCTGTATTACAAATTCAACCATACTGTGATCACTCATTCCAAGCAATTTCATTGCAAGTAAAAGCCAGTAGTTGTTAAACATTTTGGAAGTGGTCAATGCGATGGCAATTGACTCACCTAAGAATTCAAGAGCAGAGTTTCAGAGGTGTGTAACATAGACAATAGATTGGCAATTTAACAACCATGTGGAAAAAAATACTGGTGATCAGGGACAGGATGTTCATATTGTTTGATAATTTGACAGTTAATAGGAGTCATCATAACATCAGAAAATATAGCTGTAAGGACAATAGGATGGTAATTCAAAAGGTAAAAGGGATAACACTTTCCTAAGAGGCAGGATGAATATAAGCAATTTTGCAGTAAGAATATCTGGCCCCTCAAGCATTCTACTGGGCCTTTAGGATTCAATTTTGCACAAGTTGGTGTGAAATGACCTTGGTCTCGGCACATTCAACTCTGAGTAGTTGCACTTCAGTGTAAATTTAGCCCACTGCACTAGAGGCAACAGGTAGTAGAGATGAGGGTGAATAGTGGGGCTATTGCAGCTGGGCCTAATGTATACTATCCAAGTCACGTAAGCATTTTAAACCACTAGTATTGCCTACTCTGAATGTTTTGCAAGATTTTTGAGAATAACTTAAACCATAGAAAAACCTAGTCAGTCTTTTCTGGGTGGCGAGGGAAAGAGGGAGAGAACATAGAGTTGGCCCTGGACTGGTACAGCTAGGGTTATAAGGCCACCTACTTCTGCTTCTTATCACCCCTATCTCTTTCTTTCCCCACTGTCTGTAAAGGTCAGTTTATTGCTTGAGCTTAAAATTCTACAGCAAACTCATCCCAGCAAAGCTCTATAACTCCCACCTCCATAATGATGCCCAGTTCAGGAGATCGAGGCCCTGATAAAAGCCGTGGAGTTCGGGAGGAGGAGAGGCAGTTCGGGAGATCGAGGCCGAAAGCAAAACAAAGAAGTAAAAAGAAATCAAAGTGTGATGTCACAGCCAAGGGGGTCAGTGATTAGCTGGTTGATTGGTGAGTAGTTTTTCTTTTTACTTTTTCTTTTTCGTATCAGTAAGAAACCTTTGGCATTAATTTAAGGGTTAAGTCATGGCAGGAGAGCCCAGAGCCGTGTCATGCTCCTCCTGTGCTATGTGGGAAATCAGGGACACTGGACTACTATGTGTGCAGGAAGTGTGTCCAACTGCAGCTCCTGTCAGACCGCATTGCAGCACTGGAGCTGCGCATGGATTCACTCTGGAGCATCCGCGATGCTGAGGATGTCGTGGATAACACATTTATTGAGTTGGTCACACCGCAGGTAAAGGTTACAAAGACAGATAGGGAATGGGTGACCATCAGGCGGAGCAGGAGTAGGAAGGTAGTGCAGGGGTTCCCTGCGGTCATCTACTTCCAAAACAGATATACCACTTTGGATACAGTTGGGGGAGATGGCTCATCAGGGGAGGGCAGCAGCAGCCAAGTTCATGGCATCATGGGTGGCTCTGCTGCACAGGAGGGCAGGAAAAAGAGTGGGAGAGCTATAGTGGTCGGGGATTCTATTGCAAGGGGAATAGATAGGTGTTTTTGCGGCCATAATCATGACTCCAGGATGGTATGTTGCCTCCCTGGTGAAAGTGTCAAGAATGTCTCAGAGTGGCTGCAGGGCATTTGGGGGAGGTGGGGGCTGAGGGTGAACAGCCAGTTGTCGTGGTGCATATAGGTACCAACGATATAGGTAAAAAATGGGATGAGGTCTTACAAGCTGAATTTAGGGAGCAAGGAGTTAAATTAAAAAGCAAGACATCAAAGGTAGTAATGGACCAAGTGATTGATTAAGAGGGGAAAAATAGAGTATGAGAGTAAGCTTGCAGGGAACATAAAAACTGACTGCAAAATCTTCGATAGATATGTAAAGAGAAAAAGATTAGTGAAGACAAATGTAGGTCCCTTGCAGTCAGAATCAGGTGAATTTATAATGGGGAACAAAGAAATGGCAGACTAATTGAACAAATACTTCGGTTCTGTCTTCACTAAGGAAGACACAAATAACCTTCCGGAAGTACTAGGGGACCGAGGGTCTAGCGAGAAGGAGGAACTGAAGGAAATACTTATTAGTCAGGAAATTGTGTTCGGGAAATTGATGGGATTGAAGGCCGATATATCCCTAGGGCCTGATAGTCTGCATCCCAGAGTACTTAAGGAAGTGGCCCTAGAAATAGTGGATGCATTAGTGGTCATTTTCCAACATTCTATAGACTCTGGATCAGTTCCTATGGACTGGAGGGTAGCTAATGTAACCCCACTTTTTAAAAAAAGGAGGGAGAGAGAAAACAGGGAATTATAGACCGGTTAGCCTGACGTCGGTAGTGGGGAAAGTGTTGGAATCAATTATTAAAGATGTAATAGCAGCGCATTTGGAAAGCAGTGACAGGATCGGTCCAAGTCAGCATGGATTTATGAAAGGGAAATCATACTTGATAAATCTTCTAGAATTTTTTGAGGATGTAACTAGTAGAGTGGACAAGGGAGAACCAGTGGATGTGGTATATTTGGACTTTCAAAAGGCTTTTGACAAGGTCCCACACAAGAGATTAGTGTCCAAACTTAAAGCACATGGTATTGGGGGTAATGTATTGACGTGGATAGAGAACTGGTTGGCAGACAGGAAGCAAAGAGTAGGAATAAACGGGTCCTTTTCAGAATGGCAGGCAATGACTAGTGGGGTATCCAAAGTTCAGTGCTGGGAACCCAGTTATTTGCAATATACATTAATGATTTAGATGAAGGAATTGAATGTAATATCTCCAAGTTTGCAGATGACAGTAAGTTGAGTGGCGGTGTGAGCTGTGAGGAGGATGCTAAAAGGCTGCAGGGTGATTTGGACAGGTTAGGTGAGTGGGCAAATGCATGGCAGATGCAGTATAATGTCGATAAATGTGAGGTTATCCACTTTGGTGGCAAAAACAGGAAGGCAGAATATTACCTGAATGGTGACAGATTAGGAAAAGGGGAGGTGCAATGAGACCTGGGTGTCATGGTACAGCAGTCATTAAAAGGTGGCATGCAGGTACAGCAGGCGGTGAAGGCGGCAAATGGCATGTTGGCCTTCATAGCGAGAGGATTGAGTATAGGAGCAGGGAGGTCTTACTGCAGTTGTACAGGGCCTTGGTGAGGCCACACCTTGAATATTGTGTACAATTTTGGTCTCCTAATCTGAGGAAGGACATTCTTGCTATTGAGGGAGTGCAGTGAAGGTTCACCAGACTGCTTCCCGGAATGGCAGGAGTGACATATGAAGAAAGACTGGATCGACTAGGCTTATATTCATTGGAATTTAAAAGAATGAGAGGGGATCTCATAGAAACATATAAAATTCTGATGGGATTGGACAATGTAGATGCAGGAAGAATGTTCTCGATGTTGGGGAAGTCCAGAACTAGGGATCACAGTCTAAGGATAAGGGGTAAGCCATTTAGGACCGAAATGAGGAGAGGCTTCTTCACCCAGAGAGTTATGAACCTGTGGAATTCTCTACCATAGAAAGTTGTTGAAGCCAGTTCGTTAGATATATTGAAAAGGGAGTTAGATGTGGCCCTTACGGCTAAAGGGATCAAGGGGTATGGAGAGAAAGCAGGAATGGGGTACTGAAGTTGCATGATCAGCCATGATCATATTGAATGGTGGTGCAGGCTCGAAGGGCCGAATGGCCTTCTCCTGCACCTATTTTCTATGTTTCTATGTTTCAATGCAAACTAACTTGGGCAACCCTATAAGCTTTGATAACCAAGATGTATAACATCTCATATTATGTCATATTGGACTTTATATGAAGTTCCTGGCCATTGTGCAAAAATACATATTTCCTTCAAAATTATCTTTTAAGTGATTGTAGGTGGACTGCTATGACAGATACACCTACTGTCATATGGAAGCATCCGTGAAGGCATCCTCATAAATGCCAATGTGCATCTCCATGTAGAACCCATTTCTCTACTTGTAGGAGCTAGGTGGTAAAGTGCTATTTATGGACCATCCAATTGTCACTATGGGTCCCCTGCAGAGTAGAGGCTATGAGGTTGCAATCCTATCACTGGATTCTTTATGGAACCCTGGAGAGACTGGGGTTGGATATTGTGTAAAGGATGATGCTGTTGCATCATTTGAAGCATCCGGGAATATTATTTGAATGGGGAGAAATTACAACATGCTGCGGTGCAGAGGGACCTGGGGGTCCTTGTGCATGAATCCCAAAAAGTTAGTTTGCAGGTGCAGCAGGTAATCAGGAAGGCGAATGGAATGTTGGCCTTTATTGCGAGAGGGATGGAGTACAAAAGCAGGGAGGTCCTTCTGCAACTGTATAGGGTATTGGTGAGGCCGCACCTGGAGTACTGCGTGCAGTTTTGGTCACCTTACTTAAGGAGGATATACTGGCTTTGGAGGGGGTACAGAGACGATTCACTAGGCTGATTCCGGAGATGAGGGGGTTACCTTATGATGATAGATTGAGTAGACTGGGTCTTTACTCGTTGGAGTTCAGAAGGATGAGGGGTGATCTTATAGAAACATTTAAAATCATGAAAGGGATAGACAAGATAGAGGCAGAGAGGTTGTTTCCACTGGTAGGGAAGACTAGAACTAGGGGGCACAGCCTCAAAATACGGGGGAGCCAATTTAAAACCGAGTTGAGAAGGAATTTCTTCTCCCAGAGGGTTATGAATCTGTGGAATTCTCTGCCCAAGGAAGCAGTTGAGGCTAGCTCATTGAATGTATTCAAATCACAGATAGATAGATTTTTAACCAATAAGGGAATTAAGGGTTACGGGGAGAGGGCGGGTAAGTGGAGCTGAGTCCACGGCCAGATCAGCCATGATCTTATTGAATGGCGGAGCAGGCTCGAGGGGCTAGATGGCCTACTCCTGTTCCTAATTCTTATGTTCTTATGTTCTTATGTTGCAGCCATTGTTTCAGTTTGTGGCCAAGGAAATTCTCCTCTTGTGATTCTTTCTTTCTTCTTTCTATTGTGATGCAAACCTATTGTGGGTTATCTGGTATTTCTTCTGCTTGTAACTAGTCAGTTACCACTGAGGTTGGGTTAGGAGACTGATGCACAATGCCTTTAGCACTGAGAAAATGTTTAGCATCCTGGTGTAATGTGATATATCCCATGGTGCCCTTTATGTTGTTGCATTCCCACACTTACATTTTGGTCCTCAAGCACTGGGCGTCTCCTTCTCTTTCGCTACCTCTAACCCACCATTAGCAGTTGCTCATTAAGCTTTTTCCTTCTTGTCTGACATCCACTCCTGGATGAGCCGAAATGTCCTCCAATTAAACGTTAGGAAGACGCTAGAAAGCCATTTGCCAGCCCTCGCCTCCAATATTTTTCCCTAGCCACCAATTCCATCCCCCACCCTGACTATTATGTCAGGCTCAACCAGACTGTTCGCAACCTCGGCACCCTATTTGACCCCGAGTTGAGCTTCCGACTCCATTGATTCTCAACCACAAAGACCCCTTACTTCCACCTCTGTAATAACGCCTGTCTCTGTCCCTGACTCAGCCTATCTGCTTTTGCTACTTCCAGACTCGACTATTCCAATGTTCTCCTGAGCAGTCGTCCATCTTCCATCCTGCATAAATTTGAGATTCAAAACTCTGCTGCCCATATCCTAACTCGTACCAAGACCTATTCACCCATCATCCCTGTGCTTGATGACCTACATTGACACCCGATCCACAAATGTCTCAATTTAAAAATTCTCATCCTGGTGTTCAAATCCCTCAATGGCCTCTCCCATTGCTATGCCTGTAACCTCCTCCAGCCTTACAAACCTCCAAGGAATTCTGTGTTCCTCTAACTCTGGCATCTTGTGCACCCACATCCTTCACCTCACCATAGGTAGCCGAGCCTTCAGCCATCTCGGCCATAAGCTCTGGAATTCCCTCCATATACCTCTCTCTCCTCCTTTAAGTTGATCTTTAAAAGTTACTTTTTTTTTTAGCCAAGCTTTTGGTCACTTGTCCTAATGTTTGCTCCATTGGATTGAATGATCCATCTCGACCTCCGTCTGAGGTCCCCACCATCAGCGAAGCCAGCCTTCAGCCCATTCGATTCACTCCACATGATATCAAGAAACAGCTGAGTGCATTGGATACAGCAAAGGCTATGGACCCCGCCAACAACCCGGCTGTTGTACTGAAGACTTGTGCTCCGGAACTAGCCGCGCCTCTAGCCAAGCTGTTCCAGTACAGTTACAACACTGGCATATACCCGACAAAGTGGAAAACTGCCCAGGTATGTCCTGTCCACAAAAAGCAGGACAAATCCAATCAGGCCAATTACCGCCCTGTTGGTCTACTGTCAATCATCAGTAAAGTGATGGAAGGTGTGGTCAACACTGCTATCAAGCAGCACTTACTCACCAATAACCTGCTCACCGATGCCC
Source organism: Pristiophorus japonicus (assembly GCF_044704955.1). Classification (NCBI taxonomy): domain Eukaryota; kingdom Metazoa; phylum Chordata; class Chondrichthyes; family Pristiophoridae; genus Pristiophorus; species Pristiophorus japonicus. Next base: position 261,494,279 of record NC_091982.1, on the reverse strand, counting down.
AGTTTAGGTTCCGCCAGGACCACTCAGCTCCAGACCTCATTACAGCCTTGGCCCAAACACGGTGAGGTAAGAGTGGCTGCCCTTGACATCAAGGCAGCATTTGACCGAGTGTGGCATCAAAGAGCCCGAGTAACGTTGAAGTCAATGGGAATCAGTGGGAAAACTCCCCACTGGCTGGAGTCATACCTAGCACAAAGGACTATGGTGTTGTTAGAGGCCAATCATCTCATCCCCAAGACATCGCTGCAGGAGATCCTTAGGGCAGTGTCCTAGGTCCAAGCATCTTCAGCTGCTTCATCAATGACCATCATAAGGTCAGATGTGGGGATGTTCGCTGATGATTGCAGTGTTCAGTTCCATTTGCAACTCTTCAGATAATGAAGCAGTCCATGCCGGCATGCAGCAAGACCTGGACAACAATGACCACTTTCGACAAGAGAAAGCCTAACCACCTCTCTATGACATTCAATGGCATTACCATCATCGAATCCCTCACCATCAACATCCTGGGGGTCACCATTAACTAGTAACTTAACTGGACCAGCCACATAAATACTGTGGCAACAAGAGCAGGTCAGAGGCTGGGTATCCTGTGGCGAGTGACTTACCTCCGGACTCCCCCAAAACTTTCCAGCATCTACAAGAACATAAGAGCATAAGATATAGGAGCAGGAGTAGGCCATTTGGCTGTTAGAGCCTGCTCCATCATTCAACAAGATCATGGCTGATCTTCTACCCCAATTACACTTTCCTGCACTATTCCCATATCCTTTGATTCCCTTATTATCCAAAAGTCTATCGATCTCTGTCTTGAATATTGTTGTGTATTTAACCCATTGTAACCTGTATTACACCACCACCAGAGGGCCTATATGTTGGAGTCCCAAGGGATCCCAGCATCCCTTGGGAGCACGGTATATAAGCAGGCCACCCATGAGGTACCTGCACTCTGGAGTCTTATTAAAGGAGCTAAGGTCACACTTACTCATTGTACACAGTACTCAATTTCATCCTTTATTTTGAGCATAAAAAATGGGGTTGAGGTAATGAACAACCGCACGAAAATGCAAAGAACAGTTGGTATCCTGGAGAAGTTCTCAGAAGGGGACGATTGGGAGGCCTTCATGGAGAGACTCGACCAATACTTCGTGGCCAACAAGCTGGAAGGGGACGAGAACGCTGCCAAACGAAGGCCGATCCCCCTAACTATCTGTGGGGCAACAACCTCATGAAGAATCTTCTTGCTCCGGTGAAACCAACAACCAGATGGTATGAAGAACTGTGTACGCTGGTCCGGGAGCACCTAAATCTGAAGGAGAGCGTTCTGATGGTAAGGTATCGATTTTATACATGTCAACGGTCTGAAGGCCAGGAAGTGGCGAGCTACGTCACTGAACTAAGGTGCCTTGCAGGACATTGCGAATTCGATGGATTCCTGGAGCAAATCCTAAGAGACTTTTTTGTGCTTGGCATTAGCCATGAGGTTATCCTTCACAAACTATTGTCTGTTGAAACACCGAACCTGAGCAAAGCCATAACGATAGCCCAGGCATTTATGTCCACCAGCGATAACACCAAACAAATTTCGCAGCACAAAGATGCATCGGCGAGTACTGTACACAAAGTAACGTTACCTTCAGGCAGGAATACATATGGCAGAATGTACACGCCTGCAGCTACACGACCTCAGATGACTCAGAGTCCGCCGTCAAGTGTGAATATGAGGCAATTAACATCTTGTTGGCGCTGCGGAGATGATCATCGAGCCCACCAATGCCTCTTCAAACATGATGCGTACAAAGGCTGTGGAACAATGGGACACCTCCAGCGAATGTGCAGACAAGCTGCAAACCCTGCAAACCACCATGTTGCAGAGGAAGACGGATCCATGGCAGATCAAACTGAACTAGAGACTCGAACCGAGGAGGCAGAAGTGTACGGGGTACACACCTTCACCACGAAATGTCCACCGATCATGTTAAAAGTTGAACTGAACGGAATTCCAGTATCCATGGAATTGGACACAGGGGGTGGGTGTGAGTCAGTCTATCATGAGCAAAAAGGTCTTCGAGAGGCTGTGGTGCAACAAGGCACACAGGCCCAAGCTGAGCCCTATTCATACCAAGCTGCGAACTTACACTAAAGAGCTGATCCCTGTAATTGGCAGTGCAGCAGTAAAAGTCTTCTATGATGGAGCAGTTCACGAACTACCACTATGGATTGTACCAGGAGGTGGCCCCACACTGTTCGGCAGAAGCTGGCAGGGAAAAATCCGCTGGAACTGGGACGACATCCAAGCGCTTTCGTCCATCGACGATGCCTCATGTGCCCAGGTTTTGAGCAAGTTCCTGTCGTTGTTTGAGCCAGGCATCAGAAATTTCGCTGGGGCAAAGGTGCAAATCCACTTGGTTCCCGGTACACGACCCATCCACCACAAGGCACGTGCGGTGCCATACATGATGCGAGAGAAAGTGGAGATCGAGCTGGACAGGCTGCAATGAGAGGGTATCATCGCACCGACTGAGTTCAACAAGTGGGCCAGTCCGATTGTTCCGGTTCTCAAGGGCATGACACAGTCAGAATTTGTGGGGACTATAAAGTAACAATTAACCGCTTTTCGCTGCAGGACCAGTACCCGCTACCCAAGGCAGACGACCTATTTGCGACGCTGGCAGGAGGGAAGACGTTCACCAAGTTCGAAAGGCCTCACCTGCATCAACACGCACAAAGGTCTGTTCATCTACAATAAATGCCCATTTGGGGTTTGATCGGCCATGGGTACTTTTCAAAGAAACATGGAGAGTCTGCTAAAGTCGGTTCCGTGCAACTTGGTTTTCCAGGACGACATATTGATCACAGGTCGGGACACCATCAAACACTTGCAGAACCTGGAAGAGGTTCTAAGTTGGCTAGATCGTGTGGGACTCAGGTTGAAATGCTCGAAGTGTGTTTTCCTGGTGCCAGAGGTCGAGTTCTTAGGGAGATGAATCGCGGCAGACGGCATCAGACCCACCGACACCAAGACAGAGGCCATCAAGAAAGCGTTGAGACCACAGAACATGAAGGAGCTATGGTCGTTCCTGGGGCTCCTCAATTATTTTGGTAATTTCCTACCCGGGTTAAGCACCTTGCTAGAACCCCGACATGTGTTGCTACACAAGGGAAATGACTGGGTATGGGGGAAATCACAAGAGAGTGCTTTTGAGAAAGCCAGAAATCTGTTATGTTCCAACATACTGGTTGTTCTGTATGACCCATGTAAATGTTTAGTGCTAGCTAGCGATGCGTCTTCGTACGGGGTCGGGTGTGTGTTACAAGCAAACGAATCTGGAACATTGCAACCGGTCACTTATGCATCCAGGAGTTTGTCCAAAGCCGAAAGGGCCTGCAGCATGATTGAAAAAGAAGCTCTGGCATGCGTTTACGGGGTGAAAAAAATGCACCAGTATCTATTTGGGCTTAAGTTCAAGTTAGAAACTGACCATAAGCCGCTCATATCGCTATTCTCAGACAGCAAAGGGATTAACACCAATGCCTCTGCTCGCATCCAAAGATGGGTGTTCACGCTGTCTGCATATAACTATGTAATTCGCCACAGGCCAGGCACAGAGAACTGCGCTGATGCTCTCAGTCGGCTACCATTGCCCACCATCGGGGTGGAAATGGCACAGCCTGCAGACTGCTCTTGGTGATGGATGCATTTGAAAACAAAAAGTCACCCATTACGGCCCGCCAGATCAGGACCTGGACCAGCCAGGATCCTTTACTGTCCCTTGTAAAAAAACTGTGTCCTCCATGGGAGCTAGTCCAGCGTCCCAGCGGAGATGCATGAAGAGATCCAGCTGTTCCAGCTGCACAAAGACGAAATGTCCATACAGGCGGACTGTCTTTTGTGGGGTAATCGCGTGGTTTTGCCGAAGAAAGGCAGGGAAACGTTCTTACGCGACCTACACAGTACCCACCCAGGCATAGTAATGATGAAAACTATAGCCAGATCCCATGTGTGGTGGCCCCGCATTGACTCAGATTTGGAGTCTTGCGTGCGCCAATTGCGTGCGTCGACATTTGCTCTCAACTGAGCAATGCACCCAGGGAGGAACCGCTAAGTTTGTAGTCATGGCCCTCCAAACCGTGGTCTAGGATCCACGTTGACTTTGCTGGCCCGTTTCTAGGCAAAATGTTTTTGGTTGTTGTGGGTGCTTATTCAAAATGGATTGTGTGTAATAATGTCTGTAAGCATGTCCACTGCCACCATCGAAAGCCTACGAGCCATGTTTGCCACGCATGGCCTGCCTGATGTCCTTGTCAGCGACAATGGGCCGTGCTTCACCAGCGCTCAATTCAAGGAATTCAATGGGATCAAGCACATCACATCTGCCCCATTCAAGCCCTCATCTAACGGCCAGTCCAAACCATCAAACAAAGCTTGAAACGCATGTCGGAAGGCTCCCTGCAGACCCGCCTGTCCCGAGTCCTGCTCAGCTACCGCATAAAACCCCACTCGCTCACCGGGGTTTCCCCTGCCAAACTGCTCATGAAAATGGCACTCAAAACAAGGTTCTCTCTAATCCACCCTGATCTCCATGATCATGTCGAGGGCAGGCGGCATCAACAAAGCATGTACCATGACCGTGCAAATTTGTCACGCGATATTGAAGTCAATGACCCTGTATTTGTACTCAACTATGGACATGGTCCCAAATGGCTTGCTGGCACTGTCATAGCCAAAGAAGGGAGTCGGGTGTTTGAGGTCAAACTAGAAAATGGACTAACTTGCAGAAAGCATTTGGACCAAACCAAACTGCGATTCACAGACAGCCACGAGCAACCTGAAGAGGAGACCACCAACTTCGACCCTTCGATACACACACAAGTGGCAACCGACATCACGGTCGACTACGAAGCTGAACTCAACATACCCAGCAGCCCAGCAAGGCCAGCTGTGCAGCAGCCCAGCGAAGGCCCAACCAACTCACCTGCACCTGTGTTTGTACCGAGACGATCGACTAGGGAGCGGAAAGCCCCAGATCGTCTCACCCTGTAAATAAGTGTACTATTGACTTTGGGGTGGGGGGGGGGGGGGAATGATGTTATGTATGCAACACCTTGTAACCAGCATTCTACCGCCACCAGAGGGCGCATCTGTTGGAGTCCCAAGGGATCCCATCATCCCTTGGGAGCACTGCATTTAAGCAGGCCTCCCATGCCGCGCCAGCACTCTGGAGTCAGAATAAAGAGACTAAGGTCTCACTTACTCAAGTCACAGTGCTCAATCTCATTGCTTTATGAGAGACATAACAGAGACCAATTCAAACCGAAGGAGAGCATCCTCACGGCCAGGCATCGATTTTATGCACACCGCCACACCGAGAGCCAGGAAATCGCGAAGTACCCTGCCGACCTCAGGTGGCTGACAGGACCATGTGAATTCGGCGCATCCCTCGCCGATGCGTTGCGGGACGTCTTCGTAATTGGTTTCGGTCATGAGGCCCTTCTTCACAGGCTACTATCTGCCGAAACCACCGTCACTCTGCAGAAGGCCATCAGCATCAGCGTTCATGACCTCAAGCTGCAGCTCCAAGCAGATGATGACTCACTCTCAGGACTCAATCCCGGCAAGTAGTGTAAATAGAATGGCGTCTTTCACAGGCAGAACAGTTGAACGTGAATCTGCCCAGGGTAGAGCATACAAGTCCCAGGGTAGAGTGTACAGGTCCCCGGGTCCATTAACTCAGAGTCCGCCGAGGGGTGCAAACGTAAGTTGAGTAGCACCATGCTGGCGTTGCGGAGGTAATCACAGGGCTCATCCGTGTTGGTTCAGAGACTATGTGTGCAAAGGCTGCAGCACAAAGGGCCACCTCCAGCGAATGTGGAAAAGTGCTGTGACTCACCATGTGGAAGAGGAGTCAGCAGATGGCTGTGAATCGAGCGCGGATTACGAGGAGATGACATGAGAGGCAGCTCAGCCCCAGGACAAAGTGTATGGAGTATATACCTGCACCACAGATTGTACTCCAGTGATAATGGAAGTCGAGATAAATGATGTTCCAGTCTTCATGGAGGTGGACACGGGGGCGAGTCAGTCAGTAATGAGCCAGGAAGCCTTTGAGAGGCTATGAAACGATAAAGCTGAACGACCCAAGCTGGTCCCGGTTCAGACAAAGCTGCGCACCTACACCAAAGAACTGATATGAGTTGTTGGTAGTACGGATGTAAGTGTATCCCATGATGGCGCGATGCACAATTTACCATTGTGGATTGTTTCAGGTGATGGACCAACGCTACTTCGAAGATGATGGATGGGGAAGATTCATTGGAAATGAGAAGACTTCATCCCTCCAGCGATCGACGTCCCCTGTGCTCAGAGGCAGAGCAAGCCCACCTTTGGTTGGACCAGGCACCGGAGAGCAGAACCACACAGCCCCGAGGCACAGACCTTCATCACGACTGCGTGCGATGATCCGGCCGAGACGACCTGAACACACCTTCCCGGTTTCAGTGGCAGGACTCCTGGGGAGGAAGATTGGATCCGAGGGTACCTTCCCAGCTTCAGTGGCAGAATCCCTGGTAAAGAAGATTGCGGCAGTCGACATCATGGACAGGGAAAAGATGGCATCCAAACCACAAGGTGCAGCGCTAATGGAGCAACGACACGTGGTTCCACGCAAGGAAGACGATTGGGGTAAAAGTAGTAAGGCCATTTTAAAGGAGGCCAGCAACTCGCCATTTTTGAATGAACTGCTTGAAATTGGTAACCAATGTAAAAGTCCAGCTGTAACGAGCAAAATGTTGTTGAGTGATGTCAGGTACAAATTGCAATCAGCCAGTGTAGCGGGCGAACACCTAACGGTCATATACAAGTCCAGCGGGCTACCCAATGCTGTAGCCTGCAACCCCGGGATCAGAACGATATATCATTAAGTGTCCCCACAGCTGACAGAAGCAGACAAGCCGAGAGTAAACGATCCCCGGAGAGCAGAGGCACCGGTAGCGATACCCTGCCTCAGATCGGTTTAACATTACAGACACCCGATGGCATGAACCACCACGGACCAGAAACAGTAAACTGCGCCTATGCTCACAGTCAGCTACCGTCGCCCATCACCCGGGTGGAAAAGGCACAGCCCACAAACCCACTCGCCACCACGGCAATGCCCAAGAGCGAAGGGTCACCCGCAACGGCTCCTCCGAACGGGACCTGGACCAGCCAGGATCCCAAACTCGAGAGTGCTCACAACGGTGCCCTCAAGGAAAGTGAGTCAGCAGTCCCCTGTGAACTGCTAGACAAGACGAGGCAGCCCCACCATCGCTTAGACGAAACGCTCACTCGCTCAGACCGCTTCCCAGGGAGCAGCAGTGACACTGTGCAAACGAAAAGGACAGGGAGGTCACAGACACATCAGCTGTCTTTGGGCCTGCCCGATACTAGGAGTAACGGCAAGAGCCCTGAGCTCCGGCAACTCGAGCAAAATGAGCTCACCTCGTCCACAGACCCACTAACATGGGGCGCTGCACTGTCACCAGACGACCCAGATCTCATCCGGCTGTGCTGGAACTAGACTGTCCTTGTGTACCTGTACTGATATACCTGTACTGATCATGTAAATGTAGCACACAAAAAGAAACGCAACTGTAATCCACCCAACAAATGTACCAAGATGTAAATGTAAAACCCATGTGATGAACTTGAATGCAACTTGCGTGTAACGGGCCATTAGCATGATCTCTGTGTGGGGGGGGGGGAGAATGGAGTAGTCATGGACACACAACCAGAAACCAGGGGGACCTCCACTGGCAACAAATCTCACTACCAACCCACCCAAGCTAGAAGTGACCCTCCAATGGTCAACCAGGAAGAGCAAAGCCCAGGTCACCGTCAATGTACGAGTCAATTTGCATTGAAGACTTGGGGGGAAGTGATGTCATGTATTTAGACCATGTATACTAACTGTATAGTCACATAAGGTGTGCCACCAGAGGGCACTGCGGTGGGAGACCTGAGGGTCACCTGATAGGTGTGCAGGGCCCAGTATAAAAGGCTGCCCATCATGCTTATGCCTCACTCTGGAGTTACAATAAATGGGACTAAGGTCACAACAGCTCAAGTACAATACTAGACCTCGTGGAGTCATTCATAAGAGTATTAAAGACATAACAGTGCCTATCCTGGATGTAGAGTTATATTACCTAATTAGTAGAGTATAGGCATGAGGGCGTCATGTTGAAGCTGCTTGGTGCTCTGCTCTGGTCACATTCTGAATACTGCATTCAGTTCTGGTCACTGAGGCACAGTGAAACATCCAAGTCCTGGAAGCATTGCAGAAAAGGGCCATGAGGTTGATCCCTAGTGTCAGTTTACTGAGTGAAAGGGGAAAAGGTTAGAAAATTAGACTTTTCAACCCTTAAAAGGAGAATGAGTGGGAAGCTTATCAATGCGTACAAGATACAAAGTGGAATACAAAAGATTAATTCGGAGCACTATTTCAAATTAAATAACACTGCAAGGCAAAAGAACGTAGGTACAAACTGGTAAAAGGCAAGTTCTGGGCTCCTATCCCAGGCACTGAAACCCTCAGAATTGCTTTTTCACCTCAAAACGAATACTCCAGTGCCCTCCTTGCTGCCTTCTCATCCACCCTCAATAAATTGCAACTTATCTAAAACTCTGCTGCATGCATGCAGGCCCACACCAAATCCTGCTTGCCCATCACCCCTTTCCTTGCTGATTTAGAAAATAAGAATATAAGAGATAGGAGCAGGAGTAGGCCATTTGGCCCCTCGAGCCTGCTCCGCCTTTCAATAAGATCATGGCTGATCTGATCATGGACTCAGCTCCACTTCCCTGCCCGCTACCCATAACCCTTTACTCCCTTATCGCTCAAAAATCTGTCTACCTCTGCCTTAAGTATATTCAATGACCAAGCCTCCACAGCACTCTGGGGCAGAGAATTCAACAGATTTACAACTCTCTGAGAGAAGAAACTCCTCCTTATCTCAGTTTTAAATGGGCGGCCCCTTATCCTAAAACTACGCCCCCTAGTTCTAGATTCTCCTATGAGTGGACACATCCTCTCTGCATCTACCTTGTCTAGCCCACTCATTATCTTATATGTCTCAGTAAGATCACCTGAACTCCAATGAGTACAGACCCAACCTGTTCAACCTTTCTTCATAAGTCAACCCCTTCATCTCAGGAATCAACCGAGTGAACCTTCTCTGAACTGTCTCCAATGCAAGTATATCACTCCTTAAATAAGGAGACCAAAACTGCATGCAGTACTCCAGGTGTGGCCTCACCAATACCCTGTACAGTTGTAGCAGGACTTCTCTGCTATTATACTCCATCCCCCTTGCAATAAAGGCCAACATTCCATTTGCCTTCTTGATCACTTGTTGTACCTGTATACTAACTTTTGTGTTTCATGCACAAGGACCCCCAGGTCCCTCTGTACTGCAGCATTTTGTAATTTTTCTCCATTTAAATAATAATTTGCTTTTTGATTTTTTTCTGCCAAAGTGGATAACCTCACACTTTCCCACATTATATTCCATCTGCCAAATTTTTGCCCACTCACTTAGCCTGTCTATATCCCTTTGCAGATTTTTTGTGTCCTCCTCACAATTTGCTTTCCCACCCATCTTTGTATCATCAGCAAACTTGGCTACATTACACTTGGTCCCTTCATCGAAATCATCAATATAGATTGTAAATAGTTGAGCCCCAGCACCAATCCCTGTGGCACCCCACTAGTTACTGTTTGCCAACTGGACTCTCGACTCTCTGTTTTCTGTTAATTAGCCAATCCTCTATCTATGTTAATATATTACCCCCCAACCCTGTGAACTTTTATCTTGTGCAGTAATCTTTTATGTGGCACCTTATCGAATGCCTTCTGGAAATCCAAATACAGCACATCCACTGGTTCCCCCTTATCCACCCTGTTCGTGACATCCTCAAAGAACTTCAGCAAATTTGTCAAACATGATTTCCCTTTCATAAAACCATGCTGACACTGCTTGATTGAATCATGCTTTTCCAAATGTCCTGCTCCTGCTTTCTTAATAATGGACTCCAGCATTTTCCCAACGACAGGTGTTAGGCTGACTGGTCTATAATTTCCTGCTTTCTGTCTGCCTTTTTTAAATAGGGGCGTTACATTTGTGGTTTTCCAATCTGCTGGGATTGCCCCAGAATCCAGGGAATTTTGGTAGATTACAACCAATGCATCCACTATCTCTGCAGCCACTTCTTTTATGACCCCTAGGGTGCAAGCCATCAGATCCAGGGGACTTCTCCACCTTTAGTCCCATTATTTTACTGATTACTTCTTTTTTTAGTGATAGTGTTTGTTTTAAGTTCCTCCCTCCCTATAGCCCTTTGATTATCCACTATTGGGATGTTTTTAGTGTCTTCTACCATGAAGATCGATACAAAATATTTGTTCAAAGTCTCTGCCATTTCCCTATTCCCCATTATTAATTCCCCAGTCTCATCCTCTAAGGGACCAACATTTACTTTAGCCACTCTCTTCCTTTTTATATACCTGTAGAAACTGTTACTATCTGTTTTTATATTTCTTGCTAGTTTACTTTCATAATCTATCTTCCCTCTCTATTATTTTTTTAGTCATCTTTGCTGGTTTTTTAAAGTTTCCCAATCCTCTGGCTTCCCTCTAATCTTGGCCACTTTGTATGCCCTTGCTTTCAATTTGATACCATCCTTTATTTCCCGAGTTAGCCACGGATGATGATCCCTTCTCTTAAAGTCTTTCCTTCTCAAAATTTAAATTTTCTCTATCCCCAAATCATTCAATTTAAAATTGCTTCAGCTCATCTTTAACTCTCTCCACATACTTGCTGCATTCTATCTTTGCAATCTCCTCCAGCATTATATATCCCCGAATAACTAACTCTGGCCTTTTGTTTAGCCCTCTCCTTTTTGCCTCACTATTGTGTCCAACCCGCTGAAATTTACTCTTTAAGCCTCTCCATCTCTTTACTCTTAAAAATCTTCTCAAACTCATCTCTTTGAACAGACTTTTGGTCATCTCTGCTGAACTCTTCCTTCCTGATGTGGCGTATATTTTTCCTCACATCTATCCGTGAAGCATCTTGGGACATTCTTTACCTTACAGGCTCTATATAAACTATATATCTTATTGAGATCATCACATAAAGCGAGATTAATACTTGGTCTTTCAGAAAAGATAATGGAGGCAAAAACTCTAGTCACTCAAGAGGCAGTTGGACACCGATTGGGGGATGGGGGGGAATAGTTTTATGGAAAGTTGAGCTAGACAGGCCAAATAGCTTCCATCAAATACTTACCTTGATATTCCAGGGAGAAGTATCGAGCAGAAGCTAGGCACTTTGCAAAGCAGATAAAAGAAAATAAATCTGGTACTTTTGTGCATTTAATGGTTAGTGACACAACATGGACAGGATTGAGAACATGCTGCTTGCCCTCTTGTCACAAGGAGATCTAAAATACATGTAAGGATTACAAGTCCATCAAAACATAGATACTGCATGCAGGGATCAGCAGAGGCGTGGCCAAGAAGTACTCCTCAACGAGGACAGGAAATTGGTCATGTAGGACAAATGGATTGGAAATTACATTCATGTCCAAGGGGTGTGTGGTGATGCCTAAAATGCCTCTGAAATCACCTGGAAACAGCCAGTGGTTAACTGCGGTATAATGTAGCATTATATAAGTGTTGTCGGTTTTCCAGTGCCCCCCATTTTTTTTCTCTCCCAAAGTTACTATCTTTTTCTGGGAAATAGTTCTTCCTATTGGCAATTCTTCACGTCAGAGCTGGATAGCTGAGTTTTGTAAGGCTATTCAAGCATCGTAACTGAACTGAATCCCGTTCTAACCCAATTTTTATATATTCGCACTCTCCAACAGGAGTTACTTGGTGAAGATCAAGAGTGGAATTCTTGACTGATTCTTCGTCTCCCTAACCTAGTACACTGGGGATAAGTGTAACAGCATGGCGAAAGTCAGTTGACTCAGTACTTACTGGGAATCAGCCTACGTGGTTTAGTGCTACCCCAAGCAGTGCCTTTACCACTAGGGCATGAGGAGAGCCTAAAGAATTACAGGTACTATCAATTCTCAACTTACTTGGAAGACCTGAATGAGACAACACATCACGTGATATTGACAACCACTTTATTTAATTACATTTACCATACACTAAGCCAACACATTTATAGATTCATTTAGCATAAGGATTAGGCATAAGACTCAGTCTTCAAAGATTATAGTGGTATAGTTCCAGAAGTAATTTAGAATTAATACAAATCAATTGAATCTAAACCAGTAGCATAAAGGATTTTTCAGGATTACAGCAGTACAATTCTAACTGTGATCAATTGAATATAACATAGTATAGTTCACTTGCATTACAAGACTGAAAGGGAAACCTGGGAATAGTTTGTGTCGCAGGAAACAATAGACAGGGCTAAACAAGATAAAGCGAAATGTGATTAAGCTAAATCTGCTGACCCCAACTGCTAGTAGTAAATCAGTTGCAACAATGTGTGTCATAGGTCAGACTAACTGCTGACCACAACTGTTTATAAAATGACTGTTTAAGTGTTATATAATGCTGACTGCAACCACCTACTGTCTAACTGTTAGCGAAATTAAAGTGGACATCTGGTAGTAAATAGCAATTAAGACTAATGATGTAATCTAGAAAGTAGGCGGGGACATTGTACAATGTGTCATTTAAATATCTGCAAATTTTTGTATCAAGTTGGAGAGATTTGACTAAGAACAGAAGCCAAATTGTCTCCCCATACGTGCGATTAAAGACTGTTTGAACTCTCAATCTCAGACTTGTGTCGAGTATTTTGAAATAATCCATAACAAGAAGAACTGTTGTTGTCAGTATAATAAGATGAAAACCATGAACATCAGTATTAATTCCACAACCTAGAGTAACGATATATGATGCATTTAGCCAGATAATAGGTCAATTGCTGTAGTAAGATTTGAAGTGTCAGCTGTTGCTCAATGGGCACTGTCAGATGTCTTTTGGATGAGATGTTAAACTGAAGCCCTGTCTGCTCTCTCAGGTGGAAGTAAAAGATCCCATGGTACTATTTCGAAGAAAAGCAGGGAAGTTATCCCCGGTGTCCTGGCCAATATTTATCCCTCAATCAACATAACTAAAAAAGTTTATCTAGTTATCACATTGCTGTTTGAGCTTGCTATGTGCAAATTGGCTGCCACGTTTCTCACATTACAACAGTGACTACACTCCAGAAGTACTTCAGTGCCTGTAAAGCGCTTTGAGACTTCCGGTGGTCGTGAAAGGTGCTATATAAATGTAAGTCTTTCTTTTGAGGTGTTCAAAATCATGAGGGGTCTGGACAGAGTAGATAGAAAGAAACTGTTCCCATTGACAGAAGGGTCGAGAACCAGAGAAAAGATTTAAGGTGATTGGCAGAAGAACCAAAGGTGACATGAGGAAAAACTTTTTTACGCAGCGAGTGGTTAGGATCTGGAATGCACGGCCTCAAAGGGTGGTGGAGGCAGATTCAATCACGGCTTTCAAAAGGGAGTTGGATAAGTACCTGAAAGAAAACATTTGCAGGGCTACGGGGAAAGGGCGGGGGAGTGAGACTGGCTGAGGTGCTCTTGCAAAGAGCCGACACAGTCTCGACAGGTCGAATGTCCTCCTTCCGTGCTGTAATCATTCTTTGATTCTATAACAGATTAAAGAGGGTTCAGCCTCTCTAATGATGAATGATCTGCTCTCTGACTCAACGAACTGATTGGAGTATTGATATGGATGGCTGGAAACTGAGACTATTAATACATTAGCTCTTCCATTAACAGTTCTTACAGTTTAACCTGTCAGTCCACTAGTCTTCACTTATTGTTAGGTTGGTCTTTCACATTTACGTTTTCGGTTTGTACTCCATTCTACATTTCTTCATTTCAAATGCCTTCCTCCTATTACCTATTTCACAAATTGTTCTACTTTAAAGTTCATCTCTGCTTTTCATAAGTCTTCCAGCCCCGCCCCGTATAGCCTTATATTTGTTCATATAATGTAGAAGTTAGTATGAAATAATGTTCAAACTTAAGGTGAAAGAAAGAAATGCTCCATTTTTGAATTTAAAAAAATTACAAATTTGCCTGCAATTTATTTGACTTGTTACAAAAATGTCAATTTTCTACTAACATGGAAACCTGTGCATTTTGTGCCTTTCTTCTTGCTAGGTTGCCCCAATGATGTCAGCTTTTGGGAGTCACCTCGAGTGACTATGTTGCAAACAGCAAAGAGGAGGTGGTGATTGGGGGGAGCTGGTTAGGAAAGAGGATGCAGAACTACAGACCACTTGGAGGCAATTTGAAACCACTCAAATCCAGGAAACTATGCTACAGGCTGCGAAAGTAGCCATCAAGCTGGTTTGAAGTGATGACCCTTTCTGTTTATGACTGAACCACTTAAGGGTGCTCCCCATAAGTGCAACTCAGCTGGGGGAGTCTTCACTCTGGAAGGTGAATCAACATTTCCACAAAGATAATGAAATGAATCTCAGGTGAGCTCACCATTTTCTTTGATAAAAGTGCTCACCCCTCTGATTTTCTTTCCCTTTTAAGCATCAACCACTTCACAATCGTAATCAAAAGTACCTCTTTACAAGTCTTTCAGCTCAATCAATTCCCTGCTGCACATGCACTTTTCATGCACTAAAATGATAGCAGGGTTGCATATGATTACCAATAAACCTATCTCAAGGATAAGAAAGTACAATGTTACCTGACCATTCAGAACAGGTAGCAGAATGGCCTTTTGGTCTTATTTGTACAACTGCTCATCCAATTGTTAACACAGTTCAAGAACTGTCCCATACTATGGCAATAATGTCAACTTGATGGAATTTGAAAGACAAAGCTCTTACAAATTGCCCTATTTCCACTGGAGTGATGGTCGTTGACATTTCTTTGATGCTCAGTGTGGAAGATAAACACCAACATGGACTGGTAGGGCTGAACGGCCTGTTCCCATGTTGTACTTTCTGTATAATTCTATGTTAAATCAAACTCGGAGCCAAATGGACAGGAAAGGTCCCCGTATCCTGTAATTAGCTGATCATAAGTTGGGGAGTGGGTGGGAGTTGGGATGAAGGACAGTGAGGGCAAGATCACCCCTCATGGTAAGATAACCAGTTTGCAATCGCTGGGTAGGTTCATACATGGATACTGATGGCCACTTGATGTTCTAATGCCCATTGAACATTTTAAGGAGAAGAAAAAAATTAGCAGAAAAATGGGACACATTTCAAAGCAAACTCAATTACAACCAGGACAACAGATACAACTATCAAATTATAATCCAAAATTTGACTACCAGTGATCCAACATTAAATTAAAAATCACAATGAATGTCAAAATAAATAAGACTACCTGGCAGATTATTAGTCGGGCAATTGCTCTGTGGCATGCAATGTCCATGAAAAATCCTGCAATTTTCACTCTACATTGAACTTCCTATATTCCAATTGCCATAGTCAGTGTCTCGACGTATTGGCTCTTTACTTTTAACCACCAATATGTTTTAAAGTGACAAAGTGTTTTATGCCTCTCAATCCACGCACAAATGAATGATGTAAATTTAAAACACACCTTAGAAAAAGGTTCTTGGCTCAAAAAAGTATTGCACAAAGAATAATCTACCAATTAAGATGGTGGATTCAAAGATGTTAGGGAAGTTCAAGATGCAGTTGAATGCTAGGCTGGGTAAGTAGAAACACTTAAGTGAAGAGCTTTAATGGCCGAATAGCCTTTTCTCATCCTTGACTTTTTCTTGTTTTTAAATTTCTAGCTGGGCATTTGTGATTTTGAAATTAGAGTCTGAAGTAAAGTGCTTTTCATGACCACCAAGCATCTCATAGCGCTTTACAGTCAATGAAGTACTTTTGGAGTGTAGTCACTGTTGTAATGTGGAAAGCGCGGCAGTCAATTTGCGCACAGCAAGCTCCCACAAACAGTAATGTGATAATGACCAGATAATGCTTTTGTTATGTTGAATGTGGGATAAATATTGGCCAGAACACCGGGGATAAATCCCCTGCTCTTCTTCAAAATAGTGCCATGGGATCTTTTACCTCCACTTGAGAGGGCGTAATGTCTCATTGGTTTAACGTCTCATCCTAAAGGTGGCACCTCTGACAGTGCAGCACTCCCTCAACACTGCACTGGAGTGTCGGCCTAGATTTATGTGCTCAAGTCCCTGGAGTGGGATTTGAACCCACAACCTTCTGACTCAGAGGCTAGTGAACAAAGCAGAGCTGTGTATGCCAGGACTGTAAATGCAGCAGTCACATTTCGCAGCAGGTCAAACACACGCAGCTTGCAATCTGCTCCATTCAGTTTGGTAGCACTTTAATGCAAACTTTAAAATTTTAAACCGTGCCAGCGAGATAAATACTTACCAACTGGAAACTTCTTTCATTCTTTGGCATCATTCCATTAAATAAATCACCAGCCACTTTTTCTTTACAGAACAAACCTCAATGTAGTACTTTTAACTATTTAGTTAATTTTTTTTGCATCCCACATTCAGGTTTCCTGAACTACTCCCATATACTGGTAGATTGCTGCAATCTGTTGGTACTTAATTACATATGCAGTTTTCCTGTAGTCAAAGGAATTAATTACCATAAAATTGATAACATTTGTAAGTATCATCTCTATCCCATACTGGGTTACTAATGGCATTTCTTCCTCAAACGTTTTATAAAACTGCACTCTTCACTTGCAACTCTTTTTTATAAAAGGCCTCCTTACTGGATGAGTTTTTGAATCGGATTTTATCATCAGGATACTATCTGTCCTGAAATTGTGTGAAGCTTTGCAAATCACAGACTCTAGAATATCACACTAATATGTGGTCTTTTTGACTGTTCTTTATCATAGATTTTCCTAAATGAAATTTAACACTTAACATTATCATGCATCAGTCACAACTGCTAAGGCAGTCCACTCATTTAATTCTTTCAACTTTCTCAGTTCTTCATTCCCCCGTGTCATTTTGCTGTTTTCCATCAAGTTGCATTTTACATTATATCCAAAATAACTGGATCACTTCCAATGCACAAAACATCTGTTTTGTAAATGTCAGCCACTTTTCTGACAAGGGGAATGATTTATTCCCACAAAGAACCAAAGTACTGATCTCAATTTGTCTAGTCAAATATAATGGATTAACTGTCCATTATTAGACCAGTAGGAGTGAAGTGTCTCCCTTCACCCTTTAAGCCGATACTTCAGGTGATCATTATCTACCTCATACAAGTGCGTCCTAAGCATGAAGGAAAACACAACCTCTCGCAAATCACACATCATCTAGATCTATAATATGGAGGCATAACCCTACCTGAAAAGGTCACATGCAACTTGTGTTTAGTTTGATAGCTTCTCTTCAGTCTAGCTACCATTCCTTAAGTACTCAAAATTAATATAAAACTTCCATCAAAACATGTACGTCAAATAAAGTGTTAACGAATAAGCAGTTATTACCCAAGAAAGAAAATGGATCATATTCATCCTACCAATGAATATGATCCATTTTCTTTCTTTTATATATTTAAAAATGATTTTACCTGGTGTGTACATCTTATTTGGATACTTCATTAAATTTCAGTGACAAAACAATTCTAAGGTTGAGGGGGCGGGTAGAAATAGACTGTGCAGTTGGTGTAAGACTTGAGTCTACCCTGTATTGTGACGGTCGTGATTTGATCACAAGAACTATGATAATTATGATGCACTCAGTATCACAAGGAGGCTTTGAAATGTAACATTTTATTTCCCAAAACACAAGAAACATTACTAACATTTCTTCATATAAATGTCCAGTTTTCTTCCTACCTTTAGGATTTCTCCACCCTTCCGCCCCACATCATTAAAGAGCAGAAGATAAATTTCACTTAATCCTTTCCACCAATAAAAACATAAGAACATAAGAAATAGGAGCAGGAATAGGCCATTTGGCCCTTCGAGCCTGCTCCACCATTTAATAAGATCATGGCTGATCTGATCATGGACTCAGCTCCACTTCCCTGCCTGCTCCCTATAACCCTATATTCCCTTACCTCTCAAAAATCTGTCTATCTGCACCTTAAATATATTCAATGACCCAGCTTCCACAGCTCTCTGGGGCAGAAAATTCCATAGATTTACAACACTCAGAGAAGAAATTCCTCCTCATCTCAGTTTTAAATGGGCGGCCCCTTATTCTGAGACATTGGGCTCAATTTTGCCCAAGCCCGTTTTCTGGCATTTGCCAGAGTTACGCCCGTTTTTCAAGGCCAGAAATGTGGCAGAAATATTTTGCCATAGTCTCCCCAATGTGTAATTCAAATTTGGCGCAACGCAGCGTGTCCAGTCGCCTCGGCGGGGGTGGGGGGGACTTGCTGTTTGCGCGACAAAAAAAACCTGACTTTTTTACGTTATTTCAATGGATGTGCATGCACAGTACAGCTCCAGGTTGGCAATCGGCCAATTTTTAAAGGGCCAGATATGTGAGGAGTGCTGTGTGAGAGCATTGGAAAAATCAGATCTGCAGCAATACAAGATGCAACGCGGTGCAAGGTCCTAGAATTTCTTACAAGATGAAGTGGAGGCACTAGTTACTGTGATTGAAACCGGATGGCAGGAGCTGGACACCAGCAGAGGTCACATAAAAGTTCCACCCAAAGAAATGAATACATGTTGGATAAGTTGCAGAAGATCTGGAAGCCAGTGTGAAAAGAAGTGGCAGGACCTTGGTCAAGTAGTTAGTGTAAGTAATATTTACATTTATTCAATGGAATTGCAATTGTAAATGTTCCCAGCTGTATATGTCCCACCCAGCAGAAAGACACCCTGTCTAAGAAGTTGCATTTTCATCTTTGCAGAGGAAGGTGGCACATATTAAAAGGGAAAGAACTCGAACAGGAGGAAGCCCGGCAAATCTGCAGCCACTGACACCATTGGAAGAGTGGGTCGCTACTTTGATGGGTCCTGCCTGGAGAAAAGCAACCACCACTGAACAAGCTGAGCCCGCACTCGAAGGAGAGGGTAAGTCCTGCAAATTCCAGAGTCTGGCTTTGCTAAATGTTAAGTACTGTGTGGGCTAGCCATGTTTCGGTTCCTGGGGATGTCTCCGTTAGCTATACATCGGTTGATGCAATCATGGTCCTTCAAATCAGCCTGCTACCTGCGCTGTGTGAGCCTACTCATGCCACCCCCCCCTGGCCCCTCCTCTGCTGCTAACCATTTGTCTGTGTTCTGTTATATTTTGCAGAACTTGAGGCCAACCCTGACGATGCAGAAGAAGATTCAGACGAGGCCGAGCCTGAAGAGGAGAACATCGTCCAATCCCACCCTCCAGACCAAGAGCATGGGGGTGAGGGTAAGGGGAGGGGATGGAGATGGATGAAGCCCCCACTGTTTTTACTGACTTTGTGGAGATTCAGGTGCCGCCCATTCAGGTGCCAGCCCCTTCCGTGGCTAGTGGTTTGAATGTTGGTGGGACATTCCATGGATTCCTAACGTCCGAGGCTGCGGATCCGAGTGGTAGGGTGCAGCGAGGTACACCCAGGGCCCCACTTTCCGAGGCTACGGGTCCCAGTGGTGGGGTGCGAGCCACACCCGTGGGGAGGAGGGGAGGGAGAGCTCAATCGCGCTCTCCTGAGATGCAGGATCTAACAGATGCGGTTCAGATGATGGCAATGAGTGGGGAGAACACTGACCTTACGCAATCACTCCTGGACACCAGCAGTGGGGTGAATAATGAGGTAGCGAGACTGTCGGGAGAAGTTACAGCAATCTCACAAGAAATGGGAGCGATGTCCGGGACGATGAATCAGGGAATATCTCAGCCAGCTGAAACCATGTCATTGACCAGGAGGGAGGGAATGTCACAGGTAGTTGAGACAGTTTTGCTCAATATGAGGGAGGAAATGTTGCAGGTCGTTGAGACATAAGGGACGGCATGTTGGAGTTAGTTGCTGCAATAAGGGAACATGCCCAGACCCCACGCCCATTGACAGAATCAACTGCCACTCGCATTCCAATCCCCACACCAGCCTCTGACGAACCCCAAGCCGGGCCCTCTACATTGCCACCTGGGCCCTCTACATTGCCACCTGGGCCCTCTACATTGCCACCTGGGCCCTCTACATTGCCACCTGGGCCCTCTACATTGCCACCTGGGCCCTCTACATTGTCACCTGGGCCCTCTACATTGCCACCTGGGCCCTCCAAATTGATGCCACCACCACACCACCCCTCTGCCTCAACAGGTGCGCACTACCCGAGATCTTAGAAAGGATAAGCTTGGTACCAACCCCAGAAACACTGTCACCTCCTGTGGGCAGGGGTGGTGGAGAAACCAAGAACAAGTGCGGCGGGCTGTCTTAGAATAAGGTGGAGGGAGATGGGTGCAGCCTTTCTCTGCTGCTGCTGTTGTGTTACTGTCATGTATGTAGACCATGTATACTAACTGTATAGTCACATAAGGTGTGCCACCAGAGGGCACTGCGGTGGGAGACCTGAGGGTCACCTGCAGAGGTGTGCAGGGCCCAGTATAAAAGGCTGCCCACCACGCTTGTGCCTCATTCTGGAGTTACAATAAATGGGACTAAGGTCACAACAGCTCAAGTACAACACTAGACCTCGTGGAGTCATTCATAAGAGTATTAAAGACAGAACAACTGGCGACGTGTGCAGAGGTCCCGGTACTGTTTTCATCGCCGATACCTGGCTCCGTCCTCCACACGTTCTGCTGCACTGCGCCAAGGGCCTGGATCGACCGGACTGCGGGGAGAATACCAAGGTAAATAATAGGCGCCGTTTCTGTTCTAAAAAGTCGGCGCACCACATGGATTCTAACCCTGGGGGCAAACTTCGGCCCAGAGTGTGCAAAGGCTGTAGTACAAAGGGCCACCTCCAGCGAATGTGCAAAAGTGCTGTGACTCACCACATGGAAGAGGAGTTAGCAGATGGCTGTGAATCCAGCGCGGATTACGAGGAGATGGCAAGAGAGGCAGCTCAGTCCTAGGACGAAGTGTATGGAGTATATACCTGCACCACAGATTGTCCTCCAGTGATAATGGAAGTCGAGATAAATGGTGTTCCAGTCTTCATGGAAGTGGACACGGGGGCGAGTCAGTCAGTAATGAGCCAAGAAGCCTTTGAGAGGCTAAGGAACGATCAAGCTGAACGACCCAAGCTGGTCCCGGTGCAGGCAAAGCTGCGCACCTACACCAAGGAACTGATATCAGTTGTTGGTAGTGCGGATGTAAGTGTATCCCACGATGGTGAGGTGCACAATTTACCATTGTGGATTGTTTCAGGTGATGGACCAACTCTACTTGGAAGAAGATGGATGGGGAAGATTCATTGGAACTGGGAAGACTTCATCCCTCCAGCAAGCGATGTCCCCTGTGCTCAGAGACAGAGCAAGCCCCCACCTTCGGTTGGACCAGGCACCGGAGAGCAGATCTGCGCAGGCCCAGAGGCACAGACTGCTCATCACGACAGCGTGGCGATGATCCGGCCGATACGACCCGAACACACCTTCCCGGTTTCAGTGGCAGGACTCCTGGGGAGGAAGATTGGATCCGAGGGTGCCTTCCCAGCTTCAGTGGCAGAATCCCTGGTAAAGAAGATTGCGGCAGTCGACATCATGGACAGGGAAAAGATGGCGTCCAAACCACGAGGTGCAGCGCGAATGGAGCAACGACACGTGGTTCCACACAAGGAAGACGATTGGGGTAAAAGTAGTCAGGCCATTTTAAAGGAGGCCAGCAAACTGCCATTTTTGAATGAACTGCTTGAAATTGGTAAACAATGTAAAAGTCCAGCTGTAACGAGCAAAATGTTGTTGATGCAAGTTGCAATCAGCAAATGTAGTGGGGCGAACATCTAACGGTCGTATACAGGTCCAACGGGCTACCCAATGCTGTAGCCTGCGTCCCCAGGACCAGAACGGTGTATCATTAAGTGTCCCCACAGCTGACAGAAATAGACAAGCCGCAGAGTAAACAATCCCCGGAGAGCAGAGGCACCGGTAGCGATACCCTGCCTCAGATTGGTTTAACATTGCAGGCACCCGGGTGGAAAAGGCGCAGCCCACAAACCCACTCGCCACCACGGCAATGCCCAAGAGCGAAGGGTCACCCGCAACGGCTCCTCCGAACGGGACCTGGACCAGCCAGGATCCCAAACTAGAGAGTGCTCACAACGGTGCCCTCAAGGAAAGTGAGTCAGCAGTCCCCTGTGAACTGCTAGACAAGACGAGGCAGCCCACCGTCGCTTAGACGAAACGCTCACTCGCTCAGACCGCTTCCCAGGGAGCAGCAGCGACACTGTGCAAACGAAAAGGACTGGGAGGTCACAGACACATCAGCTGTCTTTGGGCCTGCCCGACACTAGGAGTAACGGCAAGAGCCCTGAGCTCCGGCAACTCGGGCAAAATGAGCTCACCTCGTCCACAGACCCACTAGCATAGGGCACTGCACTGTCACCAGACGACCCAGATCTCATCCGGCCGTGCTGGAACTAGACTGTCCTTGTGTACCTGTACTGATATACCTGTACTGATCATGTAAATGTACCACACAAAAAGAAATGCAACTGTAATCCACCCAACAAATGTACCAAGATGTAAATGTAAAACCCATGTGATGAACTTGAATGCAACTTGCATGTAACGGGCCATTAGCATGGCTCCTGTGTGGGGGGGAGAATGGAGTCGTCATGGACCCACAACCAGAAACCACGGGGACCTCCACTGGCAACAAATCTCACTACCAACCCACCCAAACTAGAAGTGATCCTCCAATGGTCAACCAGGAAGAGCAAAGCCCAGGTCACCGTCAATGTACGAGTCAATTTGCATTAAAGAACTGGGGGGGAGTGATGTCATGTATGTAGACCATGTATACTAACTGTATAGTCACATAAGGTGTGCCACCAGAGGGCACTGCGTGGGAGACCTGAGGGTCACCTGCAGAGGTGTGCAGGGCCCAGTATAAAAGGCTGCCCACCACGCTTGTGCCTCACTCTGGAGTTACAATAAATGGGACTAAGGTCACAACAGCTCAAGTACAACACTAGACCTCGTGGAGTCATTCATAAGAGTATTAAAGACAGAACAACTGGCGACGAGATTACGAACTTTCACACAAAAATGACTAACGTTGGTACCTTAGAAAAGTTCTCAGAGGGTGAAAATTGGGAAGCCTTTATGAAGCGGCTCAACCAATATTTCGTAGCAAATGACCTGGTAGGTGATGATCCGGCCACACTGGCAGATAAACGCAGGGCTATCCTGTTGACCAGTTGTGGGCCCGCGGTCTACGGCCTCGTCAGGAATTTGCTTGCACCAGAGAAAACAACGACCAATTCATACGAGGAGCTGAAAGTGCTAATTCGGGACCAACTCAAACCGAAGGAGAACATCCTCACGGCCAGGCATCGATTTTATACACACCAGCGGCCTGAGGGCCAGGAAATCGCGGAGTACGCTGCCAACCTCAGGAGACTGGCAGGATCAGGTGAATTCGCCACATCCCTCACCGATGCATTGTAGGATGTTTTTTTGAGGATGTTTCCAGTAGAGTGGACAAGGGAGAACCAGTTGATGTGGTATATTTGGACTTTCAGAAGGCTTTCGACAAGGTCCCACACAAGAGATTAATGTGCAAAGTTAAAGCACATGGTATTGGGGGTAGTGTGCTGACATGGATTGAGAACTGGTTGTCAGACAGGAAGCAAAGAGTAGGAGTAAATGGGGACTTTTCAGAATGGCAGGCAGTGACTAGTGGGGTACCGCAAGGTTCTGTGCTGGGGCCCCAGCTGTTTACACTGTACATTAATGATTTAGACGAGGGGATTAAATGTAGTATCTCCAAATTTGCAGATGACACTAAGTTGGGTGGCAGTGTGAGCTGCAAGGAGGATTCTATGAGGCTGCAGAGCGACTTGGATAGGTTAGGTGAGTGGGCAAATGCATGGCAGATGAAGTATAATGTGGATAAATGTGAGGTTATCCACTTTGGTGGTAAAAACAGAGAGACAGACTATTATCTGAATGGTGGCAGATTAGGAAAAGGGCAGGTGCAAAGAGACCTGGGTGTCATGGTACATCAGTCATTGAAGGTTGGCATGCAGGTACAGCAGGCGGTTAAGAAAGCAAATGGCATGTTGGCCTTCATAGCGAGGGGATTTGAGTACAAGGGCAGGGAGGTGTTGCTACAATTGTACAGGGCCTTGGTGAGGCCACACCTGGAGTATTGTGTACAGTTTTGGTCTCCTAACCTGAGGAAGGACATTCTTGCTATTGAGGGAGTGCAGCGAAGGTTCACCAGACTGATTCCCGGGATGGCGGGACTGACCTATCAAGAAAGACTGGATCAACTGGGCTTGTATTCACTGGAGTTCAGAAGAATGAGAGGGGACCTCATAGAAACATTTAAAATTCTGACGGGGTTAGACAGGTTAGATGCAGGAAGAATGTTCCCAATGTTGGGGAAGTCCAGAACCAGGGGACACAGTCTAAGGATAAGGGGGAAGCCATTTAGGACCGAGATGAGGAGGAATTTCTTCACCCAGAGAGTGGTGAACCTGTGGAATTCTCTACCACAGAAAGTTGTTGAGGCCAATTCACTAAATATATTCAAAAAGGAGTTAGATGAAGTCCTTACTACTAGGGGAATCAAGGGGTATGGTGAGAAAGCAGGAATGGGGTACTGAAGTTGCATGTTCAGCCATGAACTCATTGAATGGCGGTGCAGGCTAGAAGGGCCAAATGGCCTACTCCTGCACCTATTTTCTATGTTTCTATGTTTCTATGTCTTCATAATTGGCATCGATCATGAGGCCCTTCTTCACAGGCTACTGTCTGCCGAGACCACCGTCACTCTGCAGAAGGCCATCAGCATCAGGCAGGTGTTCATGACCTCAAGCTGCAGCTCCAAGCAGATGATGACTCACTCTCAGGACTCAATCCCGGCAAGTACTATAAATAGAATGGCGCCGTGCTGAACTGAGCATACAGGCCCCCGAGTCCTTTAACTCAGAGACCGCCGAGGGGTGCAAGCGTAAGTCGAGTAACACCACGCTGGCGTTGCGGAGGTAATCACAGGGCTCATCAGTGTCGGTTCAGAGACTATGGGTTCAAGTTTCAGCCCAGTTGCTCCTATTTTTTTGGAGCAACTGGTTTAGAATGTAGCATCTTAGAAATTGCAATTCTCGGCATTTAGTTTGCTCCAGTTCTAGTGAGTTTGAATAGTTTCATTTTAGAACAGATTTTCTTTTTTATAGGGGCTGTGTCCAGCCACTTACGCCTGTTTTGCAAGTTTAAACAGCGAAAACTTACTCCAAACTAACTGATGAAGTAAGTGTCAATTTTTGTACGCTCAGAAAAACCTTGCCTACACTTGTAAATCAGGTGTATGGAACAAAAGATTGGGGGGGGGGGGAAGTTTACAAACATTAAACACTTCAATTTTACAAATAAAGAGCCAGCATCAATAATAAATGATAAATAAATCAATAAATCAACCAATAAATAAAAAATTAAGTTTCTACTCACCTACTGCAGCACCGGGAGCCCTCCAACAGTGTGCTGGGACAGGGGTCCCCCAGTGTCTCGCTCTCTGTGTCAATGTCTCTCTCTTTGTCTCTGTCAGTGTCTCTGTGTTTCTGACGGCGAGGGGTGGGGGGAGAGGGAGGGAGAGGAGGGGGAGAGGGAGGGGGAAGAGGGGGAGAGGGAGGGAGAGGAGGAGGGGAAGGGGAGGGAGAGGAGGAGGAGGGAGAGGAGGAGGGGAGGGGAGGGGGAGGGGGAAAGGAGGGGGAAAGGAGGGGGGAGGGAGAGGAGGGGGAAGAGGAGGGCGAAGAGGAGGGGGACGAGGAGGGGAGAAGTGGGAGGGGGGGTAGGCTGAACTGGAGGAAGGGAGGCTGAATGGGAGGGGGGGAGCTAAACAGGAAGGGGGGGTGGGGAGCAGAACGGGAGGGAGGAAAGGGGAGGGAGCTGAAATGGAGGGAAGCCCAAGTCCTGATCTTCAATGCCCGGGGAGCCCATTCGGCCAGGGCTAGGGGCAGCGTGTTTCGGGCCCCTCCTACGCAGCATCGCAGAGATTCAAGCTGCGAGGAGCTACTGCACATGCGCGCGCACTCTAGCGCGCGTGTGCAGAGGTCCCGGTACTGTTTTCATCGCCGGGACCTGGCTCCGCCCTCCACACGTTCTGCTGCACTACACCAAGGGCCTGGATCGACCGGACTGCGGGGAGAATACCAAGGTAAATAATAGGCGCCGTTTCTGTTCTAAAAAGTCGGCGCACCACATGGATTCTAACCCTGGGGGCAAACTTCGGCCCAGAGTGTGCAAAGTCTGTAGCACAAAGGGCCACCTCCAGCGAATGTGCAAAAGTGCTGTGACTCACCACATGGAAGAGGAGTCAGCAGATGGCTGTGAATCCAGCGCAGATTACGAGGAGATGGCAAGAGAGGCAGCTCAGTCCTAGGACGAAGTGTATGGAGTATATACCTGCACCACAGATTGTCCTCCAGTGATAATGGAAGTCGAGATAAATGGCGTTCCAGTCTTCATGGAAGTGGACACGGGGGCGAGTCAGTCAGTAATGAGCCAGGAAGCCTTTGAGAGGCTAAGGAAAGATCAAGCTGAACGACCCAAGCTGGTCCCGGTGCAGGCAAAGCTGCGCACCTACACCAAGGAACTGATATCAGTTGTTGGTAGTGCGGATGCAAGTGTATCCCACGATGGCGCGGTGCACAATTTACCATTGTGGATTGTTTCAGGTGATGGACCAATGCTACTTGGAAGATGATGGATGGGGAAGATTAATTGGAACTGGGAAGACTTCATCCCTCCAGCAAGTGATGACCCCTGTGCTCAGAGGCAGAGCAAGCCCCCACCTTCGGTTGGACCAGGCACCGGAGAGCAGATCTGCGCAGGCCCAGAGGCACAGACCTTCATCACGACAGCGTGGCGATGATCCGGCCGAGACGGCCCGAACACACCTTCCCGGTTTCAGTGGCAGGACTCCTGGGGAGGAAGATTGGATCCAAGGGCGCCTTCCCAGCTTCAGTGCTAGAATCCCTGGGAAAGAAGATCGCGGCAGTCGACATCATGGACGGGGAAAAGATGGCGTCCAAACCACGAGGTGCAGCGCGAATGGAGCAATGATAGGTGGTTCCACGCAAGGAAGACGATTGTGGTAAAAGTAGTCAGGCCATTTTAAAGGAGGCCAGCAAACTGCCATTTTTGAATGAACTGCTTGAAATTGGTAAACAATGTAAAAGTCCAGCTGTAACGAGCAAAATGTTGTTGATGCAAATTGCAATCAGCAAATGTCGCGGGCGAACACCGAATGGTCGTATACAGGTCCAGCTACCAATGCTGTAGCCTGTGTCCCCGGGACCAGAACGATGTATCATTAAGTGTCCCCACAGCTGACAGAAGTAGACAAGCCGCAGAGTAAACGATCCCCGGAGAGCAGAGGCACCGGTAGCGATACCCTGCCTCAGATCGGTTTAACACTGCAGGCACCCGATGGCATGAACCGCCAGGGGCCAGAAACAGTAAACTGCGCCTATGCTCACAGTCAGCTACCGTCGCCCACCACCCGGGTGGAAAAGGCGCAGCCCACAAACCCACTCACCACCACGGCAATGCCCAAGAGCGAAGGGTCACCCGCAACGGCTCCTCCGAACGGGACCTGGACCAGCCAGGATCCCAAACTAGAGAGTGCTCACAACGGTGCCCTCAAGGAAAGCGAGTCAGCAGTCCCCTGCGAACTGCTAGACAAGACGAGGCAGCCCCACCGTCGCTTAGACGAAACGCTCACTCGCTCAGACCGCTTCCCAGGGAGCAGCAGCGACACTGTGCAAACGAAAAGGACAGGGAGGTCACAGACACATCAGCTGTCTTTGGGCCTGCCCGACACTAGGAGTAACGGCAAGAGCCCTGAGCTCCGGCAACTCGAGCAAAATGAGCTCACCTCGCCCACAGACGCACTAACATGGGGCGCTGCACTGCCACCAGACGACCCAGATCTCATCCGGCCGTGCTGGAACTAGACTGTCCTTGTGTACCTGTACTGATATACCTGTACTGATCATGTAAATGTAGCACACAAAAAGAAATGCAACTGTAATCCACCCAACAAATGTACCAAGATGTAAATGTAAAACCCATGTGATGAACTTGAATGCAACTTACATGTAACGGGCCATTAGCATGGCTCCTGTGTGGGGGGGAGAATGGAGTAGTCATGGACTCAAAACCAGAAACCACGGGGACCTCCACTGGCAACAAATCTCACTACCAACCCACCCAAACTAGAAGTGACCCTCCAATGGTCAACTAGGAAGAGCAAAGCCCAGGTCACCATCAATGTACGAGTCAATTTGCATTAAAGAACTGGGGGGGAGTGATGTCATGTATGTAGACCATGTATACTAACTGTATAGTCACATAAGGTGTGCCACCAGAGGGCACTGCGGTGGGAGACCTGAGGGTCACCTGCAGAGGTGTGCAGGGCCCAGTATAAAAGGCTGCCCACCATGGAATTTTTTGAGGATGTAACTAGCAGAGTGGACAAGGGTGAACCAGTGGATGTGGTGTATTTAGACTTTCAGAAGGCTTTTGACAAGGTCCAGCACAAGAGATGGTTGTGCAAAATCAAAGCACATGGTATTGGGGGTAATATACTGACGTGGATAGAGAACTGGTTGGCAGACAGGAAGCAGAGAGTCAGGATAAACGGGTTCTTTTCAGAATGGCGGGCAGTGACTAGTGGAGTGCCGCAGGGCTCAGTGCTGGGACCCCAGCTCTTTACAATATACATTAACGATTTGGATGAAGGAATAGAGTGTAATATCTCCAAGTTTGCAGATGACACTAAACTGGGTGGCAATGTGAGCTGTGAGGAGGACGCTAAGATGCTGCAGGGCGGCTTGGACAGGTTAGGTGAGTGGGCAAATGCATGGCAGATGCAGTATAATGTGGATAAATGTGAGGTTATCCATTTTGGGGGCAAAAACACGAAGGCAGAATATTATCTGAATGGCGGCAGACTAGGAAAAGGGGAGGTGCAATGTGACCTGGGTGTCATGGTTCATCATTCACTGAAAGTGGGCATGCAGGTACAGCAGGCGGTGAAGAAAGCAAATGGTATGTTGGCCTTCATAGCTAGGGGATTTGAATATAGAAGCAGGGAGGTCTTACTGCAGTTGTACAGGGCCTTAGTGAGGCCTCACCTGGAATATTGTGTTCAGTTTTGGTCTCCTAGTCTGAGGAAGGACATTCTTGCTATTGAGGGAGTGCAGCGAAGGTTCACCAGACTGATTCCAGGGGTGGCTGGGCTGTCATATGAGGAGAGACTGGATCAACTGGACCTTTATTCACTGGAGTTTAGAAGAATGAGAGGGGATCTCATAGAAACACATAAGATTCTGAAGGGACTGGACAGGTTAGATGAGGGAAGAATGTTCCCGATGTTGGGGTAGTCCAGAACCAAGGGACACAGTCTAAGGATAAGGGGTAGGCCATTTAGGACTGAGATGAGGAGAAACTTCTTCACTCAGAGAGTTGTTAACCTGTGGAATTCCCTGCCGCAGAGAGTTGTTGATGCCAGTTCACTGGATATATTCAAGAGGGAGTTAGATATGGCTCTTACGGCTAAGGGGATCAAGGGGTATGGAGAGAAAGCAGGAAAGGGGTACTGAAGGAATGATTAGCCATGATCTTATTGAATGGCGGTGCAGGCTCGAAGGGCCGAATGGCCTACTCCTGCACCTATTTTTCTATGTTTCTATGCTTGTGCCTCACTCTGGAGTTACAATAAATGGGATTAAGGTCACAACAGCTCAAGTACAATTCTAAACCTCATGGAGTCATTCATGAGAGTATTAAAGACAAAACAGTTACTGTTGTAAGTAACTGTTGTTCTCAAATTAAAAGATTTTTGTAGGTTATGTAAATTTACAAGTTTAAAAGTTAATAAGTGATCTTAAAGTTTTTTAGCGATCGTAACTGAAAACTTTAAAGTTTGATACAAGAATATTATTAAAGTAAAGTTGAATAAAATATATTTTACATTAAATCTGAATCATTTCCATTATTTGTTCCATTATTAACACAACTTTTAGAACTCAAGAAGAAGAATTTCCCTTATTGGTTCCATTAACACAACACAACATTACGGAACAAGTCCAAACAGTAACATGGTCCATGTGGAATAGTTATCGCTGAGCCTTCAGGCAGCAAAGCGTTCACGGATGAGCTGCTGGCACAAGGCTTGAGCAATCGTTAAAGGGGCACAATGGTCCGCCCTCCTCCGCCGTCGTACTCCGGCCTCAGGCACTTGCATGGCTTCCTCGTCCTCGTCCTGCTGCTCGTCATCTGCACCTTCCTTATCATTATCATCAACCACTCTCACCGCAGGTGGGTCTTCTACCAGCTGCTGTTGCCTCAAGTTGGCTAAGTTATACAGCACACAACAGTGAACTGACCGACAATCTCAGGGGAGTATAGCAAGTAGCCTCCAGAATGGTCCAGGCATCGGAAACACTGTTTCAAGATGCCAATGGTCCTCTCTATTATGCTGCGTGTTGCAATGTGCGTCATGTTGTATTTCCACTCAGCTTCCGTCCGGGTTACGTGTAGGGGCGTCATGAGCCAGGTGGCGAGGCCGTACCCTTTGTCTCCCAGTAGCCAGCTCTGCCCTTCTGGTTGCTGCTGAAATATGGCAGATAATGCTCTCACGTAGGATGAACGCATCATGGGTGCTCCCCGGGTATCTTGCATCGACTGACATGATGCTATACATTAATGGAGTGGAAGCCTTTTCTGTTCTTGTACATCTCGGAATTTTCCAAAGGTGCTCGCAAGGCAATTGTGAGTACAATCAATGCAGCCCTGTACCTTTGGGAAGCCAGCAATCCTGGAGAAACCCACAGCCCTGTCACGTATTGCTTGGGCGGTCATGGAGAACTTTGTGCAGTCATTCCTCCGGGCATATACTGCAGGTGTCACCTGCCAAATGCAGACATGTGTTGAATGTGGAGAGATGGTACACACATCCCCAGTTGTAGCTTGAAATGATCCGGAGGCATAGAATGAAAGAGCAGCTGCAACCTTCACTTCAACTGACAAAGCAGTCCTCCTGACGTTTCTAGGTTGCAGGACTGCTTTCACCAACTGATGGATCTCGGTTATAACTTCTTTGCGGAAATGCAGCCTTCTGACACAGTCTGCATCACTCGGGTGCAGGTACGAACGCCTGTTTCGATATACCCAACGTGGGTATGGCCTCCTACCCAGCACCCTACAAGCTCTAATGTTCCTCATGCGATGACGTTGAATCAATTGTCTCTTAGGTAGCAACATCATGCAGAAGGCTCACACTAGGTATGGCATTGTCAGTATTGCCCCATAGTTAAATGTTACCTTTGCAAGCTCAAAACAGCAGGAAGGCAGGCACAACAGATTCTTTGTTCTCTTTCCTCAAGGTCTGTATGGATGGACCACACCCAGGTCTTGTGACTTCTCCTCCCTATCCCGCCTCCCCCAACTAATTGCAGTCTTGTGACTTCTCTCCTTCTTCCCCAAACTCATTGCAGTCTTGTACCTAGTGCAGCAACCTTCCGAACGCAACCTCCCTCCCCGGGCTCCGTGCAGAAGGCTTCTGATCACCATCTCCCTCCCCTCCCCCCAGGCCTGTTTTCCAGCCGAGCCCATGTCCCGGCGCAGGGCCGATTCTGACAGCCGACACTACGACCCCCCCGCCAGCCCTGCTTGAAGACATTTGGTGGTGGCGTGAGAGTAAAAAAAAATGAAAACTTCAGAAACCCAAGAAACTTCCATGTACTCTGTTGAAAGGTAAAAAAAAAGTTGAACTTTATTATGGATATTTCAAGTGTTAGAGACTCCCTCCAGAAACTTCAATGAGAAACAATGGCATCTTTCAGCATGGATTTGTGCGCTGCTTTCTGTTAACTCACCAGAAGGTTTTTCGGGAGTGGCCAGATACGCCGACCTAGGATAACAAATTTGGGGGCAAACTGCAAAAAATGGCAGAGACATGAGTAAACTTCCACTACAACGTCAAAAAACCCTAAAGTAGAAATTTCGGAACGAAAGCAGTTCCGCCGGCGTAGATTCCAGGGGGAAACTTTGAATTAAATAATTATGCCAGAAAAAATGGCTCAAATGTCCCCTAGCTTTAGCTTCCCCTTTGAGTGGAAATATCCTCACTGCATCCACCTTGTCGATCCCCTTCATTGTCTTATATGTTTCGATAAGATCATCTCTCATTCTTCTGAACTCCAATGAGTATAGGCCCAACCTATCTTCATAAGTCAACCCCCTCATCACCGGAATCAACCCAGTGAACCTTCTCTGAACAGCCTCCAATGCAAGTATATCCTTCCTCAAGTACAGAGACCAAAACTGTCTGCAGTACTCTAGGTGTGGCCTCACCAATACCCTGTACAGTTGTAGCAAGACTTCTCTGCTTTTATACTCTATCCCCCTTGCAATGAAGGCCAACATTCCATTTGCCTTCCTGATTACTTGCTGTACCTGCATACTAACTTTTTATGTTTCATGCACAAGGACCTCCAGGTCCCTCTATACTGCAGCACTTTGCAATTTTTCTCCATTTAAATTATAATTTGCTTTTCTATTTTTACTGCCAAAGTAGATAACCTCACATTTTCCCACATTATATTCCATCTGCCAAATTTTAGGCCTGACTGTATACCTTTGCAGATTATTTGTGTCCTCCTCACAATTTGCTTTCCCACCCATCTTTGTATCATCAGCAAACTTGGCTCCTTCATCCAAGTCATTAATATAGATTGTAAATAGTTGAGGCCCCAGCACCGATCCCTGCAGCACCCCACTAGTTACTGTTTGCCAACTGGAAAATGACTCATTTATTCCGACTGTTTTCTGTCAGTTAGCCAATCCTCTATCCATGCTAATATATTACCCCCAACCCCATGAACTTTTATCTTGTGCAGTAACCTTTTATGTGGCACCTTATCGAATGCCTTCTGGAAATCCAAATACATCACATCCACTGGTTCCCCCTTATCCACCCTGCATGTTACATTCTCAAAGAACTCCAACAAATTTGTCAAACATGATTTCCCTTTCATAAAACCATTCTGACTCTGCTTACAACCAATGCATCCACTATCTCTGCAGCCGCTTCTCTTAAGACCCTAGGATGTAAGCCATCAAGTCCAGGAACTTGTCCACCTTTAGTCCCATTATTTTACCGAGTACTACTTCTTTAGTGATAGTATTAAGTTCCTCCCTCCCTATAGCCCCTTGATTATCCACTATTGGGATATTTTTAGTGTCTTCTACTGTAAAGACCGATACAAAATATTTGTTCAACGTCTCTACCATTTCCCTGTTCCCCATTATTAATTCCCCAGTCTCATCCTCTAAGGGACCAACATTTACTTTAGCCACTCTTTTCCTTGTTATATACCTATAGAAACTCTTATTATCTGTTTTTATATTTTGTGCTAATTTATAGTCGTTCTTTGCTGGCTTTTAAGTTTCCCAATTCTCGGCCACATTGTATGGCCTTGTTTTCAATTTGATACCATCCCTATTTTCTTAATTAGCTATGGATGATTATCCCTTCTTTTACAGTCGTTCCTTCTCATTGGGATACATTCTTGTTGCAAGTTATGAAATATCTCCTTAAATGTCTGCCACTGCTCATCACCCGCCCCATTTTTAGTCTATTTTCCCACTTAGCCAACTCTGCCTTCATACCTTTGTCGTCTCCTTTATTTCAGCTTAGAATACTGGTTTGAGATCCAACTTTCTCACCCTCCAACTGAATTTGAAATTCAACCATTCCTAGAGGATCCTTTACTAGGAGATTGTTTATTAATCCTGTCTCATTACACAGTACCAGATCTAAGATATCCTGCTCCCTGGTTGGTTCCGCAACATACTGTTCAAGGAAACTATCCCGGATACACTGTATGAACTCTTCCTCAAGGCCACCCTGGCCAATTTGCTTTGTCCAATCAATATGAAGGTTACAATCACCCATGATTATTGCCGTTTATTTTTTACAAGCCTCCATTATTTCTTGATTTACACTCCGTCCAAGTGTGTAGCTTACGCCTGCCAGCGACTTTTTCCCTTTATTATTCCTTATCTCACAAATTAACAGACTATTAGTGTGGGCAAGATATTTTCCCTTCCATGAGGGATCTGCCTAGCATTCGGCTTGATAGTGCCAAGATCAGCAACTCACAGAAGGGAAACTTACAATATACTAGCCAGGAGCACCATATAATACTTGTAATTTTATTCCCGTTTTCTGAAGCCTTTGGTTCCATGATATTCATTCTGCAAATAGAGAAATTAAATTATAATATTTAGATACACTATTCCTGAATGTTTTTGACTAAAATCCCATGATTATTTGTTAAAAGCACAAACTTTTTCAAATGCGTCTGCCATTGTGTTCAGGCTTCAGCTACTGTAAATACTGTTACAGATGAAGCTTTGTAAAAGGACCTGAATGCTTTATCAACCAGCAAACCCAAAATATACAGCAGAAATAGACAGCAGGAAGACACCAAAGGAAAAGTTTTGCTTGACCAACCTCATTGAATTTTTTGAAGAAGTAAGAGAGAAGATAATGGTAATGCAGTAGATTTTCAAAAGGCTTTTGATAAGGTACCCCATAATAGACTGATGAACAAATGCAGAGTCAGGGGACAAGTGGTAGAATGGATAGCTAGCTGGCTTCAAGACAGAAAGCAGAGAGTGGAAATAAAAGGTAGCTATTCACAGTGGCATAAGGTGGGTAGTGGTGTTCCAGAAGGATCAGTGCTGGGACCGCTGTTGTTCACAACTTGTATTAACGATTTAGACTTTGGAATCAAAAAAACAATTTCTAAATTTACAGATGACATCAAATTGGGAGCGGGTTATTACTGAGGAGGACTGCAACAAATTACAGGAGGACATTAATAAACTTGCAGAATGGGCATATAATTGTCAAATGAAGTTCAACGCAGATAAATGAGGTATTACATTTTGGTAGGAAGAATAGGGAAGTCAGTTATTACTTGGAGGGTGAGAGTCTAGGTGGAGTAGAGGAACAAAGGGATCTCGGAGTACAAATACACAAATCACTAAAAGTTGCTAGCAAGGCCGTAAAGAAAAGCAAACCAAGCACCAGGGTTTATTTCTAGAGGTATAGAATTGAAAAGTAGGGAAGTTATGCTAAACCTGTATCGAACCTTGGTTAGACCATACAGCTTACAGTTCTGGTCGCCATATTATAAAAAGGCACTGGAGAGGGTGTAGAGAAGATTTAATCCAAACTGAATCCCATTAGGTTTGTGAATTCCTTGACTTTATGTGCACCTTGAAAATGTGAAGACTCAGCTGGCTCAATCCATCCCCAGAAAGAAGAGAAGGGATGTCAGGAGGATCTTCCATGGTTAAATGAGGGAAGAACGATGCAACAGTTTTCCACTGAAAACCACAGTTATTAATATCATCTTGAACAGTATCAGGCGCAATGATATAGATATTAATTTGGTTACTCCCAATGTGTTTGGAAGTGAAATTGTCAAGTAGCCCATTCACTGTGTTGTTGAGCACAGACATGTCAGACCCTCCCAGGTCAATGATTCTAATAGATTCTTGGTCTGATTTGACATTCAGGAGATACCTAGGAGGCATGTAGGTGTGGTAAAATACCAAACTGTGCTCATACTGGTTAGCCACAGGATCCTTTGAATGCAGAGTTTTTTCTAAATAGGACAGACAAGGAATTAGTCCGCCCTGATGCAGACAGCCAAAGAGCACTGACCCCAAGACATTAAATAGGACAATTACAACTTTCCACCTGAGCATCTCACATTTTGGAGCACTGAGAATAACAAGTGGCACAATGAGTGGACTAATATACCGTGGTTCCTGATGACTAAACAGTGATAGAATGACGATTGGGGTAAAATAAACCAACAATAAATACTCAGTAAATTGAGTGGGAGCTTGAAGCTGCGCTGGCAATTTCTTTTCCACATGGTCACTGCGCGAGGTATGACAGCTGGCTTTGCAGGCAAACTTGCCGACCACCGTTTTGACACCAGTTACAACTGCAGCCAAATGAAGACCACCAAACAGCAGAAGACCGTTCAGAGTCAGATGTGTAAACCAGGGATGACTACCATGTGCAATAAGGCTTTTTCTGTCCAAGTTGTACAAAATGAGATTGACAGGGGTTAAAACTAGATGTTGATATATGTTGACGATGAGTTTGTACACGGTCTCCCCCTCTTTCAAAAGCCAATCCCTTTCAGACAACAGTGAGCCAAAATACAATGCATCTGTCACAATGAAAAGAAAACTGGTTGCAATCATAGAAGACAAAATGCCAAAGGAGTTCTTGAATATTGTTCTTAAACTGAATTGAAATGTGCCGTTCTGATCACGAGAAAGCCACAGGAGCATCGGCACTAAAGCGTAACCAATGAATGTGGGCCTGTTAAAAAAGCCGGAGATTAAAACAATCCCAATAAGATGTTTATTGTTCCTTCTTTCCTTTCTCCCAGGATACGGTGCCACATTTGATCGATTTGTGTCCTCGGCCACAAACAGCAGCAGCAATGCAAACAGAGCTGCTTCTATAACATTTGAAAATGTCCTGGTGTAAAAAACCAACATCACATGTGACCCGCTCAGCAGTGTTAAAGCATTCCAAGGATCTGCTCCCCAGAGACAGACTAAACGGTGTACACAGCAGTCCAATATAAAGGACAGGCATGTCAGGTAGAATCTGGGGAATACCAACAAACTGTAGCTGGTTATGATACTGCCAAAAAGGCCAGAATTGTGTAAAGCTTTAAGTACTGTGAATGAGAAGCCAGTTGTGACCAATGGGAACAGGACCGATCTGCTGGGGTAGCTAGTATTGAATTCCCAAGTACGGAACGTTTTGAGGTTCAAAATGTCACCTGTAAAGAAAACAAAGGTGCATTCAAAATGAGAAAAACAAATGATGTTGAAAGTTATATATACTCTATAATGTAAAGTCCAGCCAACAAATGACCACCTCTTACATTTGATGATTTCATCTTAGCCTCCTCCAACTCTTGATCTCACTATCTCCTCTGATTTCTAATGGAACTGCATCTCCTCTATTACTAAAGCTGGCTCGAAGAAACACATTTTTTTCCCTCTGTGGCAAACACTTATTTTCCTCTCAATCGTACAGGAAAAAGCTCGTCATTTAATCGACGATCCTTCTCTCACCTCTGGACTCCAAGCTCCCTCACGTTCAACCTTTGCCACTACGTTATCAAAGCTAATATGGCCACTACTCTAGTTTTCCTCTCAAGCTCCAATTACACTGCCTTGCTTACGTCCTCAGTGTGATGAAATCAAGAGTCATTGCTCCATCTCCTGCTCAAAATCATTTTTTACTGAACTTCAAATCTGTAGCAATCCTTATCCCTTCAGTCTTCCAAATTCCTCCTACAATCTCTAAGCTTTTAAAACACATACTTGGCATCGGCTAATCATTACTTCCTGATTTATCTCCTCTTATTTCCTATTCTTTTTGATCATGGTAGAATTCTTCAGCGATTTCATCCTAACAAGAAATAAATCCGATTCCAGCTTGTTTACAAGCAGCAGGAAATGAAAGCAACAAACATCTGAAGCATTTTAATCAAGATTGCAATAGTTACTGGACCACACAATTCATGGAAATGGCTACTTTAACTTTTTCTCCATCATTTCCCCTTGCCCCACCAAGAAGATGGAGTCAGAAACAGAACAGGGGTGGGAGGGAAACACAGACACTGAGAAAAAAACTGGTACTTTGCTATAAAGTGTCTTTGTGAAAGCTTGCATTGCAAGAGGATAGCAGCTACAAAATACAACCTCAATATAATATACATACCTACACCTGCCCTGGCTCCAACAATGGGCCGGACGGCGTACTCTCTGAGTACACCATCATACCTGCTTTGA
This sequence comes from Pristiophorus japonicus, assembly GCF_044704955.1. NCBI lineage: Eukaryota > Metazoa > Chordata > Chondrichthyes > Pristiophoridae > Pristiophorus > Pristiophorus japonicus. The sequence goes on along the minus strand of NC_091982.1, from coordinate 261,456,204 downwards.
AATCAACTGCAAGTTCGGGATTTCCGCATGCGCTTGTGCATATGCTAAATCCCGAATGTACACGTTGACAGGCCATCCGCAAGGCCAAAGAAAACCAACTGCTGGCACAGAGTTGGGCTATTTGCCCACCAATTGCCCAACAATTGCGTACGACAATAGTACCATTGATGCAAACAGACACAGGGCCTGTTTGCATTAGCGTAAGGAGTTACCTCAGGCATGTTTTAACCATCTTCAGCTCGGAAATTGGATAGTTTAATTGTATCAAATGAGCTTTTCCTGTTTCTGAAAAGATTTGGAGTTTTAATGCTGTCAATAATTATCAGCAAAATTAATTTTTTACTAACAGACTAAGGTGTAGTGAATTTGATGGAATTAAGCCAATTAGAAATTAAATTCCAATCCTGAAAATTATAATTAAATCCGATTACAGGGTTCCATTAAATCTAATTACGGATTCCCTTCTGAAATGATGTAAAATCTATTTCTGTTTCCTGATTGAAGGACCAGGCCCAGTGTGATCCCAGGTACACTTCTGCACAGGCTGCGTCCCTGGGATCCATGGGCCGTTGCACCGCCCTCTTACTCACAACGTCAGAGCGCAAGTTTTCGCAGAAGGGCCGCCATCAGGTCGGTGTGTATTCTTTTCGTAGGTTGGCTGCGTACTCTGGACCTATGCCGCCGACCACAATTTTTGGCCCAATTTGTTTTTTTAAGCAACTTCTGCCCATGAAGATTGATTTTGTATAAATGCCATTCAAATATTTTAGTGAGACTGGTGTGTTTTGCTGGCATAAATGTCAGGTTGCATCATGGAGTGCAGCTAACTTCTATATGTCGTCACAGTAATACCCTTCATAAGCAGGTACTTGCCTCCAGTTTAAGAGACTGGTTGTTTCCAGACATGTGGAAATCAAAAAAATGCTGAACTCCATAGTTCCCTGTGAATATGTTCCTTGATTAAATAAGGAACGGTGCCCATCATTAAAACGTCAAACTGCTTTTGACGATTTCTCATCTACGTGCCAACATCACTGAAATCATACATATGCTGTCAACACCCAGCTCTACCTCACCACCACCACTCTCCACCCCTCCAGTGTCTCTGATTTTCCATGTTGCTTTTCCAACATCCAGTCCTGGATGAGCAGAAATTTCCTCCAACCAAATACTGGGAATACCAAAGCCATTGGGGCCGAAATTCAGGCCCGCCAGAAAACTGCCGCATCGGCCTTTTTCTAGATATTTTTACTGTCGGGTCCGACGAAGCGAACTCTCGAACCGTTTTCATCTTTTTAGCAATTTTTGGGGAGCGGACCGGAAGTCCGCCATAATGGGGGCGGAGGTAAGTGCTGGTGAAGGGCAGCAGTAGGGGCGGGAAAGAGTCACGCCGCTGTCAGTCAGCGGCGGAGCAGCGGTGATGTCACTGCGCGTGTGCGTCACCACGTCTCTCTCCCCAGGAGCGATTGTTTAGGTTCGGTCACTGGGCCACCAGGGAGGGCCTCGGCCGGGCCAGCAGCCTGGCACCCAAGAGTGAGTGCCGGGCTGCCTGTTGGCGGCCCGGCTGAACACGGGGCCATAACCGATCGGGAAGTTGTCCGGCAACAAAAAACAAGGCGGCCGTGGCAGTGGGCACACCCCGTGAAGGGCCGGCGAGCTGCCTTGGCTCACACACAAAAAAACAAGGTGCACCGACAGAACAAGCTGTCAGGGGCACCGCGCGGCAGCTCATTGATTTTTTACGGTAAGTTTCGCGCGGAGCGGGATGGAGGTGCGGGAGAGCGGCGGTGCGCGCTTTGATGACGCGCTTTGGGGCGGTCAGCAGCAGCGGGGACAGTCCGAAAAATCCCCGAGGTGAATTTGGATCGTGGCGGCCATTGGACTGCAACGCCGGGGCCGCTCGATTCCGCCGCATGGCCACCGCAAAACGGCGGTAACGGGCCTTCTCCGCACCCTGAATTTCAGCCCCATTGTCCTTGGTCCCCGCCACAAACTCCATTCCCTAGCCACCGACCTCATCCCTCTCCCTGGCAAACGTCTTCGCGACTGAACCGGATCATTCGCAACTTTGACATCCTATTGACTCCAAGATGAGTTTCCGACCCCGGTATCCCCTCTATAACCAAGACCGCCTACAGCTACCACTGCAACATCGCCCGCCTCCGCCCCACTTTAATTCATCTGCTGCTGAAACCCTCATTCGTGCCTTTGTTACCTCCAGATTTGACTATTCCAGTATTCTCCTGGCCTGCCTCCCATCTTCCACCCTCCATAAAATTAAACTCATCTAAAACTCTCCTGCTGTTTGCACCAAGTCCCGTACACCCATCGCCCCTGTGCTCGCTGTGACTTCCGGTCCCGCAATGCCTCAATTTAAAAACAATGTTAACCTTGTTTTCAAATCCCTCCGTGACCTAACACCTCCCTATCTCTGTAACATCCTCCAGCCCTACAACCCTCCAAGATCTCTGCACTCCTCCAACTCTGGCCTCCTGCGCATCTCTAATTGTAATCACTCCGCCATTGGCAGCCATGCCTTCAGCTGCCTGGGCCCTAGACTCTGGAGTTCCCTCCCCTTAATCTCTCCACCTCTCTCTCCTCCTTTATATGGACCGTTTTGGCCAGGTTTTTGATCACCCGTCCTAATATCTGTTTATGTGGCTTGGCAGCACATTTTGTTTGATAACATGCCTGTGAAGCAGGTTGGGACATTTTACTATATTAATGGAACTGTATAAACGCAAGCTATTGTTGTGGAGCTGTACTTCAGTACAAGATCATTATTCAGTCAAAAGGTGTTTTAACTGGAAATGAATTCTACAGAGAAATATTATTATTGATAACTGCTTAACTATAAAGTTCATTCATTATGATTTTTTAGATGTTTTAGGCTTATCTTGGTTGTATGATCTTTCATGAACCTCTGGCAATCAGTGTCTCATTCGCTTCTTGATGTGGCCAGTGAGGCTCCATGAATTGCAGCCAAGTAACATACTAAAGCAAAAAGTTTATGTACTCCCAAGTTTATGCAGATGTCAGCAGATTGGGCTGGGTCATGTCACCCTCAAAACTTTGTGGATACGAGGAGTCAACTTACGAGCATTCTTATGAGCATGGGATGAAGGGGTTTAATGTATAAGAGAACAGAGGGAAACAAATTTTTTGTCGAAAAAGTTTTTAAAAAACATATCAAATGCTTTCTTTACCTGCCATGACCTCTGGAGACTGAAAAAATTCATCAGGATGTATATAGCCAGTTTGTGGTACCAGGCACCACAGCACCCTGACTACTCCAAGTACCAGCCACATGAACTTGAGCATCATCCTGAGCACAGCATTGTAGAGCTCCAAAACTTCGCACAACTGGTTTAAAAAAATACATTTCTCATTAGATTTTTTATAACATAAAAATAACAAATGAATCAATTTTGTAAACCAAATGATTAAAAGTTTCATTAAAATATTTTAACAATGGGACAAGAATACATATTGTTAAAACAGGTATAGCAGGTCCGTCATAATCTCGACAGAAAAAAACAGGTGCAACCAAGGGTCTCTACCTTGAAACATAAACCTGTCTTTTTTCAGATTCTGATGGACTCGCAGTGTTTTCTGTTTTATTTGAAGCATATGGAACTGTCTTTATCTTTAATATATATGTGAAAATAGGCAAGATTTTCACATCAAAATAACTGAATGCCATTTCTAAACAATGGCACATTACAAGCACAAGAACTTGTGCTTCACAACCTCAGGGTGTTTCAAAGCGCTTTACAGCCAATGAAGTACTTTTTGAAGTGTAGTCACTGTTGCAATGCAGGAAATGCGGCAGCCAATTTGGGTACAGCAGGATCCTACAAACAGCCATGTGATAATGACCAAATAATGTTTTATTGATATTGGTCGAGGAATATTGGCAAGGACACCAGGAATTTGTCCAAGTTAAATTCAGTGACAAACAATTTTTCTGAAAGTCCTGGAGGTCAGCAATCTTGATAAACTCTGGATAATGTTGTCTGGCCTAGTTATTTTGCCCTACACCAGTGGCGGAAGTCCTTTACCTACAGAATCCTGCATATCCCTCACACTATCCGTCACTCTCCTGTAATGAGGGAGGGGGGGGTGGGGGGGCTCTGTTGCCAGGTTCTCTATTTTTTTCTACACTATACCACTCCAACAACAATCATCTGCTTCTACCTCCGTAACATCGCCCGACTCCACCTCAGCTCATCTGCTGCTGAAACGCTCATCCGTACCTTTGTTACCTTGAGCCTTGACTATTCCAATGCTCTCCTGGCCAGCCTCCCACCTTCCATAAACTTAAGCTCATCTAAAACTCTGCTGCTTGTATCCTAACTCGTACCAAGTCAGTTCACCCATCACCCCTGTGCTTGCTGACCTATATTGGCTCCCGGTCCAGCATCCCCTCAAATTTAAAATTCTCATTCTTGTTTTCCAATCCCTCCATGAGCTCACCCCTCCCTATCTCTGTGACCTCCTCCAGCCCTACAACCCTCCGAGATGTCTGTGCTCCTCCAATTCTGGCCTCTTGCACATTCCCAATTTTAATTGCTCCACCATTGACAGCCATGCTTTCAGCTGCTGAGGTCCTAAACTCTGGAATTATTTCCCTAAACTTCTCTGCCTCTTTCTCCTCCTTTAAGACACTCCTTAAAACCTACCTCTTTGACCAACTTTTGGTCATCTGTCCTACTATCTCTTTATTTGTTTGATCACACTGCTGTAAAGCACCTTGGGACATTTTACTACACTAAAGACGTTATATAAATGCAATTTGTTGTTGTTGTTGGGTGACATTAATTATTGTGTTCAGGCAAGATTGGATTTTTTTTAAACATGTGGTGGCAGTGGCACTCCAGGACTGTACTAGAGCTCTACCAACATGTACAGTCAGACTCTGCAACTTGGGACTTGAATATGCATGGATCAGCCAAGCCCAAGCGGACATTTACCAAGCAATTATTCAACCTGCTCACCAAAGGTAAATCTTGTGGGGCAATAGTACAACCAGAGGTGAAGGAAATGGAAACAGGGCTGCAACATTTGACACAGCGAATATCTACATGGAAAACCATTTCACAATAACTGCAAAATGGGCGTGCAGTAGTACTGGTGTGAGTGGGCCATTGCCCTTTTTTTGTTTTTTTGGGGGGTTTTTTTTGGTGATTTTTGTGGGGGTTTTTTTTGTTTTTTTGGGCACTAAAATAATAATTTTTCAAGTGCCCCCTATAAAAGGGGAGGGGGGCACTAAAACCGGCATTTAAAATAAATTAGAGTTTAGAACATATAAAATAAAATTTAAATTCTGTTGCCGGGGGTGATGATGCACTCCAGCCGGCGCCCACCTCTCGCGGAAGGCCGCGAGCGTACCGGTGGACACCGCGTGCTCCACCTCCAAGGGACACCCCGGCCCGGATGTAAGCGGGGAAGAGAGGCGGGCAGTCGGGCTGGACGACCCCCTCGACCGCCCGCTGCCCGCACCGGCTGATGGCCCACCCTTGGCCGTGCCCAGGAGCACTCCTTACCAGGAGGCCCTCGGGACCGACCCTCTTCCTCCTCCTCCTCCTCCTCCTCCTCCTCCGTGCAGACGGTGCCCAAAGATCAGGAGCGTGGGACTGAAGTGCAGCCAGAAATTGAGGGGCAGCCCCCTTTAAATAATGGAACATGGGGGGGGGGGGGGGGTTGCAAACCTCGCACACTCCCCCATAAAAAGGGGCCATTGCAGGCAGGGCCATCTCTCCCCCCCCCAGCTGAGATTCCCCGAGTCCTCCAGGTGCTCCAGTCCTGCAGGGGGCCCCCCCGAGCACCAAAGCAGGGTGGGGGAGGGGAGGACCTGGTGAACCGTGAGACGGCGGCAAACACGGTCACGGTTGGAGGAAGCGCCCACATCAGCGTTAGCGTTAGCGTTAGCGCTTCTCCCCCCCACCGCCCCGCTGTCCCGTGTAACCACGGCGCAACCTTTGATCGGTTGTTACCTGTGCGGATGTCGCGCGCGGCGCAAGCGGCGCAGACGTCCCCGCCCCCCTCTCTTCCCCCGGCCAGTGACGCGCGTTAATATATTCACACACGTCACGGCGTAGCGACCAGCGTCGTTGCCACGGTGACGGCGGAAGGGTTTTTTTTTGTTTATTTTAAAGGTGCAGGGTCGCGGGAGAGCCATAAAGGGGATGTTTTGTTCCCGGCCGACAATAAAGATTTGTGGCTGCAGTTTTCACGGCGCTGGATTTTTTTTTTTTCCATTGCACGTTTCTGGAGAGAGAGAGAGTTTGTTGGATTCAGACTTTCAGCAAAGGGCTGTGGTCCTCCGGGTTAAAAAAAAATATATTGCAATTAACCAGATTTATTCAGTGTGTAAAGGGGGTATGGCGAGAGAGCAGGAAAGGGGGGGTACTGAAGTTGCAGGTTCAGCCATGAACTCATTGAATGGCGGTGCAGGCTCGAGGGGCCAAATGGCCTACTCCTGCACCTATTTTCTATGTAATGAGAGGATCAGCAACACCATTCTCTTCCAAATACTAGTGTTTGATCAGGGGCAAATTGATGAAAAACAAACTGATCAGTGATCGAAGAAAGAGAAAAGATTCAAACAGAAATCACCCCGACCCCTTTTTTATTCTGGATTCTGGATGTCGTTAGTGGATGTTTTTTGTAATAAAGTATGTTCACATAAATAAATAAAAACATCAAGATAAATAGTAGTTAACATGTTAGTGAGTCAAGGAATTAACGTTGTTTCCTTAAAGACCAAAAATAATAAGCAATTCAATGGCACATCTCAGTAATCCATAAATACTTCAGATCCATTGCGTTGGAAAGTCCTTGGTCCCAGATAGTCGGTGACGATTATCTGACATAAGCCCTCCCCTTTGGTTGTGTCGACAAAGGGAGATAAAAATCAGGACAGGTACACACCGATAGTTTTGTTTTTAAATAGAAAGCTGCTGGGCAAGATGACCCACTGATGTGGGAAACATAGCTCGCTCATTATTTTCATCATCATCGGCATTCCCTCGGAATCGAGGGAGACTTGCTTCCACTCTTAGAATGAGTCCTTAGGTGGATGAACAGTCCAGTACGAGAGCCACATTCCCTGACACAGGTGGGACAGACAGCCGTTGAGGGTAAGGGTGGGTGGGACAGGTTTGCCGCACGCTCTTTCCGCTGCCTGCGCTTGATTTCTGCACGCTCTCGACGGTGAGACTCGAGGTGCTCAGCGCCCCCCTGGATGCACTTCCTCCACTAAGGGTGGTCTTTGGCCAGGGACTCCCAGGTGTCGGTGGGAATGTTATACTTTGTCAGGGAGGCTTTGAGGGTGTCCTTGTAATGTTTCCTCTGTCCACCTTTGGCTCGTTTGCCTTGAAAGAGTTCCGAGTAGAGTGCTTGCTTTGGGAGTCTCATGTTTGGCATGCGAACAATGTGGCCTGCCCAGCGGAGCTGATCAAGTGTAGTCAGTGCTTTAATGCTGGGGATGTTGGCCTGGACGAGGACACTGATGTTGGTGCGTCTGTCCTCCCAGGGGATTTGTAGGATCTTGCGGAAGGATCGTTGGTGGTACTTGTCCAGCGACTTGAGGTGTCTACTGTACATGTTCCATGTCTCTAAGCCATACAGGAGGGCGGGTATTACTACAGCCCTGTAGAATATAAGCTTGGTAGTAGATTTTAGGGCCTTTTCGAACACTCTTTTCCTCAGGCGGCCGAAGGCTGCACTGGCGCACTGGAGGAGGTGTTGAATCTCCTCATCAATGTCTGCTTTTGTTGATAAAAGACTCCCGAGGTATGGGAAATGGTCCACGTTGTCCAGGGCCACACTGTGGATCTTGATGACTGGGGGGCAGTGCTGGTTGGCGAGGACAGGCTGGTGGAGGAACTTTGTCTTACAGATGTTTAGCGTAAGGCCCATGCTTTCGTACACCTCAGTGAATACGTCGACTATGTCCTGGAGTTCAGCCTCTGTAAGTGCGCAGACGCAGGCGTTGTCCGCGTACTGTAGCTCGATGACAGAGGTTGGGGTGGGCTTGGATCTGGCCTGGAGACGGCGAAGGTTGAACAGCTTCCCACTGCTTCTGTAGTTTAGTTACACTCCAGCGGGGAGCTTGTTGACTGTGAGGTGGAGCATGGCAGCAAGGAAGATTGAGAAGAGGGTTGGGATGATGACGCAGCCATGTTTGACCCCGGTCCGGACGTGGATTAGGTCTGTGATGGATCCGTTGGTGAGGATCACGGCCTGCATGTCGTCGTGGAGCAGGCGGAGGATGTTGACCAACTTTTGGGGGCATCCGAAACGGAGGAGGACGCTCCATAGACCCTCGCGGTTGACAGAGTCAAAGGCCTTTGTAAGGTCGAAGAAGGCCATGTATAAGGGCTGGCGCTGTTCCCTGCATTTTTCCTGCAGCTGCCGCGCTGCAAAAATCATGTCCGTTGTGCCCCGTAGGGGATAAAATCCACACTGTGACTCCGGGAGGAGCTCCTCGGCCACAGGGAAGAAGACGGTTGAGGAGGACTCTAGCGATAACTTTCCCAGTGGCTGATAGCCGGGAGATTCCTCTGTAGTTGCTTTATTTTAATATTATTACACAAAGACAAGTTGTACTGATTGAATTAACGTAGTCCCTTCACAACTGTTACTCTGTATGTTCACTTGTTATCTCACAATTGAACAATTTGTAGCTGCCTCACCCAACCAAATGGTTTCCCAACATTTTACTAATGGTCTATGAATAAACATGGCAGGAAGCTTTTGTAGATTTAGCAAATATGTATCTGAGTTAAAGAAGTATTGATAGCGATCGTAGTGCTGAAGATTGCTGCTGAAGTAAATGTATGTGAATATGTAGCAGCAGTGAATGGCATAATAATTGCCTCCCATGATGTCCTGTTTAAAAGGACCATAACTGGCATAACTGTGACTGCCGCTTGTAACACAGTGAAATTAAAATGCCGCAAATTATTTTTTGATCATGGCTAATACAACATTTTTAATAACTCCATGGAGGCTGGATAGCTCCAACTCCTTATAACTTTCATTTTTTTCTCTTGAAGGAGATGGAATAGCATTGAATCCTATTACCAGAAACGGAGTGAAGGCACAAAAGGGTTCATAAATAGACCTACCGCACAGAAAATGAGCTGGACAGAATTAAAAGGGGTGGGGAAAACAGGACACTGATTTACGGAGGTGGGTGAGATTGGGCTATTTGTGCTGATGATAGGCCCTGCACCTGGGCCCCTAAATCTTAAGGCAGCTTTGGTCTTCATATATCACGCAACAGTCACATAGTATAACAACAACAACTTGTATTTATATAGCACCTTTAACATCGTAAAACATCCCAAAGCACTTCACAGGCGAGTTAATCAAACAAAATTTGACTCCGAGCCACATAAGGACAGATTAGGGCAGATGGCCAAAAGCTTGGTCAAAGGTGTAGATTTTAAGGCATGTCTTAAAAGAGGACAGAGAGGCAGAGATTTAGGGTGGGAATACCAGAGCTTAGTACCTCGGCACCTGAAGGCACGGCTGCCAATGCTGGAGTGATTAAAATCGGAATGCGCAAGAGGCCAGAATTGGAGGAGCGCAGCTATCTCATAGAAACATAGAAATTAGGTGCAGGAGTAGGCCATTTGGCCCTTCGAGCCTGCACCACCATTCAATAAGATCATGGCTGATCATTCAATCGCAGTACCACTTTCCTGCTTTCTCTCCATACCCCTTGATCCCCTCAGCCGTAAGGGTCATATCTAACTCCCTGTACAACTTTCTGCGGTAGAGAATTCCACAGGTTAACAACTCTCTGAGTGAAGAAGTTTCTCCTCATCTCGGTCCTAAGTGGCTTGCCCCTTATCCTTAGACTGTGAACCCTGGTTCTGGACTTCCTCAACATCGGGAACATTCTTGCTGCATCTAACCTGTCCAATCCCGTCAGAATTTTATATGTTTCTATGAGATCCCCTCTCATCCTTCTAAACTCCAGTGAATACAAGCCCAGTCGATCCAGTCTCTCCTCATATGTCAGTTCTGCCATCCCAGGAATCAGTCTGGTGAACTTTCGCTGCACTCCCTCAATAGCAAGAACGTCCTTCCTCAGATTAGGAGACCAAAACTGAACACAATATTCCAGGTGTGGCCTCACCAAGGCCCTGTACAACTTCAGTAAGACCTCCCTGCTCCTATACTCAAATCCCCTAGCTATGAAGGCCAACATGCCATTTGCCTTCTTCACCGCCTGCTGTACCTGCATGCCAACTTTCAATGACTGATGTACCATGATACCCGGGTCTCGTTGCACCTCCCCTTTTCCTAATCTGTCACCATTCAGATAATATTCTGCCTTCCTGTTTTTGCCCCCAAATTGGATAAACTCACATTTATCCACATTATACTGCATCTGCCATGCATTTGCCCACTCACCTAACCTGTCCAAGTCACCCTGCAGCCTCTTAGCATCCTCCTCACAGCTCACACCGCCACCCAGCTTAGTGTCATCTGAAAACTTGGAAATATTACATTCAATTCCTTCATCTAAATCATTAATGTATATTGTAAATAGCTGGGGTCCCAGCACTGAACCCTGCGGCACCCCACTAGTCACTGCGTGCCATTCTGAAAAGGACCCATTTATTCCGACTCTCTGCTTCCTGTCTGCCAACCAGTTCTCTATCCACGTCAATACATTATCCCCAATACCATGTGCTTTGATTTTGCACACTAATCTCTTGTGTGGGACCTTGTCAAAAGCCTTTTGAAAGTCCAAATACACCACATACACTGGTTCTCCCTTGTCCACTCTACTAGTTACATCCTCAAAAAATTCTAGAAGATTTGTCAAGCATGATTACCCTTTCATAAATCCATGCTGACTTGGACCGATCCTGTCACTGCTTTCCAAATGCTCTGCTATTTCATCTTTAATAATTGATTCCAACAATTTCCCCACCACCGATATCAGGCTGACCGGTCTATAATTCCCTGTTTTCTCTCTCCCTCCTTTTTTAAAAAGTGGTGTTACATTAGCTACCCTCCAATCCATAGGAACTGATCCAGAGTCTATAAAATGTTGGAAAATGACCACCAATGCATCCACTATTTCTAGGGCCACTTCCTCAAGTACTCTGGGATGCAGACTATCAGGCCTTGGGGATTTATCGGCCTTCAATCCCATCAATTTTCCTAACACAATTTCCTGACTAATAAGGATTCCCTTCAGTTCCTCCTTCTCGCTAGACCCTCGGACTCCTAGTATTTCCGGAAGGTTATTTGTGTCTTCCTTAGTGAAGACAGAACCAAAGTATTTGTTCAATTGGTCAGCCATTTCTTTGTTCCCCATTATAAATTCACCTGATTCTGACTGAAAGGGACCTATGTTTGTCTTCACTAAGGAAGCTTCACATATCTATAGAAGCTTTTTCAGTCAATTTTTATGTTCCCTGCAAGCTTCCTCTCATACTCTATTTTCCCCTTCCTAATTAAACCCTTTGTCCTCCTCAGCTGAATTCTAAATTTCTCCCAGTCCTCAGGTTTTCTGTTTTTTCTGGCCAATTTATATGCCTCTTCCTTGGATTTAACACTATCCCTAATTTCCTTTGTTAGCCACGGTTGAGCCATCTTCCCCGTTTTATTTTTACTCCAGACAGGGATGTACAATTGTTGAAATTCATCCATGTGATCTAAAAATGGTTGCCATTGCCTATCCACCGTCAACCCCTTAAGTATCATTCGCCAGTCTATCCTAGCCAATTCACGTCTCATACCATCAAAGTTACCTTTCCTTAAGTTCAGGACCCTAGTCTCTGAATTAACTGTGTCAGAGGGTTGTAGGGCTGGATGAAGTTACAGAGATAGTGAGGTGTGAGGCCATGGAGGGATTTGAAAACAAAGATGAGAGTTTTAAAATCGAGGCGTTGCTCAATCAGGAGCCAATGTAGATCAGCGAGCGCGGGGTGATGGGTGAACGGGAATGCATTATTTTCACAAAGATAAATGTAAAAGTAAAACAATAGCGAATAAAACATTTTCATGTTGCAGATTTCACACTCCATTGCATTAAGTAGCACAGCAGCTGCAAGATCAATGAGCCAGATTGACTGATTTGAGTTCCGTAAGCATTGAAGTAATGCCTTCAATCAGAATGTGGAGAATAGGTGAAACAGGTCAATAAGCTCACACAATGGGTGGTTTTGTTCATATAGTAAAACAGGTTTCACAGTTATTAGCTGCTGCTTTCCTAGATAACATTCCCGTGAGAGACAACCGAAGAAAATTCAATTAAAGGTAGAGAACATTTTTTTTGTTCTTTTTCTTGTTAATTCATATTTTCTAAATTTTTTGTATTTTTCAAGATTGGGATTGTTACTGCTGGAAAATGGAACAGTAACTTCTGTTTCCTACATTTGGTATTTTGTGGCCTCTTCGAATTAGATTGTTAACTGAGTTCCATTGAGGATTGAATTGCAAACTGTTTTGTGCTGTAGACTAACTTCCACCAAAATCTATATTTGAATTACAAGAGAGAGGGAGAAATTGGAGTATTTTTGAAGTGTAATTATTATTGTATGGTAATGTGGCAGCCAGTTCAAATATATCAAGGTCCCAGAAACAGCAATTATATAAATGACCAGATGAACTATTTTTGGTGGCAATGGTTGATGGATAAATGTTGGTCAGTACACCAGGAGAACTCCCCTGCTCTTCTCTGAATAGTGCTATGGGATCTTTTATGTCCACCTGAGAGAATGGATCGGACCTCGGTTTTACATCTCAGTTGAAAAGCGGCACCTCCAACAGTGCAGCACTCTCTTAGTCATCATCATCGTAGGCAGCCCTCGGAATCGAGGAAGACTTGCTACCACTCCTGAAGTGAGTTCTTTGGTGGCTGAACAGTCCAATACAAGAGCCACAGACTCTGTCACAGGTGGGACAGATAGTTGTTAAGGGAAGGGGTGGGTGGTGTCAGCCTAGATTTTGTGTTCAAATCTGACTCCTAGGAAAGTGTGCTACCACGGAGCCACAGCTAACACCTCTCAAGGGCTGCTCATAACCATCAGGGGAGAACTAGGATAAGCAGGAAGCAGGCCTTGCTGAATGAAGCAGCTATCTGACTATCAGGAGATGACCCTTGCCCTTTGGGGGACACAATCTGTAGACATCATTAGCGAGGGAAAATTTGAATGGATGTTCCCACCACATTCTCCCAATTCAGCCATTCTTCTCAAAGCATTGAGGAAATGCAAGTGAGTGGCCCATGAGTGCATCATCAGATGTGGCTTCAGCTGTTGCATAGGCATCAAATAACCGCGAATCCAGATATTCAGGCCAATGGCTATTCCAACAGGGTTGCAGCATCCAACAGCAGCCTACTCCTCTCATTTAGGAAGCACTTTGACACAGTCGTTGATTGAAGAGGAGGACAAGCTCATCGTTTATAGTGGCACCACATATGCATTGTAAGTTACACCCCATATATAGAGGTATTATTTTTACTCCTTTATATGGATAGTGTTTATTTGGTTTGCTCTGTGGAAAGGGAATCATAGCTTGGAAGGGGTTAAAAGATTAGAGGGGAGCTTGAGTACAAAGAATGGGCACCATCTACTTGGGGTTGCAGGGTTGTTCATATTGAATACCAAAATTGACCAGTGGCAGGAGGTGTTCATAAGTGGAAGTAATTGTCCATAACAGAGTTGCACTCCAATCTCCCTACCTGTACATCATCTCCATCCAATTCACCTTCCTCCCACATCAATTTCTTCCCATGGGACTGCAGAGCCTCTTCAGATAGCAAAATTGTGCAATATGCACAGTGCTCCTTGAGACTTTGGCTGGACTGTAGAGCAACACACCAACACCGAAACAAATGAATAGTTGCTTCAGCATTCCTATTGTGTACTCCACAGAAACTCAGGTGGTGGCAAGGTCCTGTTAATGCATGATGGTGAATGGGTTCCATCTGTAATGCCCTGGATTCTTCAGAAGCCTGCCAGGTGGTGAAAGTTCTGAGCCCTTTCTAGTTGATGTCTTCTTTCCACTGACAGCATGATAAAGGTTTTTTCCCTGGCAAACATGCCGTCAGTCACTTGCTTAACACAAGAATGAACTGCAGAATGGCTTATCTGGCATCTTTCCCCTGTGATGGGCTGAAAAGATCCTGTGGTATAGAAGCTTAATACTGTAGTCGCCTTCACAATGAAAGCAAAAGCTGTTCCAGTAGATCAACCTTCAGCAGGTTGCATAGCTTGTTCACTGTGAAAATCTAAAATTCTCATCCATGTGTTTAAATCACCTCGCCCCTCCCTGTCTCTGTAACATCCACCAGTCCTACAGTCTTCCCCCATCCTCGTACTCTCCATTTCAGCCACTTGTACATCACCTCTCTCTTTGCTTCATTGGCATCTGTGCTTTTAACCATCTAGGTCCTGCTCTCTGGAATTCCCTCCCTTTACCCTTTTGCCTCTCCTTTAAGATCATCCTTAAAACCCACCTCTTTTACCAAGCATTTGGTCACCCCAGTGAGCCCTCCCTCCTCAGCTTGGCATTCACTTTCTTGCACCTCTTTAAAGTATCTTTTTATTTCTTCCTCTCCTCCTCCTACCCAGACAGATCTCCTCTGATGTAGCAGGAGTTTCACGGTCTGTAAACTCGGGTCTTTGGATATTGATAGGAGTGAACTTTGGACTTGAAGCTTGGTTACCCTCATACAATTTATGCAGCGCTGTGGAAATATCCAAAGCATTCCCATCCTCATCTATCCCTTGGTGACATGAAACACGGGGGTCAGGTTTCATGTGTATGCTGGTGACATCCAGTTTTACCTTTCTACCAACTCTGTCAATCCCATAACTATTTCCTTGCTGTCAGAATGCAAGCGTAAGCCGTAATCTCCTCCAACTTTTGCATTTAGACATTTCTTTACACTAACGGCACTATATATTTGTAAGTTGTTGAGTTTTACTGTTTTGTCCAAATGGTTCACAATTCTATTTGCTTTGTCGATTGCAGTGCTGCTGTGGTTGAACATGTTCACTGTGCGTCTACTAAAACCCTTAGAGCTCTTCCAACTTCATCCTTAGCTATTTCAACAGCATTCATGGAGTGCCTATGTTGCCCATTCTTTCTTCTGCTATGTTGTTCTTTACACTCATCTGTTGCAGATCTTTGACTATTTCCTTTGATATTCTCCCACCTCTCTCTAGCTTGATATCATTTGCAAATGTGATCACATTGCATTGAGTTTCTGAAGCCATGTTGTTAATCTGCTTTAAAAATAGTAGACGTCCCAGCACCTATCCCTGGGGTGCTCCACTCACATTGTCATCACTTCCTGAACAAGTATCCACTGTTTTCTTTATTCAGCCAGCTTCCTATCCAAACACAGCCCTGAATGTCTATTGCCGGTAGTTCAGTTACCTTCTTGAACTCAATGCTTACTCCTAGTCAATTCCTCTGATGATATCCAAAACATGAAATAAACAAAAATAGATTAAAATGTTACATTTTATCATCATTTATTTTAGCTGCTATTTTAATAGTAGTACCAGTGGGGAACTTTCCACTTTAAGATTGATGTCAAAAAGATGTAATTTTAGTTAAATTAAAAACAGAATCAAAGAGATGACCACCAGAAATATCCTCCGTCAGGGGGATTCTGATCATCTGCTCACCTAGGCATACACTCTCATTTGTGGTTGAAAGCTGAAAGAAGGTTGGCATGCAGGTACAGCAGGCGGTTAAGAAAGCAAATGGCATGTTGGCCTTCATAGCGAGAGGATTTGAGTACAGGGGCAGGGAGGTGTTACTACAGTTGTACAGGTTCTTGGTGAGGCCACACCTGGAGTATTGTGTACAGTTTTGGTCTCCTAACATGAGAAAGGACATTCTTGCTATTGAGGGAGTGCAGCGAAGGTTCACCAGACTGATTCCCGGGATGGCGGGACTGACATATCAAGAAAGAATGGATCAACTGGGCTTGTATTCACTGGAGTTCAGAAGAATGAGAGAGGATCTCAAAGAAACATTTAAAATTCTGATGTGTTTAGACAGGTTAGATGCAGGAATAATGTTCCCAATGTTGGGGAAGCCCAGAACCAGGGGTCACAGTCTAAGGATAAGGGGTAAGCCATTTAGGACCGAGATGAGGAGAAACTTCTTCACTCAGAGAGTGGTGAACATAAGAACATAAGAACATAAGAATTAGGAACAGGAGTAGGCCATCTAGCCCCTCGAGCCTGCTCCGCCATTCAACAAGATCATGGCTGATCTGGCCGTGGACTCAGCTCCACTTACCCGCCCGCTCCCCGTAACCCTTAATTCCCTTATTGGTTAAAAATCTATCTATCTGTGATTTGAATACATTCAATGAGCTAGCCTCAACTGCTTCCTTGGGCAGAAAATTCCACAGATTCACAACCGTCTGGGAGAAGAAATTCCTTCTCAACTCGGTTTTAAATTGGGTCCCCCGTATTTTGAGGCTGTGCCCCCTAGTTCTAGTCTCCCCGACCAGTGGAAACAACCTCTCTGCCTCTATCTTGTCTATCCCTTTCATTATTTTAAATGTTTCTATAAGATCACCCCTCATCCTTCTGAACTCCAATGAGTAAAGACACAGTCTACTCAACCTATCATCATAAGGTAACCCCCTCATCTCCGGAATCAGCCTAGTGAATCGTCTCTGTACCCCCTCCAAAGCCAGTATATCCTTCCTTCAGTAAGGCGACCAAAACTGCATGCAGTACTCCAGGTGCGGCCTTACCAATACCCGATACAGGACCTCCCTGATTTTGTACTCCATCCCTCTCACAATGAAGGCCAACATTCCATTCGCCTTCCTGATTACCTGCTGCACCTGCAAAACTAACTTTTTGGGATTCATGCACAAGGACCCCCAGGTCCCTCTGCACCTCAGCATGTTGTAATTTCTCCCCATTCAAATAATATTCCCTTTTACTGTTTTTTTTCCCAAGGTGGATGACCTCACACTTTCCGACATTGTATTCCATCTGCCAAACCTTAGCCCATTCGCTTAACCTATCTAAATCTCTTTGTGTCCTTTACACAACCCGCTTTCCCACTAATCTTTGTGTCATCTGCAAATTTTGTTACACTACACTCTGTCCCCTCTTCCAAGCCATCTATGTATATTGTAAACAGTTGTGGTCCCAGCACCGATCCCTGTGGCACACCACTAACCAACGATTTCCAACCCGAAAAGGACCCATTTATCCCAACTCTTTGCTTTCTGTTAGCCAGCCAATTCTCTATCCAAGCTAATACATTTCCTCTGACTCCGCGTACCTCTATCTTCTGCAGTAACCTTTTGTGTGGCACCTTATCGAATGCCTTTTGGAAATCTAAGTACACCACATCCATCGGTACACCTCTATCCACCATGCTCGTTATATCCTCAAAGAATTCCAGTAAATTAGTTAAACATGATTTCCCCTTCATGAATCCATGCTGCATCTGCTTGATTGCACTATTCCTATCTAGATGTCCCGCTATTTCTTCCTTAATGATAGTTTCAAGCATTTTCCCCACTACAGATGTTAAACTAACCAGCCTATAGTTACCTGCCTTTTGTCTGCCCCCCTTTTTTAAACAGAGGCGTTACATTAGCTGCTTTCCAATCCGCTGGTACCTCCCCAGAGTCCAGAGAATTTTGGTAGATTATAACGAATGCATCTGCTATAACTTCCGCCATCTCTTTTAATACCCTGGGATGCATTTCATCAGGACCAGGGGACTTGTGGAATTGTGGAATTCTCTACCACAGAGAGTTGTTGAGGCCAATTCACTAAATATATTCAAAAAGGAGTTAGATGTAGTCCTTACTACTAGGGGGATCAAGGGGTATGGCGAGAAAGCAGGAATGGGGTACTGAAGTTGCATGTTCAGCCATGAACTCATTGAATGGCGGTGCAGGCTCGAAGGGCCAAATGGCCTACTCCTGCACCTATTTTCTATGTTTCTATGTTACCTCGCTTGCTCGAGCATAAAAAGGCTACATACCACTATAGTCCTCTGAGGGGTGCCACTATCCTGTTTACTAATCTGTTTGGTAGTTAGTGACAATTATATCTTAAAGATTCCTTGTGGTTCCTTACATGATGACTTTCAGATCTTTGTTTGGCACATCATCGAGAACTTGACACCACCTCAAAAGTAAAAAATTATGATGGATCCCTCTTGGCACAGGCAGAGCCTTGGAGGCTGGATGGCTCTATGTTGATTGGTTAATTTCAGGGAAGAGCTTAGAGAGGAGAGAATGTAACTCAAAAATGTCAAATAACAATGAATTGAAACAAAAAACATACAAAGAAAAGTTTTACCCTGGTTCACTGTTATTATCCCAATATGCTATAGCTTGAAAGATTTATAAATGTTCACTGACACATCTCTCTCTTGCATTCTCGATAGTCTCAATACTCTAGATACGCTGGGTATTTTTGATACTATTGGTGCACTCAATTCTTTCAACAAATATCCTTTACTCTATTTTTAGTTTCCTTTGTATGTCTTTTCCTGGGCCAGATACCAAAAAGGAAGCTCGGGTAATATGATTACTATTGACGTTTAAATCAAAATAAGAGATGGACAAGCATATTAATACGATCAGAAGAAAAGGAAATATATATAAAAATACAAACACAGACATGAATTATGATTGGAATGATGGAAAAGATTGGGGTAGATTTTTGTCTTTAAGCATTGGCCCGGATTTTGTTGTGAGCGTCGAAGGAGTGGCTTTCACTGTTCACCTCGCATACAGTTGCCCAGAGACCTTTAGCGGGCTTGTCAGTGGAGAGTGGCATCAGTTTGAGTTTGAACTGCAAGGGATCTGTGCTGCCTGTGCACAAGTCAAACAGTAGGCAGGTGTTCAACACACAGACTGCAAAGCAGGAAGTAAAAAATAGGAAATATAAATTACATTCAAATCATTGTACAGGAAGCAAAATAAAGATTGGGACATGCACATGGAATTAAGAGAAAGACATAAAAGAGGAAAACAGAAAAACTATAAAACATTTTTTAATGTTACTATTAGTAAAATACCTGCAACATTCATTTTCTTCTGAGAGAATGAGACATCACACATGTAAAATTATTTTTTCAGGGCCAGAGAGGTTGTTCAGTAGTAATTATCGCTTATTATGCCGTTAAAAAGTTAGTTACTAGTGATTGTACAAGCCCTAACTTTTTTAACCATTTTTAAAGTGAGAATAGTGTGTAGTTATCCCAAGTTCACACCACAACAGTGATCTCTGAGCAGATTCCATCGGCGAAGATTGCAACAGCGCACCCTGTGGTGGAGCAGCATATCACTGACAGCAACTTCCACAGTTCTGTGTTCAACAGTGCATGGCAGAAATTGCTGTCAGTTTTCCCTAGTAATAATGGTGAGCGCTGATAGCCTCGCCATTATCAGTACAGATACAGCCATTGTCTTGGTGGAGCACAGGCAGGAAAATTTGTCAGGGATGATCGAATGCCTGTTACAGAACACAACAGATTTTTCCTTCCATTAACTTCCTGTCTGCCCTCTGCCCAGGTAATGCTTGATGTCCTGACGGTAAAGATGAAAATATACCCCATTATCTCAGTCAAAAAGAGACAAAAGTATTAAGACATTAAAGAACAAAGAATATGTAAATAGCTAATCAAGTGGAAAGTATGAGGAAATACCAGAAAATGGGGAAAATGGAAAACATAGTAAACTTGTCAAGTATGAAATTAAAACAGATTTGAAAATGAAGACACAGCTGAAAGTTACTGAAGTCAGTGTTCAGACCAGAGGGTTACAAAGTGCAAAGAAGAACGATGAGCTATTAATGGGATAACATTTCCATAGGCATTCTCCCAATCTCTGGCTGTTATTCCAAGGTTTCCACCAATCTTAAGTTATGGCTGGAAACCGGGAGTACCCCCTTGGAAATTTTACACGATTGTTCTTAAAGCTTGCATTGTGCTTTGTTGGAACAGCATACAAGGTCAGTTACAGCAAGGTCAAGTAGAGTTAAGAGGGAAGAGGAGTTAAAATGGTTAGCCATGGGCAGCTCGCGGTCGGTCGCACTTGCAGATTGAATGGAGGGCAGAATTTACATTTGGTTTCCTCCATATAGAGGGAACTTCAGAATTTTGCTACATCCATATATTCCAACTTGTTTTAATTTCATTCCTGACATCCCCTCTGATTTTCCATTTCTTCTTTTTCTCCCAATTCTCCAGTCTTCCCACTTCCTTAGCTATTTACACACCTTCTGTTTCTTTATAATTCTTCTGTCTGTTGCTTGACTGAGATGATCTGTTGATTCATTCCACTCATGATTCCTAATATGTATATTTCCCTCTCCCCTATTTCAGATTGTATTAAAACGCTCGTCGGCCTCTAAATTTTCAATTCTGAAAAAGTGTCAGCACCTGAAACATAACCTTGCCTGTACTCTCCACAGATTCTGACTGACTTGCTGCGTGTTTACAGCACTTTCTGTTCCTCTATTGATTCAGTTGTTTGCTAGCTGCAAGAAAGTTCAGTACAGGACCAATACCTACTACCTAAGGCAGACGACCTATTTGCGACGCTGGCAGGAGGCAAGACGTTCACCAAGCTCGACCTGACTTCAGCCTACATGACGCAGGAGCTGGAGGAGTCTTCGAAGGGCCTCACCTGCATCAACACGCACAAGGGACTGTTCATCTACAACAGATGCCCGTTTGGAATTCGGTCGGCTGCAGCGATCTTCCACAGAAACATGGAGAGCCTACTCAAGTCAGTACCACGCACAGTGGTTTTTCAGGACGACATATTGGTCACGGGTCACGGGAGGTTCTCCAGCGACTAGATCACGTAGGGCTGCGGCTGAAGAGGTCGAAATGCGTCTTCATGGCAACAGAAGTGGAGTTTTTGGGGAGAAAGATCGCAGCGGACGGCATTCGGCCCACAGACGCCAAGACAGAGGCTATCAGGAACGCGCCCAGGCCACAGAACATCACAAAGCTGCGGTCGTTCCTGGGACTCCTCAACTATTTTGGTAACTGCCTACCGGGGTTAAGCACCCTCTTAGAGCCCCTACATGTGTTATTGCGTAAAGGTGAGAACTGGGTGTGGGGAAAAAAACAAGTAATTGCTTTTGAGAAATTTTATGCTCCAACAAACTGCTTGTATTGTATAACCCGTGTAAAAGACTTGTGCTAGCATGTGATGTGTCGTCGTACGGAGTCCGGTGTGTATTACAACAAGCTAACGTTGCGGGGAAGTTGTAACTGTCGCCTATGCTTCCAGGAGCTTGTCTAAGGCCGAGAGGCATTAGCGTGTGTGTTCGGGGTAAAGAAAATGCATCAGTCCCTGTTCGCTGAAAACAAGAGGATAAATACTAATGCCTCAGCCCGCATGCAAAGGTGGGCACTCGTGCTATCAGCATATAACTATATCATCCGCCACAGGCCAGGCACTGAGAACTGTGCGGATGCTCTCAGTCGGCTACCATTGCCCACCACGGGGGTGGAAATGGCGCAGCCTGCAAAATTGTTGATGGTGGTGCAGCTCGCAGACTTGTTAATGGTCATGGAAGCGTTTGAAGATGATAAATTACCTGTCACGGCCCGCCAGATTAGGACTTGGACCAGCCAAGATCCTCTGCTGTCCCGAGTAAAAAACTGTGTACTGCATGGGAGCTGGGCCAGCATCCCCGTTGAAATGCAAGAGCTAATCAAGCCGTTCCAGCGGCAAAAGGACGAGCTGTCCATTCAGGCAGACTGCCTGTTGTGGGGTAACCTCGTAGTGCTACCCAAAAAGGGCAGGGAGACGTTCATCTCGGATCTGCACAGCACACACCCGGGTATAGTAATGATGAAAGCGATAGCCAGATCCCACGTGTGGTGGCCCGGTATCGACTCTGACTTAGAGTCCTGTGTACGGTAATGTAGCGTGTGTGCTCAGTTGAGCAACGCGCCCAGAGAGGCACCACTAAGTTTGTGGTCCTGGCCCTCCAGACCATGGTCGAGGATCCACGGTGATAGCTAAAGAAGGGAGTAGGGTGTTTGTAGTCAAACTAGACAATGGACAAATTTGCAGAAAGCACCTGGACCAAACGAGGCTGCGGTTCACAGACTGCCCTGAACAACCCACAGCAGACACCACCTTTTTCGAGCCCACAACTGACACCCAAAGGATCAACGACACCACCCCGGACCAGGAAATCAAACCCATCATGCCCAACAGCCCAGCAAGGCCTGGCTCACCCAGCAGCCCTGCAGGGCCAACAATGCCAGCCCAGCGAGGGCACAGCCAACACACCAGAACAGACATTTGTACCGAGGCGGTCCACCAGGGAAAGAAAGGCTCCCGACCGCCTCACCTTGTAAATAGTTTTCACTTTGACGTTGGGGGGAGTGATGTGTATCTGTAAAGCATGCACTCCCATGTTCTGCCACCGGGGAGCGCATCCCCTGAAGCATCCCTTGGGAGCACTGTATATAAGCCGGCCCCTAAGGCCTGTTCCTCACTCTGGAGTGTCTTAATAAAGACTGAGGTCACAGTTACTTTAACCTCCCTGTGTGCAGTCTCATCTGTGTTAGGAACACAACAGTTACATATAAAACCTATGAACAATGACGGAAAGGCAAAGAGCACCCAGCCCAACCAGTCCGCCTCACACAACTGCGACACCCCTTATATTGAAACATACGGCACTCCACACCAACCGGAGCCATGTGATCTCCTGGGAGAGGCAAAAACCAGATAAAAACCCAGGCCAATTTAAGGAGAAAAAATCTTGGAAAACTCCTCTCCGACCCATCCAGGCGATCGACACTAGTCCAGGAGATCACCATGGATTCTATTCCCTGCAGTACTTACCATTATATCTGCGCTGTCCAACACAAGGTCATCCAGTCTAATCCCAATTACCAGCTCTTAAAAGGGTGAGGGTTTCTGCATCCACCACTCTTCCAGGCAGCGAGTTCCAGATCCCCACAACCCCCTGCATAAAGAAGCCCCCCATCAAATTCCCTCTAAACCTTCCACCAACCACCTTAAAACTATGCCCACTTGTAATAGACCCCTCCACCAATGGAAATAGACCCTTACTATCTACTATGTCCAGGCCCCTCAATATTTTGTACACCTCGATGAGGTCTCCTCTCAACTTCCTCTGTTCCAATGAGAACAAACCCAGCCTATCATATGGTGGAATTCTGCATTAGGATGGAGAATGAAACAGTTAATTCAGAGACCATGGTCCAGAACTTAAAGAAGGGTAACTTTGAAGGTATGAGGCGTGAATTGGCTAGGATAGATTGGCGAATGATACTTAAGGGGTTGACTGTGGATGGGCAATGGCAGACATTTAGAGACCGCATGGATGAACTACAACAATTGTACATTCCTGTCTGGCATAAAAATAAAAAAGGGAAGGTGGCTCAACCGTGGCTATCAATGGAAATCAGGGATAGTATTAAAGCCAAGGAAGTGGCATACAAATTGGCCAGAAATAGCAGCGAACCCGGGGACTGGGAGAAATTTAGAACTTAGCAGAGGAGGACAAGGGTTTGATTAGGGCAGGGAAAATGGAGTACGAGAAGAAGCTTGCAGGGAACATTAAGACAGATTGCAAAAGTTTCTATAGATATGTAAAGAGAAAAAGGTTAGTAAAGACAAACGTAGGTCCCCTGCAGTCAGAATCAGGGGAAGTCATAACGGGGAACAAAGAAATGGCAGACCAATTGAACAAGTACTTTGGTTCGGTATTCACTAAGGAGGACACAAACAACCTTCCGGATATAAAAGGGGTCAGAGGGTCTAGTAAGGAGGAGGAACTGAGGGAAATCCTTATTAGTCGGGAAATTGTGTTGGGGAAATTGATGGGATTGAAGGCCGATAAATCCCCAGGGCCTGATGGACTGCATCCCAGAATACTTAAGGAGTTGGCCTTGGAAATAGCGGATGCATTGACAGTCATTTTCCAACATTCCATTGACTCTGGATCACTTCCTATCGAGTGGAGGGTAGCCAATGTAATCCCACTTTTTAAAAAAGGAGGGAGAGAAAACAGGGAATTATAGACCGGTCAGCCTGACATCGGTAGTGGGTAAAATGATGGAATCAATTATTAAGGATGTCATAGCAGTGCATTTGAAAAGAGGTGACATGATAGGTCCAAGTCAGCATGGATTTGTGAAAGGGAAATCATGCTTGACAAATCTTCTGGAATTTTTTGAGGATGTTTCCAGTAGAGTGGACAAGGGAGAACCAGTTGATGTGGTGTATTTGGACTTTCAGAAGGCTTTCGACAAGGTCCCACACAAGAGATTAATGTGCAAAGTTAAAGCACATGGGATTGGGGGTAATGTGCTGACGTGGATTGAAAACTGGTTGGAGTAGGAGTAAATGGGGACTTTTCAGAATGGCAGGCACTGACTAGTGGGGTACCGCAAGGTTCTGTGCTGGGGCCCCAGCTGTTTACACCGTACATTAATGATTTAGACGAGGGGATTAAATGTAGTATCTCCAAATTTGTGGATGACACTAAGTTGGGTGGCAGTGTGAGCTGCGAGGAGGATGCTATGAGGCTGCAGAGCGACTTGGATAGGTTAGGTGAGTGGGCAAATGCATGGCAGATGAAGTATAATGTGGATAAATGTGAGGTTATCCACTTTGGTGATAAAAACAGAGAGACAGACTATTATCTGAATGGTGACAGATTAGGAAAAGGGGAGGTGCAACGAGACCTGGGTGTCATGGTACATCAGTCATTGAAGGTTGGCATGCAGGTACAGCAGGCGGTTAAGAAAACAAATGGCATGTTGGCCTTCATAGCGAGGCGATTTGAGTACAGGGGCAGGAGGTGTTACTACAGTTGTACAGGGCCTTGGTGAGGCCACACCTGGAGTATTGTGTACAGTTTTGGTCTCCTAACCTGAGGAAGGACATTCTTGCTATTGAGGGAGCGCAGCGAAGGTTCACCAGACTGATTCCCAGGATGGTGGGACTGACCTATCAAGAAAGACTGGATCAACTGGGCTTGTATTCACTGGAGTTCAGAAGAATGAGAGGGGACCTCATAGAAATGTTTAAAATTCTGATGGGTTTAGACAGGTTAGATGCAGGAAGAATGTTCCCAATGTTGGGGAAGTCCAGAACCAGGGGTCACAGTCTAAGGATAAGGGGTAAGCCATTTAGGACCGAGATGAGGAGAAACTTCTTCACCCAGAGAGTGGTGAACCTGTGGAATTCTCTACCACAGAAAGTTGTTGAGGCCAATTCACTAAATATATTCAAAAAGGAGTTAGATGAAGTCTTTACTACTAGGGGGATCAAGGGGTATGGCAAGAAAGCAGGAATGGGGTACTGAAGTTCATGTTCAGCCATGAACTCATTGAATGGCGGTGCAGGCTAGAAGGGCTGAATGGCCTACTCCTGCACCTATTTTCTATGTTTCTATGTTTCTATCCAATCTATCCTCAGAACTAAGATTCCCCATTCCAGGCAGCATCCTAGTAAATCTCCTCTGCACCCTCTCTAGTGCAATCACGTCCTTCCTATAATACGGTGACCAGAACTGCACGTCGTACTCCAGCTGTGGCCTAACCAAAGTATTATACAATTTAAGCATAACCTCCCTGTTCTTATATTCTATGCCTCGGCCAATAAAGGCAAGCATTCCGTATGCCTTCTTAACCACCTTATCCACCTGGCCTGCTACTTTCAGGGATCTGTGGACAAGCACTCCAAGGTCCCTTTGTTCATCTACACTATTAAGTGGCCTAACGCTTAATGTGTATACCCTTTCCTTATTAGCCCTCCCAAAGTGCATCACCTCACACTTCTCTGAATTAAATTCCATTTGCCACTGCTCTGCCCACCTGACCAGTAGATTGATATCCTCCTGCAGCCCATGACTTTCCTCTTCGATATCAACCACACAGTCAATTTTAGTGTCATCTGCAAACTTCTTAATCATACTCCCTATATTCAAATCTAAATCGTTGATATATACCACAAAAAGCAAGGGACCCAGTCCTGAGCCCTGCTCAGTCACAAAAACATCCATCAATCATTACCCTTTGCTTCCTACTTCCAAGCCAATTTTGGATCCAACTTGCCATTTTGCCCTGTATCCCATAATCTTTAACCTTCATGACCAGTCTACCATGTGGGACCTTATCAAAAGCTTTGCTAAAGTCCATATATACATCGTACGCACTACCCTCATCGACCCTCTTGGTTACCTCTTCAAAAAATTCAATCAGGTTAGTCAAACACGATCTTCCCTTAACCAATTCTTGCTGACTGTCCCTAATTAATCCTTGCCTTTCCAAATGCAGATTTATCCTGTCTTTCAGGATTTTTTCCAATAATTTTCCCACCACTGAGGTTAGGCTGACAGGCCTGTAATTACCTGGCCTATCCCTTTCTCCCTTCTTAAACAAGGGTACTACATTAGCAGTCCTCCAATCCTCCGGCACCATGCCCAGATCCAAAGTGGACTGGAAAGTGATGGTCAAGGCCTCTGCTATTTCCTCTTTTACTTCACTCAACAGCCTGGGATGCATTTCATCTGGGCCTGGGGACTTATCTACTTTCAAAGCTGCTGAACCCCTTAATACTTCCTCTCTCACTATATTTATTTTATCCAGAATACCACACTCCTCCTCGATAGCGGTATCTGCATTGCCCCTTTCCTTTGTGAAAATAGATGCAAAGTATTCGTTAAGAACCCTACCAACATCTTCTGCCTCCACACAAAGATTACCCTCATGGTCTCTAAAAAACCCTACCCTTTCTTTAGTTACCCTCTAACTCTTAATATATTTATGGAACATCTTAGAGTTTTCCTTAATTTTACTGGCCAAGAATTTCTCGTGCTCTCTCTTAGCATTCCTAATATCCTTTTTAATTTTGCCTCTTAACATAGAAACATAGAAACATATAAAATAGGTGCAGGAGTAGGCCATTCAGCCCTTCGATCCTGCACCGCCATTCAATAAGGTCATGGCTGATCATTCCCTCAGTACCCCTTTCCTGCTTTCTCTCCATACCCCTTGATCCCCCTAGCCGTAAGGGCCATATCTAACTCCCTCTTGAATATATCCAATGAACTGGCATCAACAACTCTCTGCGGCATGGAATTTCACAGTTTAACAACTCTCTGAGTGAAGAAGTTTCTCCTCATCTCAGTCCTAAATGGCCTACCCCTTATCCTTAGACTGTGTCCCCTGGTTCTGGACTTCCCCAACATCGGGAACATTCTTCCCGCATCTAACCTGTCCAGTCCCGTCAGAATCTCATACATTTCTATGCGATCCCCTCTCATCCTTCTAAACTCCAGTGAATAAAGGCCCAGTTGATCCAGTCTCTCCTCATATGTCAGTCCAGCCATCCCTGGAATCAGTCTGGTGAACCTTCGCTGCACTCCCTCAATAGCAAGAACGTCCTTCCTCAGATTAGGAGACCAAAATTGAACACAATATTCCAGGTGGGGCCTCACCAAGGCCCTGTACAACTGCAGTAAGACCTCCCTGCTCCTATACTCAAATCCCCTAGCTATGAAGGCCAACATACCATTTGTCTTCTTTACCGCCTGCTGTACCTGCATGCCAACTTTCAATGACTGATGAACCATGACACCCAGGTCTCGTTGCACCTCCTCTTTTCCTAATCTGCTGCCATTCAGATAATATTCTGCCTTCAGGTTTTTGCCCCTAAAATGGATAACCTCACATTTAACTTCCTATATTCCTCTAAAGATTCTAAAGTATTTAGCCATTGGTATCCCTTTTTTTCTTAATCCTCCCCTGTAAGTCCCTTAACATCCAGGGGACTCTAGAATTATTTTCCCCAGCCTTTTTCTTTAAGGGCACATGTTTGGCTTGAGCCTTCCGGTTCGCCTCCTTGAATGCCTCCCACTGTTCTGACACTGATTTACCCACAAGTAGTTGTTGCCAGTCCACTATAGCCAAATCACTTCTTAACTTAGCAAAATTAGCTTTTCCCCAATTCGGAACTTTTATTCCAGGCCTATTCTTGTCCTTATCCATAACCAACTTGAATCTGACTGAATCATGGTCACTGGCGCCCAAGTGCTCTCCCACTAATACCCCTTCAACCTGCCCAGCTTCATTCCCCAAAACTAAATCCAAGACCACCCCCTCTCATGTTGGGCTTGCTACATACTGACTAAAAAAGTTTTCTTGAATGCATTTCAAGAATTCTGCACCCTCTATACCCTTCACATTAAATTTGTACCAATCAATATTTGGATAGTTAAAATCCCTTACTATTACTACCCTATGGTTTTTGGACTTCACAGCAATTTACCTATATATTTGCTCCTCTATCTCCCTCCCACTGTTTGGGGGTCTATAATACACGCCCAGCAGTGTGATCGCCCCTTTTTTATTTTTCAATTCGACCCATATGGTCTCATTTGATGATCCCTCTAACATATCATCGCTCCTCACTGCTGTGATAGTTTCTTTAATCAGTACTGCAAACCTCCTCCCGCACCCCTCCCCCGCCTTTTTACCCCTCTCTCTATCTAGCCAGGAATATTAATCTGCCAAACCTGCCCCTCTTTCAGCCATGTTTCTGTAATGGCTATAATGACACACTCCCAAGTGTCTACCTGTGCTCTTAGCTCATCCGCCTTATTCGCTATACTCCTTGCATTAAAGTATATACCATTCAGCACAGGAAGACCTCCTTGCTTACTACATACTAAGCCCTGTTTCCTCTGCCTTACAGAATCGCTTTCTAGATTCTTGGTATCCAATTTCTGCTTTACTTCCTTCCCTTTTGAATTTGTTCTGAGGTTCCCATCCCCCTGCCAAGCTAGTTTAAACTCTCCCCAACAGCAGGAGCAAAACTCCCCGTGAGGATATTGGTCCTGGCGCTGTTGAGGTGCAATCCGTCCGCTTTGTACAGGTCCCATCTCTCCCAGAAGCGGTCCCAATGCCTCAAGAATTTAAAACCCTCCCTCCTACACCAACTTTCCAGCCACGTGTTCATCCTCTGTCTCCTTCTATTCTTATACTCATTCGCATGTGGCACCGGTAGTAACCCGGAGATTACTACCTTTGAGGTCTTACCCTTTAATTTTCTTCCTAGCTGCCTGAATTCTTCCTGAAGGAACTCATCTCTCATTTTACCGATGTCATTGGTCCCAATATGCACCACGACCTCTAGCTGTTTACCCTCCCCCCCTCCCCCTTCAGGTTGCCCTGTGCCCGCTCTGTGACATCCTTGACCCTGGCACCAGGGAGGCACAGAACCATTCGGGAGTCACGTC
This sequence comes from Pristiophorus japonicus, assembly GCF_044704955.1. Taxonomy (NCBI): domain Eukaryota; kingdom Metazoa; phylum Chordata; class Chondrichthyes; family Pristiophoridae; genus Pristiophorus; species Pristiophorus japonicus. The sequence goes on along the minus strand of NC_091982.1, from coordinate 261,426,907 downwards.
TACGGCCGCAGAAACACCTGTCTGTTCCCCTGACTATAGAATCCCCTATCACTAGAGCCCTTTTGCTCCTCGTCCCTCCCCCCCTGTGCAGCTGAGCCACCCGTGGTGCCTTGGAGTTGGCTCTGGCTGCACTCCCCAGAGGCACCATCGCCCCCACCGATACTCAGAAGTGAATATTGGTTTGAAAGCGACATGGGCTCACGGGGGGACTCCTGCGCTACCTGCCTAGCGCACTTACTACGTCTGGTGGTCAACCACTTCCCCTCTACCTGCACGCCTTTAAGCTGCGGGGTGACCATCCCCTGAAACGTGCTATCCACGTAGCTCTCAGCCTCGTGGATGCACCTCATTGACGCCACCCGCTGCTCCAGCTCCGAAACGCGGACCTCGAGCAGTTGAAGCTGGAGACACCTCCTGCACACATGGTTGCCTAGGCTGCGCGATGTGTCCAGGACTTCCCATCTGCTGCAGGATGTGCACTCCACGGGACTGAGCGCACTGCCATGGGATAGTTCAGTGGTGCCCCCAGGCCAACATGTGTGCAGTCTATGGCACCTTGCACCCTAGGGAACCCTGCAATCCGGACAAATTCGGCCTGCCGCTCCACCTGCTTCTCCCTGGTCATCAGGAAGGAGATATATATTGGACTCTTCTCATACAGAGCATCGGTCACCTGCCGGATGGAGCAATGGGTGAAGAATTGGGATATGTTGGAGATGTCTGCAGTTGCAGACTGGAAAGAGCCTATCGTGTAAAAGTTGAGAGTTCTGGTGACCTTGGTCTTAATGGTGAGGGCTGTCCTCAACCTTGTGTGAGGCGGCAGATCTGGCCGCAGGACATTGCCGAGCTCCCTCAGGATGTCCTTTCTAAATTGCAGCCTTCGCAAACATTGCTCATCATTGAGCTCCAGGAAGGAAAATTGTCATCGTTACACCCTTTCACGGTAGGGCCTCTCTTCCCCCCAGGTCTGTGCTGGGCCCCGTTATGTATGTAACTATGTAATACTTGCCACCAGGGGGCGCGACTGTTGGAGTCCTAATGGTCACCTGCACACACGTGCAGGGCCAGTATAAAAGATTGGCTGCCATGTTGTTTAGTCACTCTGGAGTTATAATAAAGTAGACTAAGGTCACACTAAGTTTAGCACACAGTGCTCAGCCTCGTGGAGTTCTTCTATACACAATTGGCAACGAGTAACAGAATACGAACCTTCACTCAACCATGGCTGCTGTTGGAATATTAGAGAGATCCGTAGAGGGTGATGATTGGGAAGCCTTCGTCGAGTGTCTCGACCAGTACTTCGTGGCCAACGAGCTGGAAGGAGACACTAACGCGGCCAAGCGCAGGGCGGTTCTCCTCACCGTCTGTGGGCCTAAAATATACGGCCTCATCAAGAATCAACTCGCACCGACAGAACCAACGGAGAAGGGATACACAGCGTTGTGCACGCTGGTTCGGGACCTCCTCAAGCCAAAGGAGAGTATCCTCGTGGCCAGATATCGTTTTTATACGCACCATCGCTCCGGGGGCCCAGGACGTGGCGGATTATGTCGCCGACCTGAGACGTCTCGGGGGACCTTGCGATTTTGGAGCTGCGTTGGGGCAAATGCTGCGGGACTTTTTCGTGCTGGGCATCAGCCACGAGGTCATTCTTCGAAAGCTGCTGGCTGCCGAAACCCTAGACCTGAGCAGGGCCATCGCGATCGCCCAGACATGCATGGCCACGGGCGATAACACCAGACAGATATCTTCTCAACCTCGAAGGTCACCCGCAAGTACTGTGCATAAAATGACGTCGCTAGCAGGCCGGACTGCATATGGCAGGGCCTATACGTCTGCGGCTGCAAGACCTGTGATGACTCAGAGTCCGCCATCGGGGGTAAATGTGAATCCATTAGCACCGTGTTGGCACTGCGGGGGTGATCATCGGGCCCATCGATGTCGATTCAAGCACTACGTGTGCAAAGGCTGCACAACAATGGGGCACCTCCAGCGAATGTACAAACGTGCTGCGACACACCACGTGGCAGAGGATGATCGATCCGGCGCGGATCACGCAGCACAGGCAACTCAACCCGAGGAAGAAGTGTATGGGATACATACCTTCACCACCAAGAGCCCTCCTATAATGCTGAAAGTCAAATTAAATGGAGTTCCAGTATCCATGGAGTTGGACACGGGTGCGAGTCAGTCAATAATGAGCCAGAAGGCTTTCGAGAAACTATGGGGCAATAAAGCACAAAGGCCCAAACTGAGCCCAATTAATGCAAAGCTGCACACCTACACCAAAGAGCTCATACCAGTCATTGGAAGTGCGGCAGTGAAGGTATCGTATGATGGAACTGTGCATGACCTATCATTGTGGATTGCTCCAGGCAATGGCCTAACGCTGTTCGGCAGAAGCTGGCTAAAAAAGATTAGATGGAATTGGAACAACATCAAAGCACTATCTTCAGTGGATGACACCTCGTGTGCTCAAGTGCTGAGCAAGTTTCCCTCGCTATTCGAACCAGGCATCAGCAACTTCACAGGCGCCAAGGTACAGATCCATCTAGGCCCCGGTGCATGGCCTGTCCATCACAAGGCTCGAGTGCTTCCATACATGATGAGGGAGAAAGTCGAGATCGAACTGGACAGACTCCAACGTGAAGGAATCATATCGCCAGTCGAGTTCAACGAGTGGGCCAGTCCAATTGTTCCGGTGTTGAAAAGCGATGGTACGGTCAGAATCTGCAGAGACTAACCGAGTCTCACTACAGGACCAGTACCCGCTGCCCAAGATGGGTGACCTGTTTGCAACGTTAGCGGGGGGGGGAGTCGTTCACCAAGTTGGACCTAACCTCTGCCTACATGACACAGGAGCTGGCTGAATCTTCGAAAAGACTGACGTGCATCAACACACACAAAGGGCTGTTTATATACCACAGATGCCCTTTTGGGATTCGCTCGGCTGCTGCCATCTTCCAGAGGAACATGGAGAGTTTGCTGAAATCTGTTCCGCGCACCGTTGTGTTTCAAGACGACATCCTGATCACTGGTCGTGACACCATCGAACAGCTACACAACCTGGAAGAGGTTCTAAGTTGCCTAGACAGAGTGGGACTCAGGCTGAAACGCTCCAAATATGTTTTCCTGGCACCAGAGGTAGAATTTTTGGGGAGAAAGATTGTAGCAGGCGGCATCATGCCCACGGATTCAAAGACAGAGGCCACAGAATGTGACGGAGCTGCATTCATTCCTGGAACTCCTCAACTATTTTGGTAACTTTCTACCTGGGTTGAGCATGTTGTTAGAGCCTTTGCACATGTTGGTATGTAAGGATGACGACGGAGTTTGGAGCAAATTTCAAGACACAGCCTTTGAGAATGCCAGGAACCTGCTATGTTCAAATAAGTTACTTGTACACTATAACCCATGTAAACATTTAGTGCTAGCTTATGACGCCTCATCGTACAGGGTCGGCTGTGTGTTACAGCAAGCCAATATATCGGGTAACTTCCAACCGGTTGCATACGCGTCTAGAAGTCTGTCTAAGGCTGAGCGAGCCTATAGTGTGGTCGAGAAAGAGGCGTTAGCATGTGTATATGGGGTTAAGAAAATGCACCAATACCTATTTGGACATCGGTTTGAGCTTGAAACTGACCACAAGCCACTCATTTCGCTGTTTTCAGAGAGCAAAGGTATAAACACCAATGCTTTGTCCCGCATCCAAAGATGGGCACTAACATTATCCGCTTATGACTATGTTATCCGCCACAGATCAGGCACTGAAAACTGTGCCGATGCTCTCAGCCGGTTACCATTACCCAACACTGGGGTTGAAATGCGCAGCCCGCAGACTTGCTACTGGTCATGGATGATTTTGAGAGCGAGGGGTCACCCGTCATAGCTCGCCAGATCAGGACCTGGACCAGCCAGGATCCTGTGCTATCAGTAGTAAGGAGTTGCGTCCTAAATGGGAACTGGTCAGCCGTTCCCAGGGAAATACAAGTTGAAATTAAGCCGTTTCACCGACGCAAAGATGAAATGTCATACAGTCGGATTGTCTCTTATGGGGTAATGGCATGGTTTTGCCAAAAAAAGGCAGGGAAACGTTTATACGCGATCTACACAGTACCCACCCAGGCATTGTTATGATGAAGGTAATTGCCAGGTCACGTGTTTGGTGGCCCGGCATTGACTCGGACTTGGTGTCATGCGTGCATCAGTGCAACACTTGCTCGCAACTGAGCAATGCACCAAGGGAGGCTCCACTGAGTCTGTGGTCATGGCCCTCCAAACCGTGGTCCAGGATCCATGTAGATTTTGACGGTCCCTTTCTAGGAAAGATGTTTTTAGTAGTTCTGGATGCTTACTCCAAATGGATTGAATGTGTAATCATGTCATCCAGCACGTCCACAGCCATCATTGAAAGCCTCTGGGCCATGTTCACCACCCATGGCTTGCCCGACGCCTTGTCAGCGACAATGGACCGTGCTTCACCAGCTCGGAATTCAATGAGCTTATGACCCACAATGGCATCAAGCATGTCAGGTTTGCTCCGTTTAAGCCCGTGTCTAACGGTCAAGCAGAGCGGGCAGTCCAAACAATCAAGCAGAGCATGAAACGCGTGACGGACGGCTCCCTGCAGACCCGCTTGTCTCACATTCTGCTCAGTTATTGGGCGCGACCCCACTCGCTCACCGGGGTTCCCCCGGCAGAATTGTTAATGAAGAGAGCCCTCAAAACCAGGCTCTCCCGAGTCCACCCGGATGTTAATGATCATGTGGAAACCCGGCGACACCGGCAGAACATGTACCACGATCGCGCGGCTGTTTCACGTGACATTGATGTTAACGACCCTGTGTTTGTCCTGAATTACAGTCATGGTCCCAAGTGGATTGCTGGCACTATTTTGGCCAAGAAAGGGAATAGGGTGTTTATAATCAAACTGTTAAATGGCCAAACGTGCAGAAAGCATTTAGCTCAGACCAAATTGCGATTTACTGACAACCAGGAACGACTTGAAGAGGACATCACCATCGATGATCCACCAACACACACCCAACCAGCAATCGACCTCGCTGTCAATCGCGAGGATGAAACCACCGTTCCTGACAGTCCGGTCAGACCAGCCGCGGTGCAGTGCAGCAATGGTCCAACCAACTCACACACGCCAGGGTTTGAACTTAGACGATCAACCAGTGAGCGAAGGGCTCCGGACCGCCTCAACTTATAAATAACATATGCCGGAGACTCTGGGGAGGGGAGTGATGTTATGCGTGTAACTATGTAATACTTGCCACCAGAGGGCACGACTGTTGGAGTTCTAATGGTCACCTGCACACAGATGCAGGGCTAGTATAAAAGGTTGGCTGCCATTTTGTTTAGGCACTCTGGAGTTGTAATAAAGAAGACTAAGGTCACACTAAGTTTAGCTCACTATACTCAGTCTCGTGGAGTTCTTCTATACACAACAGGCCCTTCCCATGGCACCTGGCCGATCACCTTCTCCCTGTTCCTGGTGATGTTCGGGAAGCTCTGCAGGCTACTGCTTGCAAGGCTCCTGGCCCCAGTATGTGGTGCGGGGGGGTCAGCGTACCCTCCTGGCCACCCTCTCTATGTGGAGGTCTGCGTTCCTTCTAGGGGCCCTTCTCCCTGTTGGGCAGCCCTGGCTGCTGCCTCCCTTGCCCGCTGCCTCTGTACCCGTTGCTGATGGCGCCCCTTCACCTGCGTGCCGCCCTGCCTCTCGCAATGTGCACAAGGCGTTCCCTTGCCAAAACTGAGCCCATTCTGTCTGCAGGTTCGACCCTCACAAGCAGGCCTGTGTGTAGCAGAAAATGAGGCCCACAGGCCACGACTATTCAATGAGAGTGAAAAAGTGTTCTTAACTCTCAAAAACTTCTCAAAAGTCTGCTGCAGGTTTACCAAATCCCCACAGAAATATCCGATTAAAGTTTGCCCCAAAAATACCCGATCGCACCAAACGTCCGTCCACCTCCGGCACCCTCGAGCAGCCCGGCAAAGTGCACCGACCCAAAAAGCTGACGGGGGCACTGTCAGAAAAAAGCTGGGGTTTTTTATAGCGCAAATACGTGGCGTGGCCGTGCGGCAACGGTGCGCACTTTAGTGACATCATTACGGCCGCAGGACCCATACCGCAGCGGAAGTCGAGGGGTTGGGACGGAAGTGGACACCGCCCCAAAAACTCCGGCACTTAATATGGGTCGCGGCGCCCAATCGACTGGAATGCGACGGCCCCCCGATTCCGCCACGTAGCTGCTGCAAAACCGCGGTAACGGCCCTTATCCAGACCCTGAATTCCTGCCCGAAGGACTTTAGACCTAGGTCTCTCCCCTCTGTGGCACTGTGCACAACACTAGTGCCAGTGTTCTTCCTAAAGCTGTTAATAGGGAGCAATAATATTATTCGCCACATTGTAATACTGGGAGAAAATGTTTCCAGACTCCAACTTGGATAGTGCTGGTAGACTGTACTGAAAGTGCACAATAATTTATGTGCTATCATCGTAGCATAAGGGATGGTTTTCTGGACCAATATGTCGAGGAACCAAGTAGGGGGGGAGGCCATCTTAGACTGGGTGTTGTGTAATGAGAGAGGATTAATTAGCAATCTTGTTGTGCGAGGCCCCTTGGGGAAGAGTGACCATAATATGATGGAATTCTGCATTAGGATGGAGAATGAAACAGTTAATTCAGAGACCATGGTCCAGAACTTAAAGAAGGGTAACTTTGAAGGTATGAGGCGTGACTTGGCTAAGATAGATTGGCGAATGATACTTAAGGGGTTGACTGTGGATGGGCAATGGCAGACATTTAGAGACCGCATGGATGAATTACAACAATTGTACATCCCTGTCTGGCGTAAAAATAAAAAAGGGAAGGTGGCTCAACCGTGGCTATCAAGGGAAATCAGGGATAGTATTAAAGCCAAGGAAGTGGCATACAAATTGGCCAGAAATAGCAGCGAACCCAGGGGCTGGGAAAAATTTAGAACTCAGCAGAGGAGCACAAAGGGTTTGATTAGGACAGGGAAAATAGAGTGCGAGAGGAAGCTTGCAGGGAACATTAAGACAGACTGCAAAAGCTTCTATAGATATGTAAAGAGAAAAAGGCTAGTAAAGACAAATGTAGGTCCCCTGCAGTCAGAATCAGGGGAAGTCATAACGGGGAACAAAGAAATGGCAGACCAATTGAACAAGTACTTTGGTTCGGTATTCACTAAGGAGGACACAAACAACCTTCCGGATATAAAAGGGGTCAGAGGGTCTAGTAAGAAGGAGGAACTGAGGGAAATTCTTATTAGTCGGGAAATTGTGTTGGGGAAATTGATGGGATTGAAGGCCGATAAATCCCCAGGGCCTGATGGACTGCATCCCAGAATACTTAAGGAGTTGGCCTTGGAAATAGCGGATGCATTGACAGTCATTTTCCAACATTCCATTGACTCTGGATCACTTCCTATCGAGTGGAGGGTAGCCAATGTAATCCCACTTTTTAAAAAAGGAGGGAGAGAAAACAGGGAATTATAGACCGGTCAGCCTGACATCGGTAGTGGGTAAATTGATGGAATCAATTATTGAGGATGTCATAGCAGTGCATTTGGAAAGAGGTGACATGATAGGTCCAAGTCAGCATGGATTTGTGAAAGGGAAATTATGCTTGACAAATCTTCTGGATTTTTTTGAGGATCTTTCCAGTCAAGTGGACAAGGGAGAACCAGTTGATGTGGTGTATTTGGACTTTCAGAAGGCTTGTCCCACACAAGAGATTAATGTGCAAAGTTAAAGCACATGGGATTGGGGGGAGTGTGCTGACGTGGATTGAGAACTGGTTGGCAGACAGGAAGCAAAGAGTAGGAGTAAATGGGTACTTTTCAGAATGGCAGGCAATGACTAGTGGGGTACCGCAAGGTTCTGTGCTGGGGCCCCAGCTGTTTACATTGTACATTAATGATTTAGATGAGGGGATTAAATGTAGTATCTCCAAATTTGTGGATGACACTAAGTTGGGTGGCAGTGTGAGCTGCGAGGAGGATGCTATGAGGCTGCAGAGTGACTTGGATAGGTTAGGTGAGTGGGCAAATGCATGGCAGATGAAGTATAATATGGATAAATGTGAGATTATCCACTTTAGTGGTAAAAACAGAGAGACAGACTATTATCTGAATGGTGACAAATTAGGAAAAGGGGAGGTGCAACGAGACCTAGGTGTCATGGTACATCAGTCATTGAAGGCTGGCATGCAGGTACAGCAGGCGGTTAAGAAAGCAAATGGCATGTTGGCCTTCATAGCGAGGGGATTTGAGTACAGGGGCAGGGAGGTGTTACTACAGTTGTACAGGGCCTTGGTGAGGCCACACCTGGAGTATTGTGTACAGTTTTGGTCTCCTAACTTGAGGAAGGACATTCTTGCTATTGAGGGAGTGCAGCGAAGGTTCACCAGACTGATTCCCGGGATGGCAGGACTGACATATCAAGAAAGACTGGATCAACTGGGCTTGTATTCACTGGAGTTCAGAAGAATGAGAGGGGATCGCAAAGAAACGTTTAAAATTCTGATGGGTTTAGGCAGGTTAGATGCAGGAAGAATGTTCCCAATGTTGGGGAAGTCCAGAACCAGGGGTCACAGTCTAAGGATAAGGGGAAAGCCATTTAGGACCGAGATGTGGAGAAACTTCTTCACCCAGAGAGTGGTGAACCTGTGGAATTCTCTACCACAGAAAGTTGTTGAGGCCAATTCACTAAATAGATTCAAAAAGGAGTTAGATGTAGTCCTTACTACTAGGGGGAATCAAGGGGTATGGCGAGAAAGCAGGAAGGGGGTACTGAAGTTGCATGTTCAGCCATGAACTGATTGAATGGCGGTGCAGGCTCGAAGGGCCGAATGGCCTACGCCTGCACCTATTTTCTATGTTCCTATGTTTCTATAATACAAAACCTAATCACTTACTAGTTTATTTGCATTAGGACAAATGTCATAAGTTTAAAATGTTGCCTGTTATCTTTTAAGGTTTGATTTCATTATTTTGAAATGAATAATTACTACAGAAATAGCCCCAGACCATTGGCAAAAATAAGAGAAAAAGTTTAATGAGCTTTAATTTGAAACTGTGTACCTATCCATTCTAATATCATTGGGATCAAAGTAATCCACCAGTGTTTTCAACACTTTTTCACTTCTGGAGCCTTTATCTTTAATGAACATTATTATTAAACTTATATATGGAGCATTGGTACAATAGCTTCTTCTGTTCAGTATGTCATCTTATCATTCTCATTTTAATTACTTTGCCATGCAGCCTGCTCCCAGAAAGACAAAGGACTCATTCTTTCTGTAGTTAAAGCTATTGTAACATTAGAAAAACTACCCTTGACTATCTTGATTAATGTATTCCATTAGAAAATCAAACACACCTTCCTTTTTTTCTAAACCAAACAGTCACATGAAGAATGTGCCAGAGATTAAAAGAAAAACTGGATTGAGACTAAATTTATCTACTTAATTTGTTTGAACTTTTTCTACTTTATCTGCTCCTCTCAATCCTTCCCCAGTTTCATCCTCAATCAAGCAGAGCCAGAAAGTCCGGTGCATGAATGACATCAGTCCTGCCTCTTGGTCAAGCCATTAGGAGTTAAATTCAACCATTGTGGGAGGCATTGCCTCAGAAGGCAAGGCTGATTTTCTCCCTGCCCTGGATGAGAATAGCCTTGACTGAAATTCAAATGCAGGTTATTGAATGCAGTAAACGAGTCACTGTCGCTCTGGTGCTGTAATTACCAGTCTGTGAGTGTAGATTTGTATACCATACATTCCTAATCAGTGTGTCATAATATAATTTAAATATTTTTGATGAAGTTGAGAGAAGTCAATATAAAGCATGCTGTGTTCAAATAGATATAGATAAATCTGATTAATATTGTAAAAATTGACAGTACAATAAAGGCTATGGACTCAGTTTTCCCCAATGCCATTTATTGGCGTACTGCAAGAGTTACGCCCATTTTTTTTAGCCCCGACTACTCCAAAAAAATAACTAGCAAGTTTCCCCGTTGTATTTTTTGAAACTTGCGCCGTGCACCCTGTCCTGTAGCTTTTGGGGCTGGAGCCTTATGTTTGCACCAAAAAAATGGTCCTCCCCTTCTGCGAATGTGCAGAAAAAAAGGATGTTTTTGACGCGATTGCTATGGGCGAGCATGCCCAGTACAGGTCTCTATTCGGCCATTTTTAAAGAGCCAGTTGTGTGTGAGAACTTTAATTGTCATTGGAAAAATCGGAGCTGCAATACAAGATGCAACGTGCCTCAAGGACCAAGAATTTCTAACAGGATGAAGAAACTGGTTACTGTAATTGAGGCCAGATGGCACGAGCTGGACACCAGCAGAGGTCATATAAAAGTTTCACCAAAAGAAATGAAAAAACGCTGGAACCAATTTGCAGAAGATTACTCTGCAATGGTGACCACCCTGAGGTCTGGAGGCCAGTGCAAAAAGAAATGGCATGACCTTGGTCAAGTAGTTAGTGTAAGTAATATTTTTATTTATTCAATGGAATTGCAATTGTAAATGTGATCATCTGTATATATCCCACCCAGCAGAAAGACACCCTCTCTAAAAAGTTATGTTTTCATCTTTGCAGAGGAAGGTGGAACACAACAAAAAGGAAAGAACTCGAACAGGAGGAGGCCCGGCAAATCTGCTCCCACTGACACCCTTGGAAGAGAGGGTCGCTGCTTTGATGGGTCTTGCCTGGAGAAAAGCAACCACCACTGCACAAGCTGGGCCTGCACTCGAGGGAGAGGGTAAATTCCACAGTCTGGCTTTGCTAAATGTTAAGTACTGCGTGGGCTAGCCATGCTTCAGTTCATGGGGATGTCTCCGTCAGCTACGCTTCGGTTGATGAAATGTGCTATTATTCATCATGGTCCTTCAAATGAGCCTACTACCTGCGCTGTGTGAACCTACTCATGCCACTCTTCCCCCTCCTCCGCTGCTAACCATTTGTCTGATGTGCTATATTTTGCAGAACTTGAGGCAAACCCTGACGAGGCTGAAGACGATGCAGAAGATTCAGACGCAGATGAGCCTGAAGAGGAAAACATCTTCCAATCCCACCTTCCAGACCAAGAGCATGGGGGTGAGGGGGAGAGGGAGGGGGAGATGATGGATGAAGCCCCCCACTGCTGTATTTATTCTGGAGGAAGTGAGGTGCAAGGCCCTTTCCTGAGTGGTACGAGTGCTGGTGGGACATTCCATGGTTTCTCACAGTCCGATTCAAGTGGGGTGCGGTGAGGCACACCCAGGGCCCCACCGTCCAAGGCTGCGGGTCCCAGTGGGATGCAGCGAGCCACAACCAGGGGGAGGAGGGGAAGGAGAGCTCGAAAGCGCTCTGCTGGGGTGCAGGATCTAACAGATGTGGTTCAGATGATGGCAATGAGTGCGGAGAGCATTGACCTTACCCGATCACTCCTAGACACCATCAGTGGGGTGGGTGATGAGGTATCGGGACTGGCGGGGGAAGTAACAACATTCTCATGATAAATGGGAACACTATCCAGGAACATGAGGGAGGGAATGTCGCAGGCAGCTGATATAATGTCGGTGCACATGAGCGAGGGAATATCGCAGGTAGTTGATGCGCTGTCAGTGAACATGAGGGAGGGAATGTTGCAGGTAGTTGAGACACTGTCAGGGCACATGAGGGAGGGAATGTTGGAGTTAGCAGCTGCAATAAAGGAATACGCTCAGACCCCGTGCTCATTGACAGAATCAACTGCCACTCCCACTCCAATCCCCAGACCAGCCTCTGAAGAGGCCCAAGCCGGACCCACCACATTACCATCTGCTCCCCCCCACCCCCTACCCCCCATCAAGAAGTGCGCATTAACCAAGATGTTCGAAAGAATAAGCTGGGTACCAACCCGAGAAACGCTGCTTCACCACAGGGGCAGGGGTGGAGTCAACCAGACCAAGCGCAGCGGGCGGTCTTAGAATAAGGTGGAGGAGAGATGGGTGCAGCCTTTCTTTGCTGCTGTTGTTGTTATTATTATTCTTGTTGTTACTGTTGCAACAGTGCTCAAATTAAAAGTTTTTTGTAAGTTATGAAAATTTACAAGTTTAAAACTTTGTAAGTGATCTTAAGGTTTTTAAGTAATCTTTCAGTTGGTAAATGATCTTAAAGTTTGTAAGTGATCTTAACTGAAAACTTTAAAATTTGATACAAGAATATTTTTAACAAATAAACGTTGGTTAAACTTTTGAATAAAATATATTTTAAAATTATAACTGAATAATTTTCATTATTTGTTCCATTATTAACACAACTTTTTGAAGTAAAGAAGAATAATTTCCATTATTTGTTCCATTAACACAACACAAGATTATGGAACAGGTCCAAATAATATACATGGTCCATGTGGAATAGTTGCCGCTGAGCCTTCAGGCAGCAAAGTGTTCATGGATGAGCTGCTGGTGCAAAGCTTGAGCAATCGTTAAATGAGCACAACGGTCCATCCTCCTCTGCGGTCGTGCTCCAGGTTCAGGTAGTTGCATGGTTTCCTCATCCTCCTCCTTGTCATCTGCACCTTCCTCCTCATCATCAGCCACTCTCACCTCCGGTGGGCCTGCTACTACCAGCTGCTGCTGCCTCATGATGGCTAAGTTATGCAGCATGCAGCACACAACAGTGAACTGACCGACAATCTCAGGGGAGTATTGCAAGTAGTACAGGCATCGGAAATGCTGCTTCAAGATGCCAATGGTCCTCTCTATTAAGCTGCGTGTCACAACGTGCAACATGTTGTATTCCCGGTCAGCTTCCGTCCGGGTTACGCATAGAGGTGTCATGAGCCAGGCGGCGAGACCGCACCCTTTATCTCCCAGCAACCAGCTCTGCCCTTCTGACTGCTGCTGAAACATGGCAGATATAGTGTAGGATGAATGCATCATGGGTGCTCCCAGGGTATCTTGCATCAACTAATGTGATGCGATGCATGTCGTCATACACAAGCTGCACATTAACGGAGTGGAAGCCTTTTCTGTTTCTGTACATCTCGGAATCCTCCAAAGATGCTCACAAGGCAATGTGGGTATAATCAATGCAACACTGTACCTTTGGGAAGCCAGCAATCCTGGAGAAGCCTGCAACCCTTTCACGCATTGCCTGAGCGGTCATGGGGAACTTTATGTAGTCATTCCTCCGGGCATATAGTGCAGCAGTCACCTGCCGAATGTAGATATGTGTTGCATGTTGAGAAATGGCATCCTCAGTTCTGGCCTGGAACGATCCAGATGCATAGAATGAAAGTGCAGCTGTCACCTTCACTTTAACTGACAAAGCAGTCCTCCTGATGCTTCTAGGTTGCAGGTCTGCTTTTACTAACTCACAGACCTCGGTTACAACTCTTTGCGGAAATGCAGCCTTCTCACATAACCTGCATCACTCAGATGCAGGTATGAATGCCTGTCTCGATATACCCGACGTGGGTAAGGCCTCAAGGCTTGCATGAGGTATGGCATTGTCAGTATTGCCCCCATAATTAAATTGTACCTTTGCAAGAAGCTCAAAATAGCAGGACAAACTTCTTTGTTGTCTCTCTCCCCAAGGTCGACGCCCTACTATGGACCGCACCCAGCTCTGGACATGCGCAATAGGTTTGCTCAGAATGGGAAGCTAGGCATTCAAATGAGGACATTTAGGGCAACGAAGTCCAATGCAATTGTTTAATTTTAGATTTTTTTCAACGTACCACTCCACCACTGACCGAACGTCTCCTCACCGGGGTCGAGGGTCAGCCGGCAGAATCGCTCCCTCGCCCGGACACAGGGGCTTGGCAAACACCCCCCCCCCCGGACTTCATTTGATGGTGCTGCTGCATAGTGCAAGGGTTCTCATCACTTCAGTTCTTGTTGAACCTTGTTTATCTAGGTGAGGGGTGTCAATGTAGAAAGAGGAACGCTTTCTCACTTTTGCAGTCATTGTCAGATCAGGTAGATTGTGGGTTAGGTGCAGACTAACACTTACCTTCCTCAACTCCAACATTTGGCTTTAACCCCCTTCAGAAGATTAAGCCCTGTTGTACCCGTGTGCGATTTATATGTCCTTATCTTTGTGTTTTCTCTGAGCAACACTGCGAATTAATGCTGAGCCCAAGATAACGTCTTGTTTGGACTAAGCCAAGACTGCCCGATGTCATTTCAGTAAGGACCCTTGCAGCTCTCCAACAGAGCAGACTTTTACCTTATCAGTGTTGACTGAATTTTGACCCGAGTTTAAGCGTTGAAAGGTTATTTTCTCCATGCTAATGTTAGCCAAAAAGTTGCTGTAAGAAGTAGGCATGGTCCCTGGATGGAATCCTGTTGGTGGAAAGGAGCGGTGCAAAGCAGAGGAGACCCAAGGATTCTTTGTGGGTCCCGGAGGGACACTCCAGCTCCTCCTTGCCCGCAAGGAAACCTGTGTCAAAAAAAAAAGAAAATCACCTTGTTAGCAACCGTGTCTTCAGCTGCCTGGGCCCTAAATTCCTTCCCTACGCCTCTCCATCGCTCTGTCTCTTTTCCTTAAAACCTACCTCTTTCACCTGTCCTAATATCCCCTTATGTGGCTCGGTATCAAATTTTGCTTGCTAACACTCCTGTGAAGTGCCTTGGGATATTTTGCTATGTTAAAGACACTATATAAATGCAAGTTGTTGTTGTTGTTAATGAAATAGGATTGAGGGTTCCAGAGTAGAAGGATGGGCCTGAATCGATATAAAATTTACACTCTCACTCAGTGAGGCTAGCTGGAGAATTTACTGAAGTGGGTGCTCTTCTGAGATTAGGATTTATAAATATACCTCCTCTGGAAATTCTTGATGCTGACAGTGGGTTTCTGACAAATAGAATGACGCAATTAGTTTAAAGGAGGATTGTCTTCATCACAGGTTTTCAGACTTGCTCAATCCCAAGTGTTGGTGAAGGGAAGCCGGTGATTTGTGAGGCCAACAGATGTCTGTGACTTTCTGCATTTGTTGAGGCTATCGACACATTATTTTTGTTGCTGCATACTAATAAAAAAAAGTCCTTTTTCTCTGCAGGTACGGTCACACTGTTTTCCTTCAGGCAGCTGAGACTGTATTTCAGAAGCTTGAACAAGGGCTCCCGAGAGTGGTCCCTGGAAATGTGTCATGGTTGCTGGTGGTCTATAGGGTGTGTAAGTATTGGCAGCCCCCACCTCCAGAAACAATGACAATTATTGATCTTCGAGAAGAAGTGTTAGGGAAACCATTTCTTGTTTCAGGAAAAGATAGAACTGATTGTCAGGCCTGCATTTCCATCGAGATGACCTTACATATAAATGAGGCAATGATGTTTGTGAACATCGTTTTATGAAGCAAGATGCTTCTAAGTTCCTAAAACTTGCATTTGATATTTCAATAAAAGTTTGCAAATACTCTTCATTAAATAATGCCTCTTTCTACATTTTTTTTAATAATTGCTATTTTCACCATTCTTTAATTTATAAATATTATAATACAACTGTAGCTCATCCAGTAAGAAGTGTGCTTTTTTTCCCCTTTTTTTTAATAAATATTTTTCTTGATGCTGCTACATACACAGCAAAAAAAACGTGACGAACTAGGTCATGCCCCTTTTAAAAAAATCCGTGAAACACAAAGTCTGCAGTGTATCATGATTTGAACGACGTGTGTGATGTGTTGAGTTGAGCGCCTTGGTTTTAAACGCAGTTTGGTCGTGAAACACACCATTTGGGCGCTGTTGTTAGATTGGAAGGATTACGGAGATTAAAAACAAAGTTGCGCAATTTTTCCTGGAGCGATCACTAAAGCTCCGAAGAAGATTTTGCAACTGGCAGTATGACTCGGGGAAAGTCCGGATCTTAACTCCAGCGAACGCCTCTTGTTACAATCATTAACTTGACAAAACGAACTCGGACACCACTGAAAGGTATAAAGGGAGCTGAAGAAATCAAGGTGGTCGGAGAGTCTGGGATCGTTCTGAACATCATGCAGAGTTCAACTGTATGGGCGGTGTGCATTTTAGTCGGCATCTTCAATTTGGGTAAGTACAAAAATGTCTTTCAGTTCCAGGCAAACTCAGGGGTTGTAATCTGAGGCTGAAAGGCATAAGGCTGCTCGGAAAGTCGATAATGCTCAGTCTGTTTGGACAAGGCGAGCAAATCAAGTGGACAGTTTCAAATTATCAGAGCACAATATCTAACAAATCTGTGTGTTTTAAATGCATTGCAAAATTATCGAGTCCAAATATTACTGAATGTTTGTCATCTGAATGTTTTGTTTATTCCTAAGGATTTGTATTGCTGAACTATGTGGATCGCTAGACTATATATATCTTACCTTCGACTGGTGTTGCATGCAGATTCAGAACGAGCATTAGAATAAATTCAGATTTGCAGGCAGGGTACCAAATCCCCAAATTCTGTGAATCTGCAATAGAAGCAGAAAAAATAATGCAACTCAATAGCGTGAGCCTCCATTAAATTGCCAGGGACTCGGACACAAACTCACACCTACCACTGGAGTGACAGACACTGACTCATACCCACATCTCGACTGGCAAGGAGTCACACACATACCCAGCACCCGACTAGCAGGAGTCACATGCACACCATGAATAACATACAAGGAACTTGGACACATACCCATCAGTAAACTGATAGGTCGTTAGTCCAAATCCTGTTACTTGACAAACTAGAATCCAGGCACATTCCCATCACGCAACTGACAAAGACTAGGGATCCTATCCACGATTAAATTCCCAGTGACTCAGCCACTCCAGAATGGAAGGGAAAGTTGAAGTGTGGTACTGGAGAATTGGACACAAAAAAAACAAGTTTTACCAACGTCGTTGCAAACCTTGGGTGTGTGCCTTCAGAATTCCATACGCTCAAGCACACTGCTACTATTGTTAGATTCAGATATATTCAAAGCACTCCCAAACTCAAAGGATCAAATTAGATGAAATTTCAACTTTGATTTCAATGGAAATGAAAATTGGGCAGTTTCTGTAATTGGTGACCAATGCGCAATGCCAGGATTGTGCCCAGGCAACAAGTTGAAAATGTATCCCCGATTTAACAGCCAGATGAGTGGCTGACCCTGAGGACTCTGTCTTTGCCTCTGCTTAGCTGGCTGTTTGGAGATTTGAATCAATGCTCTACTATAATTCAGTATCTAAGGGGAAGCATCTGTTATCTATCCTGCTGCTTTTCTGGATGGAATTTCTGAGATCTTGAACTCACTTTGTGAAGAATCAACGGAGCAATCACATGCCTGTTACTCTAAGATACAAAGGGTGGGGGCGGGGCGGGGGGGGGGGGCGGTGAGGGAATGGATTCCACACATTTGTGAGGTGAGTTACGCGGTACAATGTTAGCATCTGAACACGTAACACATTCATACAAATTAGTTTTGTCTGCTATTTAAATGGAAGCTCATTCAAAGTAAACAGATTATTGCCTCTGCTAAAATAATGGACAAAGTAATTTCATACAAATCTGTTGACTGCTCGTGTGGTAATATTACAGATGGTTCAATTTAACGAGCATACTAATAAAAAAAATTTTCCCGAACACCATTTCCTGACTAATAAGGATTTCCTTCAGTTCCTCCTTCTCTCTAGACCCTCGGTCCCCTAGTATTTCCGGAAGGTTATTTGTGTCTTCCTTAGTGAAGACAGAACCAAAGTATTTGTTCAATTGGTCTGCCATTTCTTTGTTCCCCATTATAAATTCACCTGATTCTGACTGCAAGGGACCTACATTTGTCTTCACTAATCTTGTTCTCTTCACATATCTATAAAAGTTTTTGCAGTCACTTTTTATGTTCCCAACAAACTTCCTCTCATATTCTATTTTCCCCCTTCTAATTAAACCCTTTGTCCTCCTCTGCTGAATTCTAAATTTCTCTCAGTCCTCAGGTTTGCTGCTTTTTCTGGCCAATTTATATGCCTGGTCCTTGCATTTAACACTATCCCTAATTTCCCTTGTTAGCCACGGTTGAGCCACCTTCCCCGTATTATTTTTACTCCAGACAGGGATGTACAATTGTTGAAGTTCATCCATGTGATCTTTAAATGTTTGCCATTGCCTATCCACTGTCAACCCTTTAAGTATCATTCGCCAGTCTATTCTAGCCAGTTCACGTCTCATGCCATCAAAGTTACCTTTCCTTAAGTTCAGGACCCTAGTCTCTGAATTAACTGTGTCACTCTCCATCTTAATGAAGAATTCTATCATATTATGGTCAATCTTCCCCAAGGGGCCTCGCACAACAAGATTGCTAATTAGTCCTTTCTCATTACACATCACCCAGCCTAGGATGGCCAGCTATCTAGTTGGTTCCTCAACATATTGGTCAAGAAAACCATCCCTAGTACACTCCAGGAAATCCCCCTCCACCGTATTGCTACCAGTTTGGTTAGCCCAATCTATATGTAGATTAAAGTCACCCATGATAACTGCTGTACCTTTATTGCACGCATCCCTAATTTCTTGTTTGATGCTGTCCCCAACCTCACTACTACTATTTGGTGGTCTGTACACAACTCCCACTAGCGTTTTCTGCCCTTTGGTATTCCACAGCTCCACCCATACCGATTCCACATCATCCAAGCTAATGTTCTTTCTTACTATTGCGCTAGTTTCCTCTTTAACCAGCAATGATACCCCACCTCCTTTTCCTTTCTGTCTATCCTTCCTGAATGTTGAATACCCCTGGATATGGTGTTCCCAGCCTTGGTCACCCTGGAGCCTGTCTCCGTAATCCTAATTATATCATATTCGTTAATAGCTGCCTGCGCAGTTAATTCGTCCACATAATTATGAATACTTCTCGCATTGAGGCACAGAGCCTTCAGGCTTGTTTTTTTTAAACACACTTTGTCCCTTTAGAATTTTGCTGTAATGTGGCTCTTTCTGATTATTGCCTTGTGTTTCTCTGCCCTCCACTTTTACTTTTCTTCTTTCTAGCTTTTGCTTCTGCCCCCATTTTATTTCCCTCTGTCTCCCTGCATAGGTTCCCATCCCCCTGCCATATTAGTTTAACCCCTCCCCAACAGCACTAGCAAACACTCCTCCTAGGACATTGGTTCCGGTCCTGCCCAGGTGCAGACCATCCGGTTTGTACTGGTCCCACCTCTCCCAGAACCGGTTCCAATGTCCCAGGAATTTGAATACCTCCTTCCTGAACCACTCCTCAAGCCATGTATTTATCTTAGCTACCCTGCTATTGAAACGTCTGTGAACTCTTGTGGAAGCAAGTCATCTTCGTTCGAGGGACCGCCTATGATGATGATGAATATGAGGTTAATCTGTTCAGAAAAGAATGCAAACAATACAGCTGTAAGATATAATTACACCTTTTGTCAAACCTGTGCACTAATTCTTTCTGATTTTGGGTGTGATCTTTTATATATTTGAGACATTTGAGCCTTTGCTCACTCACACATTGATTTTGATGCAAAATGAAGGCATTGTTCTGCTAGTGCTGGATTCCTGGATTTAATTGTGAAATGTGGAAAAATGTGTTTTAAAATTATAATTTACCAAGCTGTCAGTTTAGACTGTCACATCTTGATTAAGGGGACAAAGGAAATATGAGAGGGTAAATCACCTTCCAATGGTTGATTCACGATCTCCTATTGAAGTGGTTTGAGAAACAAATTGTCTGCCTTTCCTCACAACTAGGGGACTATGCATTAAAAAAAAATCTAAATAATTTAATTTAATTGTCCCTTTATAATGGTGATTCTTTCTGCAATCCAGGCCTTGCAGTTATGCATTGTCAATGCAAGAATGACTTTCCACTGGCATTGAAACTCACATGGTGAAGAAACGTCTGGAGTTCATATGAGTTGATCAGTTATCATAATTTTCATCTTTCCTGCAGCAAGTGGGTTAAAGGAGATTCGATGGTGCGTTACTTCCACTCTTGAGATGAACAAGTGCAACCATATGAAGGAAGCTTTTGAATCTGCTAAAATGCATCCTTTGATGTCCTGCATTATAGCAGCCTCGGCATTGGACTGTGCAAAAAAGATAGCGGTATGTTTTAGTCATTGTCCTCATTCCTACAACCTTTTCTCAAAAGGATTGGATCTGATCAGCCTCATTGGCTTCTTTCAGGCACATTTACTTTCTGTAGACTTTATAATGGGGCTGATTTTGCGGTTGGCGGCATACCTATGGAGGCCGGCACCCTCCTTCATCAACTTGCTCTCTGATGCTGCATACTTGAGGACAGCGCAATGGCCCATGGATCCCACGGGCACAGCGTGTGCGGAAGCGCACGGGATCACGTGGGCCTGGTGCTCCAATCAGTGCGCGGAAGGGAAAGTGTCCACCTTCAATACTGGTAACATTCTTACTTCAACTTATTGCATTTCACCCAACATATTTTTACAGAATTATCTGCCATTGGATGTATTTTCAGAATCTTTATAAGGTCCAGGAAAATATATAGTTCCAAAATGACCCCCTCTCTCTCACACATACAGACCCACTGAAAAAGATTATTTAGGAATTAATTCTTAAATCCTATTTAGGAATTAGAGTTCTGGTAAATCATTCAAGCTCTGAAATTTCATGTAAAATACTTCTATAAGAAGTAGAAATATCTGGGCATTAACATGGACAGGTGCTACAAACCTAAATACAACAGGGCCCAAACAAAGATCTGAAAAATCTGTACATTAATCAGTGGAGGTGTTTCGGATCATTTTACAATTCATTACATCACATTCTGGAGCTAATGAAATGAGTAACTGTCTCTATCAAATCCCCTTACGCTGATGCCGACAAGCCCTGAGCCTGTTTGCATCAGCCGTAAAATGTTTGTCCGCAACTGCTGGGTGATTGGTGGGCAATTAGCTCAACTCTGTGCCAGCAGTTGGTATTCCCGAACTTGTGATCCAATTCAACGGCAGTATGATGGCGTACTCTGAGGGTACGCTGTTGTACCCATCACAAGTTCAGGCCCAATGTTTTCACTGCTTTGTCTATTTGGATATGTTTTATTAAATAACAATGTTGCTTCTCTGTGTTTCCACTACTTCTCTATATGATTTTCCTTACTTGAAAAATAAGTTCCACTAGTTCTTTAGAGCGCATTATTGGCAGAGGCCTGGAAAGTGCTTTCCTGAGAAACAGTGCATACAGTGGGATTAATTTTAACTTGTATCGCCTGGTGTTTATGGCCTCAAAATGGAGTCAGTCGCCTTACAGCCCTATTAACCCCGACATGCGGCCAGTGCCATTTTGAAAGGAGCCTACTGTTGGGCACTCGAGAGCCTATATATTTCATGTGGTAGGCTCAATTCAATGTGAAAATTGGGATAGTAAGGATCCTGATTACCATTTTAGATTGGAAATGGCGCATTGTGCCTGCTCCGATTATTTCCACGGGCGATGGAGGTAACTTTGATATTATTTTTGTGGGGCCAGCAGGAGCTGAGTGTTCCTCCAGACTCCACAGATAATAATCTGGACTGCTCCCCAATGTTCCCTTTAATCTTTTGGGGTGCGTGCCCCCTTTAACGGACTGCGCGACCCGTTTACACGTACGTGCACACACGGTTATTTCCATTGAAAGGCTGGGCCTGTGCGGGACCTCCAGAGCACTGTACGACCTCGCAGATTACCGGGAACCTTGCCGCTGTCCACACACTTACCTTCCTGCCGGCCGAAGCAACCCGACATTAGTAGGCTTCAGTCCAGCGAGCTGCATTGGGATGCTCGTTTGGTGCCACGCAACTTGTCGGCTCGATGTTAGTGAGGCTGCGGGTGGGGGCTGGGAGTTCTGGTCCCCCTGAAGAAACTCCAGCGCGTGATTAGTTTTTTCCATCAACATCCCCGCTCGGAAGTCGGCCTGATTGACAGGCCTGGCTCCCTGTCGACCGGGGAACAGGAGCTAGTGGATTTCCTGCTGCTATGGTAGAGATCGCGGGGTGGGTGGTGGGGGGGGGGGCCGCGGGAAGGGGAGGTGTGTGTATAGCATGGCTTGTAGGCTTGGAGACATATTGGGGGCAGAGATGGGGATCGGTGATTGGGGGGGGGGGGTGAATCACCGGGTGGGGTGGAAGCAGGTTAACTTGGGGAGCCAGAGGGAAGCATTCCTGGCCCATAAGGAGTGCTGAAAGGGCACTTACCTAAGCAGCAGTCCTTGCTTCACTTGAGCTGCCAGGTTTCCAGAGGCCTGGGAAACCCGTCCGACCAGGGTTAAACCAGGAAGAGAGATAAAATCTGAGGCACGCAGCCTCATTAAAATATTTAAATGAGCAAGCCCCCTCCTGGGAGAGGGTTGGTTACCCATCCCAGTCCCACCTCCGTTAAAATGGGAAGTGGGCGGGTTCAAGGTGGGTAGGGTTCAGGTTTGAGATTTTAACATTTTTTTACATCCCACCTGACTTACACCCATTCGTTTTGAGGGTTAAAATTTCCCTCTAAATACTTGTATGCTGTGCGTAGTCAATAGATACCACCTTCGTACTTACGCATCCTTATATGTCCCCATCAATCTCCAACAGAAAATAAACAAAAATAATCAGAGCTGTATGCCCCAATTGTTACACAAAATCTGCACTAAAATAAAAAACAGCTTACTGGTCATTCCTTTCACGGGCACCTGGTGGAAAAAAACAGGATGTTCTTGGGATTCTCCAGCTAACCACATTATTCAAATTGCTAACCACCGAGCCTTCCACAGCACAACAGACAAGTCAGCAGAAACCACGAACCAGAAAAAAATGGAAACGTCACTTGTTATAGCAATCAGTTTTCCATGCAGCTAAAAACTGCTGCATTACTCAGACAAGCCTCAACCCCACAAAACATTGGAATCACACACAGCAAGGTACTGGTTTTGCTCACCTGTTCAATTCATCAGCGCTACGCACCAAAATGCCTGGTTTAGTCAGGGGGCCTGCAATCAGTTAATTATTTAATTGCGGTCAGTTGACTAAACTTAGAATGTTGCCGAATTCCAAAATAACAAAATACACAATGTGAGCACATGCAGACATGAAGCCCAAAATACTGGGTTCAAACCAAGTGACAAGTACACAAATGGTCCCTGAGACCATAAATGAACTAATCTTTTTTTTAATTTGCTTATTTAACTAAAGAATGTCAGTGCTCTGTTGAAAGACTTCTTTCATGCAACTGTCAACATCATAAACCCGTAGATCAAGTATATTATGGCTAGATACGGAACAAAGCTTACACTACTCTGTCCCAACATTTTTATCCCTTAACTGCAATCTCAGAGAAGTCTACTGCAGCAAGCTATTTGTTTCAATTTCCAACACTAGCTATTTTGTTGGGCACGCTAAATAAGATTGCTGGTTTATAAGAGCAAGAGTAGGCCATTGAGCCCCTCAAGCCTGTTCTGCTATTCAATGAGATGATGGCTGAATTGCGACCTAACTCTATAAATGCTACTCAGTGTCAAACTGTGGTCAGTTTTGTGATGGCTTTAAGGAATTACGTTAAGGTTGGCTCTATGCATTTCACATAGGGACTAACAAGAGAAGACTTTTATTTTAATTAATTTGGGCTGTATTTGAAGGACTTTGTCTCTTAGGGCCTGAATTTGGTCCTGGCTATGGCCCACCCATTTCTCGGCGGCCCCCGGGCGTGAGGTCCGTTTTTACCACCGGGTCCCATCGGGAGCCATTTTCGGCTCGGTTGTATGGGTGGCAGCTGGGAGCGGGCGGGAGCGAGACTCGGTGGGCCCATGTCACTAGTGCGCGTCAGTGGAAGTCTCTCCACTCGGGGATCTTTGAAGGCCTCCACTGCGCATGCACGAGATTTAGTTTTTTTTTGTAGTTTTCTTGATCGACGTATAGTCCTTTCATGGCCCTTGAAGGCTGATTGGGGAACTGCGCATGTGCATAAAAGGAGAGCACTTTATTCCACCTGTGAGTGTGAGAGGGGAGAGGAGAGAGTTGGAGGTTAGAGAGCAGAGAGGTGGCATTGGAGGTGGGCCACCCCTGAGATGACTTGGTCATCAATTAAATTGTAGTACATTGTGTGACACAATTAGTGACTCAGCTTGGATGTACAAAATGTGACATGCTGAACACTTTTCAGTTACTCTTCGCCATTGGGCTTCTCAATGAAAGACTTTCAGCAAGCTCTAACAAAAAAGCCTCCATCGGCTTAGAAACATTTCAGTCGCCTTTATGACATCCAATTTAAACATCACCATCAGCAATAAGGTAATGTAACATGCACCTAACTTTTTTCCAGCAGTCCCATTCATATGGTGCACCCGCCCGGCTGCCGAGATGTGACGGCCTCCAGCACTCCCTCCCACCCGTTCTCCGTGCTGGCCGACTGCCATCTACCTCTCCCCCCCCCCCTCCCACCCGTTCTCCGTGCTGGCCGACTGCCATCTACCTCTCCGCCCCCCCCCCTCCCACCCGTTCTCCGTGCTGCTCGACTGCCATCTACCTCTCCCCCCCCTCCCACCCGTTCTCCGTGCTGGCCGACTGCCATCTACCTCTCTCCCCCCCCTCCCACCCGATCTCACTGCTGGCCGACTGCCATCTACCTCTCCGCCCCCCTCCCACCCGTTCTCCGTGCTGGCCGACTGCCATCTACTTCTCCCCCCCCCCTCCCACCCGTTCTCACTGCTGGCCGACTGCCATCTACCTCTCCGCCCCCCTCCCACCCGTTCTCCGTGCTGGCCGACTGCCATCTACCTCTCCCCCCCCTCCCACCCGATCTCACTGCTGGCCGACTGCCGTTCGTCCACTTCTCTCCTTCCCATCCGACCTCACTGGCCGAATGCTGTCCAGGTCAGACCTGCTTTTCCTGAGCAGTCCTTCTGGCAGGCGGCAGGTTGACCGGAGGCCGGCATAACTGATGAAAATGGCACTTTTCCAACATCCGTCATGGGCGGGCGGCACGATCGGACTTCAGCGGAACCCTTCTTCACCAATCTTCCGCCGGCGGAACCCCGACAGCAGATGGGTGGTTCCAGACGACCCTTAGTCTCCTAGAAGTACTAGTGTCATTTAGTTACTCAACACAGTACTCTGGATTAATATATTCCAGCAACATTACATGACTCCATTTAGTGGCAACTAACTCTCCCCAGCTGAATACTTGATTTCTTATGGTTTTACTTAATGTGGCATACAATTCAAAATCTAACACCCATTTACATAGCCCTGTGCTACAATTTGTACCATTAGCTTGTGGTTACTGGTCATTTAATGAACTCAATATATGTGTGTTGGTATATTGGTAATACATGTGTTGTTGTTGTAGTAGTAGTAGAACAACAACATTCTGTGTGTACTGGATGTTTGTTTGCTCTGTGTGTGTGTACCAGGCGTCTATGGTAGTATGGCAGTATGTGTGGTATCATTTTTCTAGTGTCTGTAATATAATGTGTGCATAGAATGCATGTTGCAGTGTGTGCATTTGGTAGTTACAAAAGCGTTTACATTTCTTACTTCAAAGTGTCATATTGCCATGGCACTGAATCTTGATAGACAGTTTATCAGGTTAAGTCAGTGATGTAGACTATTGCTTTCAGACTTTGCACCCAGAAACTAAGGGCCCAAATTTCCCCAGGAGTTGCTCCGTTTTTTTTGGAGCAACTAGATTTTTTTGGAGTAACTTAAAAATCGCAATTCTCCTCATTTAAGTTGCTCCAGTGTAAGTGAGTTAGTTAGGTTTTTTTTTTAGTTCTGTTTTTTTTTCCAAAAGGGGGCGTTACCAGTCACTTACGCTTGTTTTGGCCATTTAAGCACGTTTAGCCAGCTAAAACTTACTCCAAACTAAGTTAGGCCAGTGTAAGTGGCCACTTGTGTACATTCTGAAAAACCCTGCGGTGAGTTAAGAGATCAGCGTAGGTAGCCTCCAACTGACAGTGTTATGATAGGAATGCTAGTATTTTTTTAAATCCCAAGCAGCGAGACTGGACAGGGTGTAGGTGCTATCAGCCTGATTAAACTGAGTATATTTTTACTAAAGATAGCTAGATATTAGAGTACTGGACAATCTTTGAAGATTCTTTTCTTCCTGCCCCCTCCCCACCCCCGGAATAAAACACTTCCCCTCCCCCACCCCCATCAAAACTCTTCCCCCCACCCCCCTCCCCACCCCCACATCAAAACTCTTCCCCTACCACCCCCCCCCTGAACAAAACTCTTCCCCCCCCGAACAAAACTCTTCCCCCCCCCCGAACAAAACTCTTCCCCCCCCCCGAACAAAACTCTCCCCCCCCGAACAAAACTCTTCCCCCCCCCCCGAACAAAACTCTTCCCCCCCCCGAACAAAACTCTCCCCCCCCCGAACAAAACTCTTCCCCCCCCGAACAAAACTCTTCCCCCCCCCCAAACAAAACTCTTCCCCCCCCGAACAAAACTCTCCCCCCCCCGAACAAAACTCTTCCCCCCCCCCCGAACAAAACTCTTCCCCCCCCCCGAACAAAACTCTCCCCCCCCCGAACAAAACTCTTCCCCCCCCCCGAACAAAACTCTTCCCCCCCCTCCCCACCCCCACATCAAAACTCTTCCCCCCCCCCGAACAAAACTCTCCCCCCCCCCCCGAACAAAACTCTTCCCCCCCCCCCGAACAAAACTCTTCCCCCCCCTCCCCACCCCCACATCAAAACTCTTCCCCCCCCCGAACAAAACTCTTCCCCCCCCACCAACGTGTCTCTTGTAACTCTCAGCACGGGAAGGCAGCGTTCGACCTGTGTGGCAGGCCACTCAGCCCAAAATAGGGGCAGCGAACATCACGTCGTTCCTTCGGCCAGGGATAGGGTTGCCCGGAGCCAGGACGCGCCGGGAGGGCCAGGAGCTACGGCGCACGTGCGCAGACTCCACCGGCGCAGGGCTATAACTCCGCCCACCACTCGTTCCTATGCGCTGCGCCACAGGCCACAGGCCTGGAACCAATGGGGAGAATACGTAGGTAAGAAATCGGCGCTGTTGAGGTGCGCCATTCTAGCAGAGGGGGCAAACTTAGGCCCACAGTCTCCTGTGCCCAATTTTAAGTGGTACACTGTTGTACTCAAAGTAACGAAAATGTTTGGTAATGAGGGTGTAGCTCATTCTGTGTGTACTGTATGTTTGTTTGCTGTGTGTGTGTGTGTACCAGGCGTCTATGGTAGTATGGCAGTATATGTGGTATCATTTTTTTAGTGTCTGTAATATGTGTGCACAGAATATGAATAGCTTGCATGTTGCAGTGTGTGCATTTGATAGCAAACACAAATACAGTACACACAGTACTAAGCTTAAATAAAGGGGACGATGAAGGTATGAGGGCAGAGTTGGGTAAAGTGGACTGGGAAAATAGATTAAAGTGTAGGACGGCTGATGAACAATGGTGTGCATTTAAGGATATATTTCTCAAGAAAAATATATTCCAGTGAGGAGGAAAGGGTGTAAGAGAAAAGATAGCCATCCGTGGCTAACTAAGGAAATTAAGGACGGTATCCAATTAAAAACAAGGGCATACAAAGTGGCCATAATTAGTGGGAGGACAGAAGACTGGAAAGCAAAGAACGACTAAAAAAATGGTTAAGAAAGGGAAAATAGACTATGAAAGTAAACTAGCACAAAATATAAAAACAGATAGCAAGAGTTTCTATAGGTTTATATAAAAAGGAAAGAGTGGCTAAAGTAAATGTTGGTCCCCGAGAGGACGAGACCGGGGAATTAGTAATGGGGAACATGGAGATGGCAGAAACTCTGAACAAATATTTTGTATCAGTCTTTAAGGTAGAGGACACTAACAATATTCCGACATTGGATAATCAGAGGGCTATAGGCAGGGAGGAACTTAACACAATCACAATCACTAAGGAGGTAAGATAATGGCACTAAAGGCAGATAAATCCCCTGGACCTGATGGCTTGCATCCTCAGGTCTTAAGAGAAGTAGCGGCAGGGATAGTGGTTGCATTGGTTAAAATTTACCAAAATTCCATGGATTCTGGGGAGGTCCTAGCAGATTGGAAAACTGCAAATGTAACGCCTCTATTTAAAAAAGGAGGCAGACAAAAAGCAGGAAATTATAGACCAGTTAGCCTAACATCTGTGGTTGGGAAAATGTTGGAGTCCATTATTAAAGAAGCAGTAGCAGGACATTTGGAAAAGCAAAATGCGGTCAGGCAGAGTCAGCATGGATTATGAAGGGGAAGTCATGTTTGACAAATTTTCTGGAGTTCTTTGAGGATGTAATGAACAGGGTGGATAAAGGGGAACCAGTGAATGTGGTGTATTTGGACTTCCAGAAGGCATTTGACAAGGTGCCACATAAAAGGTTACTGCACAAGATAAAAGTTCATGGGGTTGGGGGTAATATATTAGCATGGATAGAGGATTGGCTAACTAACAGAAAATAGAGAGTCAGGATAAATGGTTAATTCTCGGGTTGGCAACCAGTAATTAGTGGGGTGCCACAGGGATCAGTGCTGGGATCCCAACTATTTACAATCTATATTAACAACTTGGAAGAAGAGCCAATGATACAAAGATGGGAGGAAAAGCAATGTGTGAGGAGGACACAAAAAATCTGCAAAAGAACATAGACTGGCTAAGTGAATGGGCAAAAACTTGACAAATGGAGTATAATGTTGGAAAGTGTGAGGTCATGCACTTTGGCAGAAAAAAATCAAAGAGCAAGTAATTATTTAAATGGAGAAAGATTGCAAATTGTCGCAGTACAGCGGGACCTGCGGGTACTTGTGCATGAAACACAAAAGAATAGTATGCAGGTACAGCAAGTGATCAGGAAGGCCAATGGTATCTTGGCCTTTATTGCAAAGGGGATGGAGTACAAAAGCAGGGAAGTCTTGCTACAGCTATATGAGGTATTGGTGAGGCCACACCTGGAATACTGCGTGCAGTTTTGGTTTCCATAATTACGAAAGGATATACTTGCTTTGGAGGCAGTTCAGAGAGGGTTCACTTGATTCCGGTGATGAAAGGGTTGACTTATGAGGAAACGTTAAGTAGGTTGGGCCTCTACTTATTGGAACTCAGAAGAATGAGAGGTGATCTTATCGAAATGTATAAGATTATGAGGGGGCTTGACAAGGTGGATGCAGAGAGGATGTTTCCACTGATGGGGGAAGACTAGAACTAGGGGGCATGGTCTTAGAATAAGGGCCGCCCATTTAAAACAGAGATGAGGAGAAATTTCTTCTCTCAGAGGGTTGTAAATCTGTGGAATTCACTGCCTCAGAGAGCTGTGGAAGCTGGGACATTGAATAAATTTAAGACAGAAATAGACAGCTTCTTAAATGATATGGGGATAAGGGGTTATGGGGAGCAGGCGGGGAAGTGGAGCTGAGTCCATGATCAGATCAGCCCTGATCTTATTGAATGGTGGAGCAGGCTCGAGGAGCCGTATGGCCTACTCCTGTTCCTATTTGTTATGTTCTTATGTTCTTATTAATGTATTTGGCATGGTTTACAAATAAGATTGCAAGAGTATTATCAAAAAGCAGAGAACTGACAGAACGTCAACACTGTGTTAGTCTTCAGTTTTCTTGTATTGACAGGTTGTCCAAATTGAGCACTTTGGATCTTTTCGATAGTACCAGTACCTGTACCTGTATCTAATTGGACCAGTTGGATGGATAACTAGAGCTGTTTATTGGATGGTTGGATATGTGACTTGAGTGAACTTCATCTATTGCGCAGCTTAATATGTGGGCAGGCCTAACACTGTTCATTGGTTACGTGGAGAAGTGGCCAAATCTAACACCAATCCTTTGGAAACTTGCACATCTGGCTTGAGTGAACACAATCCACTGAGCACATGAAAATAGTGTACAGCAGGGGTTTTAAAATGTTCCTCAGCCAATCATAAATTGCTTTTATCTTTAGCCATAATCTATTGCATGCTAATACACATAATGGGAAATAATGATAGACCTGGGAGTTCGGTGTCAGCTGTGGTTTAGTTGCTAGCACTCTTGCCTCTGAGACAGAAGGTTGCGGGTTTGTGTCTCACTCCAGACTCTTGAACACTATCTCGGCTGAGTTGCCGCCTTTCGGATGAGACATTAAACTGAGGCCCCATCTGCCTTCTAGGGTGGATGTAAAAAAAAATCTCACGCCACTATTTCGAAGAAGAGCAGGGGAGTTCTCCCTGGCCTCCTGGCCAACGTTTATCCCTCTCCCAAAACCTAAAAACAGATTACTTGATCATTATCACATTGCTCTTTGTGGGACCTTGTACACAAATTGGCTGCTGCACTTCTTGTATTCCAACAGCAACTACACTTCAAAAGTACTGAAGCACTTTGGGATGTTCTGAGTTTGTGAAAGGTGCTAT
Source organism: Pristiophorus japonicus (assembly GCF_044704955.1). Classification (NCBI taxonomy): domain Eukaryota; kingdom Metazoa; phylum Chordata; class Chondrichthyes; family Pristiophoridae; genus Pristiophorus; species Pristiophorus japonicus. Next base: position 261,396,585 of record NC_091982.1, on the reverse strand, counting down.
GTGAATGCAAGATCTTTCTTTAATTAGATATAATGCTGCTATTGAAAATATTAATACTGTGTTTTCAAAATTAATTCTTTATTTAACTGGTAACTTTCTTCAATCATTTTGCAGAACAAAGAAGCAGATGCCGTGTCATTGGATGGTGGGAACCTCTATCGGGCTGCAAAGGAGCATAAACTAAAGCCTGTTGTTGGTGAGAAGTACGATCAAGGTACTGCACATGGAACTCATAAAATCATAGAATGGTTACAGTACAGAAGGAGGCCATTCGGCCAGACGAGCCTGTGCCGGCTCTCTGAAAGAGCACTTCAGCTAGTCCCACTCCCCTGCTCTTTCCCCGTAGCCCTGCAATTTTTTTTCCTCAGGTACTTATCTAATTCCCTTTTGAAAGCCACGATTGAATCTGCCTCCTTCACCCTTTCAGTAGTGCACTCCAAATCCTAACCACTCGCTGTGTAAAATTGTTTTTCCTCATGTTGCCTTTAGTTCTTCTGCCAATCGCCTTAAATCTGTGTCCTCTGGTTCTTCCACCAATGGGAACAGTTTCTCTCTCTCTACTCTATCTTGACCCCTCATGATTTTGAACACCTCGATCAAATCTCCTCTCAACCTTCTCTGCTCCAAGGAGAGCAACCCCAGCTTCTCCAGTCGATCCACGTCACTGAAGTCCCTCATCCCTGGAACCATTCTCGTAAATCTTTTCTGCTCCCTCTCTGTCTGTCACTCTTGAAGTCTATCACTATTCTCCTCACTGTTCACTATACTTCCAAGTTTTGTGTCATTTGCAAATTTTGAAATTGTGCCCTGTACACCCACATCCAAGTCATTAATATATATCAAGAAAAGCAGTGATCCAGGTACCGAATCCTGGGGAACACCGCTGTATATCTTTCTCCAGTCCAAAAAACAACTACCACTGCTCTCTGTTTCCTGTCACTTAGCCAACCTTGGATCCACACTGCCACTGTCTCTTTTATTCCATGGGCTTCAACTTTGCTGGCAAGCTTATTATGTGGCACTTTACCATACGCCTTTTGGAAGTCCATGTACAACACATCAACCGCATTACCCTCATCAGCCCTCTCTGTTACCTTATCAAAAACCTCAATCAAGTTGGTTAAACACGATTTGTCTTTAACAAATCTGTGCTGGATTTCCTTAGTTAATCCACACTTGTCCAAGTGACTGCTAATGTTGTCCCAGATTACTGTTTCTAAAAGTTTCCCACAACTGAGGTTAAACTGACTGGTCTGTAGTTGCTGGGTTTATCCTTACACCCTTTTTTGAACCAGGGTGTAACATTTGCAATTCTCCAGTCCCCACGGCACCACCCCCATATCGAAGGAGGATTGGAAGGTTATCGCCAGTACCTCCACAATTTCCACTTTTACCTGCCTCAGTAACCTAAGATACATCCCATCTGATCCTGGTGTCTTATCTGCTTTAAGTACAGCCAGCCTTTCTAGTACCTCCTCTTTATCCATTTTTATCCCATCCAGTATCTCAGCTACCTCCTCTTTCACTATGACTTTGGCAGCATCTTCTTCCTTGGCAAAGACAGATGCAAAGTAGTCATTTCGTACCTCAGCCTTACCCTCTACCTCCATGCAGTGCTCTCCTTTTTGGTCCCTAATCAGCGCCACCCCTCCTCATACACCTGTTTATTATTTATATGCCTATAGAAGACTTTAGGATTCCTTTTGATGTTAGCTGCCAGTCTATTTTCATATTCTCTCTTTGCCCCTCTTATTTACTTTTCACTTCCCCCTCTGAACTTTATGTATTCAGCCTCGTTCTCACTTGTATTCTCAACCTGATATCTGTCATACACCCCCTTTTTCTGCTTCATCTTATTCTCTATCTCTTTCTTCATCCATGGAGCTCTGGCTTTGCTTGCCCTACCTTTCCTCCTTGTGGGAATATACCTCAACTGTATCCAAATCATCTCCTCTTTAAAGGCAGCCGTTTGTTTGATTACATTTTTGCCTGCCAATCTTTGATTACAATTTACCCAGATCAGTTATCAACCCAATGAAATTGGCCCTCTTCCAATTAAGTATATTTACACTAGATTGCTCCCTGTCCTTTTCCATAGCTAATAAGAACATAAGAACATAAGAAATAGGAACAGGAATAGGCCATACGCCCCCCTCAAGCCGGCTCTGCCATTCAATATCATAGCTCATCTGATCATGAACTCAGGTCCACTTCCCCGCCCGCTCCCCATAACCCCTTATCCCCTTATCGTTTAAGAAACTATCTATTTCTGTATTAAATTTATTCAATGTCCCAGCTTCCACAGCTATCTGAGCTAGCGAATTCTACAGATTTACAATCCTTTGAGAGAAGAAATTTCTCCTCATCTCTGTTTTAAATGGGTGGCCCCTTATTCTAAGATCGTGCCCTCTAGTTCTAGTCTCCCCATCAGTGGAAACAACCTCTCTGCATCCACCCCATCAAGACCCCTCATAATCTTATACGTTTCGTTAAGATCACCTCTCATTCTTCTGAATTCCAATGAGTAGAGGCCCAACCTACTCAACCTTTCCTCATAAGTCAAGCCCCTCATCCCCAGAATCAATCTAGTGAACCTTCTTGAACTGCCTCCAAAGCAAGCATATCCTTTCGTAAATATGGAAACCAAAACTGCACGCAGTACTCCAGGTGTGGCCTCACCAATACCTTATATAGCTGTAGAAAGACTTCCCTGCTTTTATACTCCATCCACATTGCAATAAAGGCCAAGATACCATTGGCCTTCCTGATCACTTGCTGTACCTGCATACTAACCTTTTGTGTTTCATGCACAAGTACCCCCAGGTCCCGCTGTACTGCAGCACTTTGCAATCTTTCTCTATTTAAATAATAATTTGCTCTTCGATTTTTTTTTTCTGCCAAAGTGCATGACCTCACACTTTCCAACATTATACTCCATCTGCCAAATTTTTGCCCACTCACTTAGCCAGTCTATGTCCTTTTGCAGATTTTTCGTGTCCTCCTCACACATTGCTATTCCTCCCATCTTTGTATCATCAGCAAACTTGGCTACGTTACACTCAGTCCCTTCTTCCAAGTCGTTACTATAGATTGTAAATAGTTGGGGTCCCAGCACTGATCCCTGTGGCACCCCAGTAGTTACTGGTTGCCAACCAGAGAATGAACCATTTATCCCGACTCTCTATTTTCTGTTCGTTAGCCAATCCTCTATCCACGCTAATATATTACCCCCAACCCCGTGAACTTTTATCTTGTGCAGTAACCTTTTATGTGGCACCTTGTCAAATGCCTTCTGCAACTCCAAATACACCACATCCACCGGTTCCCCTTTATCCACCCTGTTACATCCTCAAAGAACTCCAGCAAGTTTATCAAATATGACTTCCCCTTCATAATCCATGCTGACTCTGCCTGACCGAATTATGCTTTTCCAAATGTCCTGCTACTGCTTCTTTAATAATGGACTCCAACATTTTCCCAACCACAGATGTTAGGCTAACTGGTCTATAATTTCCTGCTTTTTGTCTGCCTCCTTTTTTAAATAGCAGCGTTACATTTGCAGTTTTTCAATCTGCTGGGACCTCCACAGGATCCAGGGAATTTTGGTAAATTTTAACCAATGCATCCACTATCCCTGCCGCTACTTCTCTTAAGACCCTAGGATGCAAGCCATCAGGTCCAGGGGATTTATCTGCCTTTAGTCCCATTATCTTACTGAGTACCACCTCCTTAGTGATTGTGATTGTGTTAAGTTCCTCCCCGCCTATAGCCCCTTGACTATCCACTGTCGGAATATTGTTCGTGTCCTCTACCGTAAAGACTGATACAAAATATTTGTTCAGAGTTTCTGCCATCTCCATGTTCCCCATTACTAATTCCCCGGTCTCGTCCTCTAAGGGACCAACATTTACTTTAGCCACTCTTTTCCTTTTTATATACCTATAGAAACTCTTGCTATCTGTTTTTATATTTTGTGCTAGTTTACTTTCATAGTCTATCTTCCCTTTCTTAATCATTTTTTTAGTCGTTCTTTGCTGGCTTTTGAAAGCTTCCCAGTCTTCTGTCCTCCCACTAGTTTTGGCCACTTTGTACGCCCTTGTTTTTAATTGGATACCGTCCTTTATTTCTTTAGTTAGCCACGGGCGGCTATCCTTTCTCTTACACCCTTTTCTCCTCACTGGAATACATTTTTCTTGAGAGTTGTGAAATATCTCCTTAAATGTACACCACTGTTCATCAACCGTCCTACACTTTAATCTGTTTTCCCAGTCCACTTTACCCAACTCTGCCCTCATACCTTCATAGTCTCCTTTATTTAAGCTTAGTACGCTGGTTAGAGATCCAACTTTCTCTCCCTCCATCTGAATTTGAAATTCAACCATGCTATGATCACTCGTTCCGAGGGGATCCTTTACTAGGAGATTGTTTATTAATCCTGTCTCATTACACAGGACCAGATCTAAGATAGCCTGACCCACTGGTTGGTTCCGTTACATAATCTAAACCTTATGATACTGTGATCACTGTTCCCCAACTGACACTTGCTTCACTCAACCCACCTCAATCCCCAGAACCAGATCCAGCAATGCCTCCTTCCTCATTGGCTGGAAACATGCTGATCAAGAAAGTTCTCCTGAACATACTTCAGAAATTCTCCCCCCCTCCTCTGCCCTTTACACTATTACTATCCCAGTCTATGGGCCCCAAGTTTCCACATGATAAAAAACGGGCGCCCTTCCGAGCTGGGCGCCCGTTTTTCGCGCCTAAAATGGCGCCGGAAAAAAAACGAGCGATTCTGGAGCGCTTTGCAGCTCCTTGTCTGCTTGGCGCGGCGCCCAGGGGGGCGGAGCCTACACTCGCGCCGATTTTGTACGTGTGAGGGGGCGGGTACTATTTAAATTAGTTTTTTTCCTGCCGGCAACGCTGCGCGTGCGCGTTGGAGTGTTCGCGCATGCTCAGTGTAAAAAAAACATTGGCACTCGGCCATTTTTGTAGTTCTTTGTAGCCGTTTAGTTTTTGAACATTTTTTAATAAAAGTACATTGCCATCAGCACAGAGGCTTCTTGCAGCAGTGAGAAGGGTGCAGGAAGTCTCAGAAAGTTGAGGCAGCCGTTTCCCGACAACCTCCCCCTTTGCCATCGGGAAATGGCTCCTCAATTTCTGAGGCTTCCTGCAGCCTTCTCTCTTTCCCGCCAGCCGTCTGGAACGGCTCCATTCCCTTCCCCCCCCCCGCGTTCCATCGGCTCCCTCCCTCCTCCCCACCCCGCCACGTTCGGTCTGCTTCCTTCCCTCCCCCCCCCCCCCCCCGCGTTCGGTCGGCTCCCTCCTCCCTTCCCTCCCCTCCCCCCATTCGGTCTGCTCCCTCGTTTTGTGAGGCTTGCTGCACCATTCTCCCTGGCTGAAGCACTTTCACACAGGTAGGAAGATGGTTTATTTAATCTTTTCTTTGCTTATAAATGTTTATTCAGGTTGGATTTATTTGTATAATATTTGTAGAAGTATAAATAAGGATTTATTGTAGAATTTAATGAGTTCCCTCACCCCCCCACCTCGTTCTGGACGCCTAATTTGTAACCTGCGCCTGATTTTTTTAATGTGTAGAACAGGTTTTTTCAGGTCTACAAAAATCTTCACTTGCTCCATTCTACTTTAGTTTGGAGTACGTTGTCACTGTGGAAACTTTCAAATCAGGCGTCAGTGGCCGGACACGCCCCCTTTTGAAGAAAAAATTCTGTTCCAAAGTAGAACTGTTCTACCTGACGAGAACTGCAGAAAAAAAAATGTGGAAAATTGCGATTTCTAAGATAGTCCGTTCTCCACCAGTTGCTCCTAAAAATCAGGCGCAAATCATGTGGAAACTTGGGCCCTATATTAGGATAATTGAAGTCCCACAATAGCACTACTCTATAATTCTTGCACCTCTCTAATTTCCCTTCAGATTTGCTCCTCTATATTCTTCCCATTAGTTGGTGATCTACAGAATACACCGAGTAACGTAATGGCACCTCCGGTGTATCTTAATGCTAACAAAATAGATTCTGTCCTTGACCCCTCGAGACATCCTCGCTCTCCAGGACTGTAATATTCTCCTTAATACCGCCACCCCACCTCCTTTCATTCTTTCCCTTCGTTCCTTATCTCTCCTGAACACCTTATATCCAGGAACATTTAGGGCCGGGTTTTCGCCGTGATTTGACCTTCCGCGGTGGAATCCTCAGGTACCTCTTTGTGGCGGCGCTACCAAGTACCGCCGGGGAGAGGAGCGCCAATGTGCATCAACACAGATTGCGTTTGCGTCGTACTTTCGGCTCTCTCCCGATCCGTACCCTGCGCCCAGAACACCGACCGGGTCAAACCTGTCGGTGCAGCCCTGCCAGCAGCGGTAAGTATGAAAACCTGCAAAAAAGGCAAGTTAAAGTTTTTATTTTTAAATTATTTTTCAGCGATTTAGTAGCTAAGGGTTTTGTGGATGTTTTGTGAATTTTTTTTGAATTTTATTCCCCCCTCCCAAGGCCTCTCTCGCAGCACTCCCGGCCCTGGACTAAAGTTGCCGAAACTCACGGTTTGCGCCGTGAATCATCGTGCAACGCCTCCTTCACTGCTGCACTGGTGCAGACGTAAAGGTTGAAAGTTCGGCCTAAAAATGGTAGCGCAGCAAAAACAGTAATTTTGGCGTAAAACTACCGTTTTCGACGAAAACCGAAAATCTAGCCCTATGGACACAATCCTGCTCTTTTTTGAGCCAGAGATCCATGCCATTAATAAGGGATATGGTAATGTAGTGGTTATGTTACTGGACTAATAATCCAGAAACCTGGATTTATAATCCAGAGGACATGGTCCAAAACCTGCCATGACAGAGAATCTGAAAATAAAAAGCTGGTATCTGTGAATGTGTCAGATTGTCATAAAAATTCCAACTGGTTCCCTAATGTCTTTTAGGGAAGGAAACCTGCTGTCCTATATATGACTCCAGGGCCACACTAAAGAAAGTTCATTCTTAGCTGTCTTCTGAAGTAGCCTAACAGGCCAGTTGTATCATACTGCTATTAAGTGGTTCAAGAAGAAGTCTCACCATTCACCTTCTCTGGGCAACTCGGGATGGGCAATAAATGCTGGCCTTCTAAATGGAGTATGAAGAAGACTATGAATAAAGATCCACTGCAAACTATTAGTGTAAATGGAAAACCACCCAGTACAATTATTGTTTTCAAAAAAATTCAGTTAGTTATATGCTTTAAATTATAATTGCATATTGCTTTTCCAAAATGACATTTCGCTCATTCATTTCGCTCTCCACAGTAGTTACTAGAAATATACATAACTTGTAAAAATGAATAATTCACTCACATCTAGTAGTACATAGTTTATGCTCGCCGCGATGTCAACTCTTCTACAAGTATATTGTAAACTAGGCAAATTCTACACCTATCATAGCAAAGGAACACATGTTTGGGAGCAGGACAAGCTATATTATTGATGAAGGATCTAGTATTTATTCATCTGTTTCCACAGATTGGAATAGTAGCTATATGGATGACATAGATCTCTCATAATAGTGCAAGCTTCTTGTGTTAATGTTACACAACATTATACACATCCAGTACATGTATCCCATGCATCTCATAATTCACTTTCATGTAGTGTAAAAGAGGGCTCTGTTGCACTTTGCCATGGGAAGATTGTGCCAGACTCTGTTGCACAGGGAGCTTCAGGGTTGAGAAGGTAGGGGTGTCAGGGCAATTTTAGATGTGGCATCGGAGGCGGGTGGGGGGAGGGGGTGCTGCTCTGATTATGAAGGGATACGAAGCTGTAGTATATCAGCGGGACAGCAGTGTCAGCTTGGATGGGACTGCTGGGCTAGCATTGGGGTCAATGCAGGGTCAGCATGAACAGAATAATACTTGCTTTAGGCTAGGGCCAACCATTACAAGTAATCAGTGATGGGCGTATTAAATAAGGAGAAGTTTTAAAATCCCTCTTTTTAATTGTACAGTGTCAGACATGAAGTCCTTTCAATAAGACAAAATAACCGTTAACCATTAAAGTGACAAGTCTTTGCTGAGATTCTTTGTCCCAAACAATTTTATTTACAAGCCTGGACCGATAGTCCGTATCCAATGGCTTAGCATCAAAATTTTTTCAACATGTTACTTTACATCCCAAAAATACAGACACCATGGTATTTTTATTGAGGCAGGAGCAGGTTGGTTGTCCTCCCCCCATCCCGCCTCTGTTAAAACCGGACATGGGCGGGTTCAAGGCGGGTTGGGTTCGGGCTTGAGGATCAGAAGATGGTCCTCCATCTTTTTAAAAATAATTTTCTCCACTCGTGAAAAAAATCTTGGGAGCACTTTACATAGAAATATAGAAACATAGAAAATAGGTGCAGGAGTAGGCCATTCGGCCCTTCGAGCCTGCACCGCCATTCAATAAGATCATGGCTGATCATTCCCTCAGAACCCCTTTCCTGCTTTCTCTCCATTCCCCTTGATCCCCTTAGCCGTAAGGGCCATATCTAACTCCCTCATGAATATATCCAATGAACTGGCATCAACAACTCTCTGCGGCAAGGAATTCCACAGGTTAACAACTCTCTGAGTGAAGAAGTTTCTCCTCATCTCAGTCCTAAATGGCCTACCCCTTATCCTAAGACTATGGCCCCTGGTTCTGGACTTCCCCAACATCGGGAACATTCTTCCCGCATCTAACCTGTCCAGTCCCGTCAGAATCTTATACGTTTCTATGAGATCCCCTCTCATCCTTCTAAACTCAAGTGAATAAAGGCCCAGTTGATCCAGTCTCTCCTCATATGACAGTCCAGCCATCCCTGGAATCAGTCTGGTGAACCTTCGCTGCACTCCCTCAATAGCAAGAACGTCCTTCCTCAGATTAGGAGACAAAAACTGTACACAATATTCAAGGTGAGGCCTCACCAAGGCCCTGTACAACTGCAGTAAGATCTCCCTGCTCCTATACTCAAATCCCCTAGCTATGAAGGCCAACATACCATTTGCCTTCTTCACCACCTGCTGTACCTGCATGCCCACTTTCAGTGACTGATGAACCATGACACCCAGATCTCGATGCACCTCCCCTTTTCCTAATCTTCCGCCATCCAGATAATATTCTGCCTTCGTGTTTTTGCCCCCAAAATGGACAACCTCACATTTATCCACATTATACTGCATCTGCCATGCATTTGCCCACTCACCTAACCTGTCCAAGTCACCTTGCAGTCTCTTAGCATCCTCTTCACAGCTCACACCGCCACCCAGTTTAGTGTCATCCGCAAACTTGGAGATATTACCCTCAATTCCTTCATCTAAATCGTTAATGTACATTGTAAAGAGCTGGGGTCCCAGCACTGAGCCCTGCGGCACTCCACTAGTCACTGCCTGCCATTTGAAAAGGACCCGTTTGTCCTGACTCACTGCTTCCTGTCTGCCAACCAGTTCTCTATCCACATCAGTATATTATCCCCAATACCATGTGCTTTGATTTTGCACAGCAATCTCTTGTGTGAGACCAGGAGAACCTGCTGAGAAAATTGAGAGATTGGGTTAGTTTAAAAAGTCATTTATCTGTGGGAGAGAGTGAATGGAGATTTGAAATATTTGTGAGACCTCCCAATGGCTCTGTGGGTAAATACAATGTTTGATGTGGCATCGAGATGTATTGTTGAAATTTCAATAACTCCAAATGGTTTATTAGATTTGTTTTGACTAATATTGGTGCCAACATATTTTCTGTTTCTTTCCTGCTCCTTTAGAAGCTGGAACCTTTTACTACGCAGTAGCTGTTGTCAGAAAATCCAGCAATTCAATCACTATCAACAATCTGAAAATGAAGAAGTCCTGCCACACTGGATACGGTAGAACAGCAGGGTGGAACGTTCCTATTGGTTATCTGATTAACACCGGGAAAATGTCTGTGATGGGTTGTAAAATTCCACAAGGTAAAGCTGGGGTGATTGATTCTTCATGCTAGTGTCTGTGGACTGCATTTTCTGTGTCTCACTTTCTGCCTGTTGCCGTCGATCTTACTCTGTGTCTACCTCTCTCGCCCCTAATCAATGACTCTATGTTCATTTGTTTCTATTTCTGTCTCCGTCAATCTGCCTCCTCCATATATTTCTATCTTGCTGTCTGTCTCATCGGTTTCTCTTTCTGTCAATCCTTTGTGTCCATTTGTTTGCCTCTCTGTCATCCATTCTTTCTCTTCATCTGTCTCTATCTCTATCTCTATCCGTTTCTCTTTGTCTAATTCACTGCATTTACATCTTCTCACATTTCCACCTTTAGCCACAGTCCCTTACCATTGTATTCTTCTCATATTGATAATAGTGTCCCTAAGTCCTCTTGTTTAATGTAAAGATTTATTTTACGACAATGTGAAACACTATTCATAAAGTACTGGCGACTTAGCTTCAATAATGTTCACATCATTGGGGCAAGGGAAAATCTCTGCTATTTCTAGTCACTGTCCAGCAACACATATGGTAGATGATCAGCCCTCTGATTGGGCAAGAATTGGGATGTGAGCTTGCTGACACCGTCTGATTTTGCAGCTTCAACTCCATTTATATAATATGAGTGAGTTCTTGGCCCATATTGAGCCTGGTGTTGGGAATTCATCACAAAGCAGGTGAGAAAGTTGCCTGTAAGCAGCCCTTAAAGACTATTTACAAGGGCCGATGGTTAGATTTAAAGGAAGCCTTAAAGGTAGGTGGCCACATATGGAGCAAAAATGGTAGTAGCTTTCACAGTGGCTGCTAATATTTTTAATGCCTACTTCAACTTTTGCAGTGGCTATTTGGGTAACAAAATGACCAGTAGTTGACATGATAAATGTGAAGGCAGGAAACTGAGTCTGTGCCCAAGTGATGGAGTGATGTAAAGCACATAAACTCCCTGTTTGATAGCTAACATAGAAACATAGAAAATAGTTACAGGAGTAGGCCATTTGGCCCTTCGAGCCTGCACCACCATTCAATAAGATCATGGCAGATCATTCCTTCAATACCCCTTTCCTGCTTTCTCTCCATACCCCTTGATCCCTTTAACCGTAAGGGCCATATCTAACTCCCTCTTGAATATATCCAATGAATTGGCATCAACAACTCTCTGCGGCAGGGAATTCCGCAGGTTAACAACTCTGAGTGAAGAAGTTTCTCCTCATCTCAGTCCTAAACGGTCTGCCCTTTATCTAAGACTGTGTCCCATGGTTCTGGACTTCCCCAACATCGGGAACATTCTTCCCGCATCTAGCCTGTCCAGTCCCGTCAGAATTTATATGTTTCTATGAGATCCCCTCTCATCCTTCTAAACTCCAGTGTATAAAGGCCCAGTTGATCCAGTCTCTCCTCATATGTCAGTCCAGCCATCCCGGGAATCAGTCTGGTGAACCTTCGCTGCACTCCCTCAATAGCAAGAATGTCCTTCCTCAGATTAGGAGATCAAAACTGAACACAATATTCCAGGTGGGGCCTCACCAAGGCCCTGAACAACTGCAGCAAGACTTCCCTGCTCCTATACTCAAATCCCCTAGCTATGAAGGCCAACATACCATTTGCCTTCTTCACCATCTGCTGTACCTGCATGCCAACTTTCAATGACTGATGAACAATGACACCCAGGTCTCACTGTACCTCCCCTTTTCCTAATCTGCTGCCATTCAGATAATATTCTGCCTTCGTGTTTTTGCCCCTAAAGTGGATAACCTCACATTTATCCACATTATACTGCATCTGCCATGTATTTGCCCACTCACCTAACCTGTCCAAGTCACCCTGCAGTCTCTTAGCATTCTCCTCACAGCTCACACCGCCACCCAGCTTAGTGTCATCTGCAAACTGGAGACATTACACTCAATTCCATCATCTAAATCATTAATATATATTGTAAAGAGCTGGGGTCCCAGCACTGAGCCCTGCGGCACTCCACTAGTCACTGCCTACCATTCTGAAAAGGACCCGTTAATCCCGACTTTCTGCTTTTTGTCTGCCAACCAGTTCTCTATCCACGTCAGTACATTACCCCCAATACCATGTGCTTTGATTTTGCACACCAATCTCTTGTGTGGGACCCTGTCAAAAGCCTTTTGAAAGTCCAAATACACCACATCCACTGGTTCTCCCTTGTCCATTACCCCACAAAGTTGGGGTAATGCTAAATGATGTAATAGTGAGAAGGGTGACCTGTTTGCCACTCTAGGGCACTTTCGGCATAGGAAAGCAACGCAACATGCCTCAGCGATGACAGAAGAGGAGAACATGAAGGTGCAGCTGACTTTTACAGGCACTGTAAGTGTTAGTAATGTGATGCCCACTGTTGACATGCCCTCCCCAATCTCCCGCCAAATGCGTTTATATTGGGGTGGGGCTGGCTTGCCACAAGTATCCCGGGTGAGCTCTCTGTAACGGAGCTCCACCTCAGAGACAAGTGTCTCCAGCTCATCATCAGTAAACCAGGGAGCTCTGAGCCTCCCTGAATTAGACTTCATGGCAACTTTTCTTCCACTCATGAGACATTTGCAAGGTGGATGGCTGATGAATCTGTTGACTCTCTCTCTATATCACTCCCCTCGGTAACTGTCAGGTGCAAGTCAGTAACGAGGTTATACGCGCATGGGCAGCTGAGCCCTCAGTCCCAATCGCGGGAAAAGTGACGTCATCAGGCAAAAGAAACTACAAAAAAAAATCTAAATCTTGTGCATGCACAGTGCTTGGCCTCCGATGTTTCCAGAGTTGAGAGGCCTGCACCTATTGGCCCCTGCTGCTAGCCGATGCCTTCCGCTGCCGCTCCCGTTCCCGCCGACAAAAGCGCGGCGAAACTCGCACCCGACTGGCCCCGGCAGTAGCGGACGGCAAAACATCACTCACCGCCCAGGGAGCGCCGAGAAACAGGCGGGCCTAAGGTTTCACCAAACTCTGGGTCCTATAACTTTTACTGTTCTTTTGGTGCTCTTTTGTAAACAGCAGCCAGGGTTTTCTAATTCCACACTTGCCAGCCTGTGACTTTCCACTCATTATTAAAAGTTCAATCTCAGGTTGGGAGTATTGTTCGCAAGGATGGTATTTATTGATTAAATTGTTTGTCTCGCTTCTTTCTAGCTGTGAGTGAGTTTTTCACTCAAAGTTGTGTCCCTGGAGCACAAGGAACAGACTTCCCATCAAGCCTTTGCCAGTTGTGTAAAGGTGATGAACAAAACAAAAACAAATGTGCAGAAAATGCTAGCGAGAGATATTTTAGCTACAGTGGGGCATTCAGGTACATTTCAACTTCTGTTTTAATATAAAATATAACAAATCGTTTCATGACCATTTAAAGCACTTGACTGTATGTAGTATAGATATCATAAAAATGAACTCCTTTACTGACCTAAGGGGTAAATGTACTGCGTGGTGTAATACTAATTCTGACAGAGTGCAAGTTCCCAGGTTCAATCCAGTGGGGTGGTTGGGATGGGGGAGAGGCAACAGTTGGGATATTTGTCAATATTACTGATTGGTTACCTTTAGCATTGATAAAAAGATTTATTTCACTGCATGTTTCACTCAAAGGAGCTGGGATGTCCTGTACCCACAGGGGGCAAGGGTGCCACCTTGCCCTCCTCACCCTCCTGTCCCTCTCTCCTGCAGCAGCTCTGCCTGGCCTCATGTCCTGCACCCATTTCTTGTCCTGCACCCATTTCTTGTCCAGACCAAGTTGGACCCCGAGCAAGATGCCTATGACCAAACACTTCCTTTCTCCTGGTGACTCCTGTAAGGTGTCCAATAAGGTGGAGTAACACAGCACTTACACTTTTTAGGTGAAGTCCTCAGAAAATTTGCAAATAAATGTTGATAGAGTGTTGCTAAAGTCTTGACAAAGTGTCCCAGAAAGTCTCCCGATGTGTTTCAGAGTTTCTCTTCACAACTCCAGCAACACTGAACATGAAATGGTGAGTATCCTTTTAAGGAGCGCTGGAAATCCACATCAAAGCCTTGTTTACTCCCAAACAGCTGATTGCTGTTAGGAGAGGGCATTAGGACAAACACCAGCCACCAAAATGCCTCTTTAATAAGTGCTAGCAAGCATTTTAAGTAGCAATCAGCCTCTTAACAAGTCTCAAGGCAGCAGTTCCTAGTGAGTGTCGCAACCCCTTTACCAAGGTGGCATCTTGCACTAAACGCGGGTTAAACTGGCGTTTCAGCTCAAGATCCCACCTTGGCCACCTCAGAGGACATTTAGCGCCTGAACATGCTGCCAAAAATCGCCCCCACTATGTTTTCCAATGTTGTACATTCTTATGTTTCTTTGTGTAGGACATCATACTGCTGGCCTGTGAGATACTTTAGATAGTTGAATAATAGTGAATATTCTGATTGGTAAGGCACTGGTCATTCACATACTTAATACATCAGAGCTGAGCCTCAAAAATGTTTACGCCTTGCTTCATGCTTTGAAGCAATACCAGCCACAGGTATATCATCGAGAAACTTAGCCTGGAAAAAAAGTTGGTTCAAAATTCTTATTTTTCTCCCCTTTTTTCCTCCCTGGACACATACCACCTGTGGTTAAAGAACAAGTGGATGATCTGCTGCCAGCCCTTTGCCAATGCCACTCTGCAATGAGCTGCTAGGTTGTGCAGAAACAGTGGCCCGATAATGATTCATTGTCCTGGTTTTCCTCCTCATCGTAATGAGATGGAGATCAGAAACTCAGCAGCGAGGTGAAGATTGAACCTGCAGTGAAACCCTGAGTACATTAGTGTTTGAAGTAGATCCTTTCTTCCCCTTGCCTCCTCCCACTGGAATCAATATCATATACATGCAGAATTCTGTTCCTTACTCGCTAGATCTCTGTTGTGTAATTGGCAGCAAATGGCACGGAAGGACAAAAGTTCTGTAATGTCAGCACATGGCCCATGAGCTGCCCGATATTGATGCCTGCTAGAAAAAGAAACATTTTGCAAAATGTTTTGTTTTGCCTAATAATTGTTGCATTTATGGGTGGCCTGACTCGGATAGTCTGTATTGGTTGTTCTGCGTTTGCCAGGCATGGAGATAGAGGGCTGGGGGAGCTGGAGGAATAACAACATACTGCTGGGTCATTTGTCACAGCCTTAATACTTTACCATCAAGATGTATTTTACCCGTGTCTGGCTATTTAAATGTACCCCTCTTTCACTTCAGGTGCCTAACTGAAGAAGTAGGTGATGTTGCCTTTGTTAAACATTCTACCGTGTCAGATAATACAGATGGTGAGTGATGGTGTAACTTCCTACATTCTGTGACTTTTACACGAGTTGCAATATTCTGTCCCATTTGTGTTTGGTCTGTTAAAGGAGTTGAGTCATATTATGATACGCAAATAGAATTGATTAATAGGCTTGCAGTTTACTTACGTTCCCTCTACTGCCTTTAATATTTAAGAAAATTTGTCAATCTCCCATGGGCATTTCTCACTGATTGTCTTGCACCTGGAATGTGATTTGGGACAATGTTCCATCAAGCTCACTGCCCTTTGTGTGCTCCCTCAGTTTGGTTCAGGTTGGTCTGTGCCAGCCCTGTTTTGACGTGTAACATTTAAGTACAAATCATCTCTGACTGAGGCCCCCATTTCAGAGTTGTCACCTTCACACACAACCCGAGTCCAAATCAAAGTCCAAGGAGATAGGGAGAGAGATTGGGCCTATTAAAAATGGCCTCGACTAGGGAACGTGACTGCACTTTGCGCAGTGTAGGGAGATTCTGGCTATTGTTTCAGGGCGAATATCAGTGGATTATAGGATTGCTGCTAGTTATAGATAGGATATCAGGACATTGCACCTATTACTAATAGTTATATGGACTATCAGTGAGCTATTGGCTATGAGGGGAATCTGAGTGTTACTAGTGTTACTATTAGTTATCAGTGTAATTTCAGTGAGCTATTATTAATTACTGGTAGATCCAAAGTTTCTCTCACCTCTAGTTTCCCCTTTGCGAATCATTCCTTCACCTTCAGTTTCCCCTCTTCCCTGCCCTCAGTTTCCATTCTTTGCCTGCACACAGATGGTCTCCTGGTTCTTGTGACTTCTCACACAACAGTTGTTGGCGTAAAGCCATGGACAAAGGTACTCAACAAAGGGACCCACTTTTTTATAAGGTAAATGGAATAGCAGTTGCAGGTGTCACATGGTCAGACCGTCACATGATCAAACCTCCAGGAAAACCTCCAACCAGAGTTGGCAACACTACCGTATATGTTATACAGATCCGACCTTGCTGCTCTCACCAGCCTCCATCCCAGCTTTAATCCCAGGAACACATGTACTCCTAGTCTCAGCTGCAGGCTTCATCCACCTCAGGCCTCTGACTTTGCTGCTCTGATTTGCCAGATGACAAGAAATTAATCTGCTCCGCTGATGTATCAGTTTGGGCGTCATGTTCTACTCCACCTTTGCTTGACTGGCCCACTCTCTGACCCTACTTTCATTCCCTACCTGACTACTCAGTTTCGCTTCCAGCGCTCCATTCCTCACCTAACCACATCACTCAGTGGCTTCTATCTTATAGAAAAGAGACATATATAGAAGGAAAGAGAGAGAGAGAGAGAGAGCGAGATCATCCCATCAGTCTGGCTGGATTCAAATTCATGTACTAGAGGGCAAGTGCAATGTTACTCTGATGTGTTCAGTGGATGGTATGATTAAAGGTTGCCCTAATGATGCTTAGCAAAGGCAGTTCTCTGGGATAAGAACAAATCATGGGATCATGCTACATGTACTGATACAGTTACTGTTGTACTTTGCTTTACATACATGCATCAAAAGTATTACGGTGGCCCTATTTTGATTGGTATTCTTGAAGTGTAGGGTCCTTATCTGCAATTTTGTTCTGTGAATTCTGGTGCTTGTTACTGCCAGTGAAGGATTGTCTGGATTGCACCTGCTTTCGGAGTGCTTGAAAGAAAAGCACTTTGCAAGCTTGTTCAGAGTCTGCATTAGCACAGCCAGCAGCGCTGATATACGGCAGAGATGATATAAGCCCTTCAGTATCATACACAAGAGCCCTGGAGCAGTGCCTGGCTGAGAGGCATGGCACACTGTGGTACTGGAAAATGACTGCTTGTAATTGTGTTACTGTGGCAGCTGTGAGTTTGTTCAAGGATTACTTGTTCTTTCTCCCTCTTTGTTTTGTTTCCTTTTCCTGTGAAATGCTTCATTTTATTTGTGTATTTGAGTCTTGCAACAGATTTGGGATTGATGCAATCACTCAGCTCAAGTGGTAGAGCACTTGAGCTCGAGTCAATCGCATTTGCTTGCTGCAGATTAGGATTCATTTGCCAGTTCTCAGTTGGGCCAACGTCAGAAATTTGGTGTCAAGGAATGCCGGACATTGAGTGGCACACAGAGCACACCAACCACTGTACTCTGGTCAGCAGAGATTGTGGGCCACAGGATGGATTGTCCCCTCCTCCCTGCGTGGTGTCGGACACGTGGTGATGCTCAGGCAGAAATGTTTCTTCCTTGCTCTCTACAGAGGAGAATTCACAGTATTTCATTGGTTGGACAATCACTCCTCCACAATACACAGTGGTATACTGATCAGACTATTCCCTCTACCTTGGAAGGAGAAGGATGTGTGATATTTTTTTTAAAGGCGGATATTCCCTGCTTTCCCTGAGCAGAAGATAATGCACGACTGAATTTCCGTAATGAAATGTGTACATTAGTCCCATCGCACAATCTGTCAAGAGTGCCAGTATGTTTGGCTTCCATTGTTCTGTCTAAATGTTTGTTTTTCTCCCCCTTCCCTCTGTGCGCTGTACAGAAGAGGACACATGAGGACCAATATTGTGATGTAATGCCCCAGAGGTGCTGCAGTGCTTCTGGCATGGAGACCACCTACCAAGTGCTTGGCGTGCAGGCCTGTGCACTCAGGCAGTGTGTAATGTGCTGTGAGCCTTTGCACAAGCCATTTGCAAAGTTCATCAAGGCCCCAGGTTTGATGCTAATTTTGAAGCAACCAAGCAGCACTGCAGAGTAACTGGCTCTTTATTCCTTCACTGCAACAGGACAGCATTATCAGGCTCACGGTGTTCTCCTTTCTGAACCATCAGCACATGAAACCTCTTCATAGTAACTCAGCACCAAACTATGATGAACGCACTAATGATTTAGGCAGTACGAATAAACTCTTCCTCTTTGTATTACAGACTCGATAACTGTATCAGATCTCATTCATAGTTTGTAGTTGGCTGCTGTAAATTCTATCTATATTGGTACTTGTGGAATGTGAATTAAGTGGAGCATCATATCAGTATCATTTGGCCAAAGCCTGTCATAAACTGTTTTTCAGGACATAATCCCACTGCATGGGCAAAGGACCTTCATTCAAGTGACTATCAGCTTCTATGTCGTGATGGAACCCGAGCAGAAGTTACAGATTGGAAGGTGTGTCACCTTGCCAGAGTGCCAGCCCATGCAGTTGTAGTCAGACCGGATACAGATGGTGTGGCCATCTTCAATGCTCTGGATGCTGGTCAGGTAGGTAGGCTTCCTAACAACTGAGCCAATTTGTCAAATCTGAATATTTTTTTTAAAACATTTTTTAAAAATTGTGAACAAGAGAAAATTAGGCTATTTATTTAGATGCAAAGCCCTTTGTATAATGAACAATATGGAAAGTACGGAAGTAATATCAGAAATTGAGGAGTGAATTATTGTGTTAAGGTGAAATAACCTTGGTGTTATAAAAGTATTTCTGGATTAGGGCATATGCCATAGGATGTTGTGTTTAGGAAAAGGCCACTTATCCCAACAAAGCTGCTCCTTTTTCAAAATTAACTCCACCTATTGGCCTTCTCATCATAGAATCAAAGAACCATAGAGTCATAGATTAGCACAGCTCAGCAGGATGCCATTCGGCCCATCGAGTCTGTGCCAACTCGTTTGAAGAGCAGTCCAGTTAGTCCCACTCCCCGCTCCTTCCCCATATCCCTTGCAATTTCTATTCCATCAAGTATGTATCCAATTCCCTTTTGAAGGCTGCTATTGAATCTGTCAGGCAGTGCGTTCCAAATCCTAACCACTCGTTGTATAAAAAAGTATTTCCTCGTGAAGCTTCTGGTTCTTTTGCCAATTGCCTTAAATGAACTCCTTTCTCTCTCCAGAAACTCACCTAATTACCATTTATGGTGTTCATTTCAATAGCCTTCTCCAGCACCTTATTCCACAAAGTATTAGATATATGTGCTGTCAGGTAATAGTTCGGTAACAGCATGGGTTAATGGGAGCAGTAGTTGGGTTTCCTGGGGTAGTGCTGTTCCTGGAGGTGAAAGATGATTCTCACCCATAGTAAGGTGAGATAATTTTACAGCTCTCTGAAACAGTTCATTGTAGCTTGTCTGTGGAATTATCGGTTGTTGCTTATTGAGGGAGTTCTGTCAATCACTGTGAATAATATTCCAGGAAGGAAGACCTGGCCTGAAGGGATTTAACTAACTAGTCTGGAAACTCTGCACACATCTTTTTGACTGGACTACAGAGCAATTGGCAGACTACATTGACAGTTTCCGGGGTTATGTGACTGGGATATACCAGATTGCCAGTTTAAATCCTAAAAGGCACTTAAGTAATTTGGGATTAATTGTCATCTAAACCATGGACTTAATCACTCTCAGGATCACAAGCCAGAATGATTGAGCTTCTGGATAAGTTCAGAAATACTTTCGTAGCTTTGTAAGCACCTGACAGGAACCATCAACTACCAACAGCGGAGCTAGAGTATTGTACAATATATTTCACACACGATTTCTAACTTGCCTTTCCTCAACATGTTGTGAATGGAACTGGGTCAGAACATGTACTTTCCTATTCCTTCCCCATGATTGGATGGCCAAGTCTTTCCCCCATGACTCATGGAGAGACATGGCTCAACACTCTTATATAATAAGAATGACACAGAAAAGGACTATCTGAGAGGTGAACATGGGGAAAAACAATTCCAGAAGACATCAGAGTACTGCAAGAAAATGTATCTGCAATTATTGATAAACCAAAACCTCCTCATAATGGAACTCCAATTCTGATGCATTTCACCAGACTGAGGCATTTTTCAGAATGTGGCAGTTGGTTCACATGGGTTAATGAAACCAGTAGAATAGATTCCTGGGGGGAAAGGATGATACAAGGAATCAAGATCCATTGTACGGTGGGATGAAAACATAGCTCCGCGGGAGCACAGTTTCAACCTCATTTTACCGTAGCTTCCCTGACGGATTGTCGGTTACTTCTTAAAAGTTCAGGGCATTGAACTGAGTTTTGAATCTTCATCAGTCTAGAGTAAAGGATTCACGTATAAGAGCTGGGTTATCTGATAGATGAGGTGGTTCGTGAAAGAACTGGTAGCAGCTCCTCCAGGTTTATGGAACACCACATCATCATCATCATCATAGGCAGTCCCTTGGAATCGAGGAAGACTTGCTTCCACTCTTAGCATGAGTCTTTAGGTGTACAGTCCAATACGAGAACCACAGTCTCTGCCACAGCTGGGACAGATAGTGGTTGGAGGAAAAGGTGGATGGGGAGTCTGGTTTGCCGCACGCTCCTTCCGCTGCCTGCGCTTGGTTTCTGCATGCTCTCGGCGACGAGACTCGAGGAGCTCAGCGCCCTCCCGGATGCACTTCCTCCACTTAGGGCAGTCTTTGGCCAGGGACTCTCAAGTGTCAGTGGGGATGTCGCACTTTATCAGGGAGGCTTTGAGGGTGTCCTTGTAACGTTTCCTCTGCCCGCCTTTGGCTTGTTTGCCGTGGACGAGTTGTGAGTAGAGTGCTTGCTTTGGGAGTCTCGTGTCTGGCATGCGAACTATGTGGCCTGCCCAGCGGAGCTGATCAAGTGTGGTCAGTGCTTCAATGCTGGGGATGTTGGCCTGAACGAGGACGCTGACGTTGGTGCATCTGTCCTCCCAGGGGATTTGTAGGATCTTGTGGAAACATCGTTGGTGGTATTTCTCCAGCGACTTGAGGTGTCTACTGTATATGGTCCATGTCTCTGAGCCATACAGGAGGGCGGGTATTACTATAGCCCTGTAGACCATGAGCTTGGTGGCAGTTTTGAGGGCCTGGTCTTCAAACACTCTTTTCCTCAGGTGGCCAAAGGCTGCACTAGCGCACTGGAGGCGGTGTTGGATCTTGTCGTCAATGCCTGCTCTTGTTGATAGGAGGCTCCCGAGATATGGGAAGTGGTCCACGTTGGACCACCACAAGTGGAACACCACAAACAAGGTGAGCCGTTCACACTCAGGTAATATGTATTTAAAAGGTAGGTTGTATCAATAAGATGGCAGGGGTTATGCTTTATTGCCATTCAGGGATCCCTGTGTTGAGTATAAATAAAATCTATTTGCCTTTAGGCCGACCAATAGGAAATCTGAGTTCGGGAGTGGCATCCCACCTCAAGAGTCATGCTTAAAGTAATTTTGTTGAGGTATAGCATACATGATGCCATATAATTGTGGTGCTCCATTTCCATGTATATTTTTAAGTCAGCTTGTGTTAAAACAATAAAAATGAACAGGTTCTTCAATCTGACTGTGGTTTACATAGACCCTGAGCCAATGTGACAGACAAGCCCACCTCTTTCCTGGGATGGTAGCAAACTGTACAACTCTGAACAAAGACAATTCCATCAAACTCTGCCATTAAAAATAAAATCCTTTACTTACAGAAAAGATTTGGCATTACTTCCACTGGCTTTAAGATGTTTGATTCTGCTTCATACAAAAGTGAAGATTTGCTGTTCAAGGACTCCACCAAAGAATTCGTGCTCATCAATAATCAAACTTATCAGGCCTGGCTGGGGACAGAGTATCTACAATCCTTGAATGGACTTGATTGCAACCGTGAGTGATGTCTTTAGGTTGAAGAAGGCTGCTCAGAATCATTAACACACTTGGCAGGGTCTTCCTGTTCACAATGTTCCCGCTAAGCTGTGCGCATTCATCTGCAAGGCTCCACGCAGGCTTTTCCATTGTAGATAGATCTGCAAATATTTGAATGAGCCACACATTGGGGGAGGCAGGCGGTACAGGAGACTGTGCAGCTTATGGTAGACATTGCCTGTTAGTTAGTGGCAACAAGCTTGCCACCAGTGTAAGTTCCACTGTGAAATACACCATTGACCATCCACTATTGCCCAAATCTTCTATTTCCACCCCCACACCACCACCACCAGTGTGGTCAAAACAAAACATGAGCCCGGGGATCTCTGTTCAGCAGATCAAAAAACATATGTTGGATGGTCTGGTTACTCAAGAAGTGTTGGCTGTGCTGCATTTGCAATGTAATTTTTTGAGGTTGTTTAAATAATCAGTATATTAGCTGGGTGTTATTGATTGCAGACATGTGGTGCTCCCTTAATTGAAACAAAGGGACCCGACAACATTGGAGAGCCACATTTTCATAGGTCATGTGGACTTGCAGCAGGTCTCTACTCAGGTTTAAAAGCATAAAGTTGCATTTCCTCCTTTTCCCAATGGTAATTGTAAGTCTCTGGCTTCAAGTGGAGCTTAACTGTAGTGATCCACCAGGTATACAGGAGAAGGTGGCACACACACATGTCATGGATGTACATTGGAGTTCCACTTTCCTGGGACCCATCAAGGCAATGCACAAAAGCCTCTGTATGACTCACCCTACAGTTTTCCCTTCTTCCTCGTGAACCCGTTTATAAGCCCTCGCTTGGCACTTTTTCCTGATGAGCTTGGGCAACAATCTAGAACTTTTTTTGTGGGGAAATTGTGGATATGATGCTACTTGTTCGAACCATAGAAGTTTATAGCACGGAAAAAGGGCATCTGGTTGCCAGCTCTTTGCTTGAATGGTCCAAAGCTAATTCCACTGCCCTTCCCTGCTAGAGTTATTACTAACATTGCACAAAATGGAAGTATTTACATTTGTTATGTCAAAAAACAATTGTGATATTGAGAGTGTACCAGTACAGTAAGTTTGTGCCGCTTTTCTGAACACAGGTATGCCCAAGAATCTACGTTGGTGCACACAGTCTATCGGAGAATTATTGAAATGTGGAGATATGGCTGTAGCTTTCAACAGCAAAAACCTGACACCACCAATTCAGTGTGTGTCGGGCGACAATCCCAGCGACTGCATGATAAAGATCAAGGTAAGATCCATATCTGCTCAAGGCAAGTGGATATATGTGTATACTGTTCCTGTAGGGGATTAAAGAAACACCAGAACAAATGAAACCCGGATCTCAATTACTTATAAGAAAAATTCAAGATTTTTATGCAGTTTATTGGATTTTTCAGTTCAGTATTTCACACTGAAATGAATGGTCAGTCACAGATCTTAATCCCCAGTCGAAACGGTTCCAGAAGTGTATTTGAGCTGTTTCAAAAGGCTGTAAAGAAATAGCAAAAGGCCCTGAAACAATGAAGCTCTTTAATTCTTACTTGACATTCTTTTACATTTCTGGCAGATTTCAGCTCACAGCTTGGTATATGTCATTGTTCCCTCTCACCAGTTAGGATGGAATGTGATTGAGTCTGGTTCGGTCAGGGGATGAAACAGCATATAGACGGAGATATTACCTAATTACAACAGCTTATTTAAATGAATGTAATAAAATAAGCAGATTACCTCCACAGTATCTAGTGTTTAATTACAAAAAAAAATAATGGGGAAAACCCATTATTTTAGTTTCATATTTTATGTTAGAAACATAGAAACATAGAAAATAGGTGCAGGAGTAGGCCATTCGGCCCTTCGAGCCTGCACCGCCATTCAATATGATCATGGCTGATCATGCAACTTCAGTACCCCACTCCTGCTTTCTCTCCATACTTTACTGTGTCTTCTGATTTTCCCATGGCAATGACCATTTCAAGTAGAGAGGGCAGGCAGCTGACCTGCTCCAAGGCCTTTGCCAGTGTTGCTTTATGATCTCCTGGTAAGAATCGCATGCAAGAGCAACTTGAAGTTAATGCTCTTTCAATTACCCTGTGAACTGCCTGGCTTCTAATCAGCACTTCTGCATCATGATGATGTGATTGGGATTGGGGGCCCAACAAGGACGGAACTTCAGGCATCCTAACACTCTGTGGCATAGAAAATAGGTAGAAACATAGAAAATAGGTGCAGGAGCAGGCCATTCAGCCCTTCTAGCCTGCACCGCCATTCAATGAGTTCATGGCTGAACATAGTCAGCACATCATCTATAAATTAATCAAATGGTTACTCTACAGCCCAGTGATTAAAGATGCCACATGGGGTAATATAAGACATATGGATCAGAGGGTCTCAGTTTGATTTAGCTTTTAACAGATGTTATGTATGTTAACTGGGTTTTACCTGCCACCGGAGGGCGCGACTGTCGGAGTCCTAATGGTCACTGGCAGACACGTGCAAGCTGTGTGTACAGTGTTGGCAGCCATGTTGAATCCTCACTTTGAGAGTAAATAAACTGGAGTAAGGTTATGCCTGAACTAGCCCACCGTACTTAGCCTCGTGGAGTTATTCGATACTTAACAATTGGCAACGAGTTAAAAACACGAACTTTCACGCAACCCATGTCTGTTGGAATTTTGGAGAGATTCGTGGAAGGGGAAGACTGGGAGGATTTCACTGATTGCCTCGATTAGTCCTTCGTAGCCAGCGGATTGGAAGGAACCGATAACGCAATTAAGCACCGTTTGTGGGTCAAAAATTTATGACCTTATCAAGAATCTACTCTCACCGACTTGACCAACGGATAAGACTTACGATGACATTCTTGCTATTGAGGGAGTGCAGCGAAGGTTCACCAGACTGATTCCCGGGATGGCGGGACTGACCTATCAAGAAAGATTGGATCAACTGGGCTTGTATTCACTGGAGTTCAGAAGAATGAGAGGGGACCTCATAGAAACGTTTAAAATTCTGACGGGGTTAGACAGGTTAGATGCAGGAAGAATGTTCCCAATGTTGGGGAAGTCCAGAACCAGGGGTCACAGTCTAAGGATAAGGGGTAAGCCATTTAGGACCGAGATGAGGAGAAACTTCTTCACCCAGAGAGTGGTGAACCTGTGGAATTCTCTACCACAGAAAGTAGTTGAGGCCAATTCACTAAATATATTCAAAAGGGAGTTAGATGAAGTCCTTACTACTCGGGTGATCAAGGGGTATGGCGAGAAAGCAGGAAGGGGGTACTGAAGTTTCATGTTCAGCCATGAACTCATTGAATGGCGGTGCAGGCTAGAAGGGCTGAATGGCCTACTGCTGCACCTATTTTCTATGTTTCTATGTTTCTATGTAATTGTGTACGTTGGTTCGGAACCATTTTAAACTGAAGGAAAGCATCATCATGGCGAGGTATCATTTCTATACGCACGATCGCTCAGAGGGCCAGGGCGTGGCGGAATTTGTCTCCGACCTGAGACGTCTCGCTGGGCCGTGCAACTTCGGAGCTGCGTTGGAGGAAATACCGCGGGACTTTTTCGTGCTTGGCATTGGACACGAGGTCATCCTTCGAAAGCTGCTGGCTGCTGAATCTCTCGACCTGAGCAGGGCCATCACGATCGCCCAAGCATGCATGTCCATGGACGAAAATTCGAAACAGATTATCTTCCCAGCATCGAAACTCACCGGCAAGTACTGTGCATAAAATAATATCGTCAGCAGGCAGAGCTGCACATGGCAGGGCCTACTCATCCGCATTCGTACGACCTGTAACTGCTCAAAGTCCGCCATCGGGGGTGAATCAAATCTCGCCTTGTTGGCATTGCGGGGGCTATCATCAGGTCCATCAATGCCATTTCAAACAATACGTGTGCAAAGGCTGTGCAACAATGGGGCACCTTCAGCGAATGTGTCCGCAACCGAGCAAGCGTGCTGCGACACACCACGTGGCTGAGGATGATCGATCCAGCGTGGATCAAGTGGCACAGGCAACTCAACCCGAGGTACAGGACGAAGAAGTGTATGGGGTACATTCTTTTACCAAAAGTCCTCCGATAATGCTGGAAGTTAATTTAAATGGGGTTCCAATATCCATGGAATTGGACATGGGTGCAAGTCAGTCAATAATGAGCCAGAGGGCTTTCGAAAAGCTGTGGGACACTAAGACAAAAAGACCCACACTGAGCCCAATCAATGCAAAGCTGTGTACCTACACCAAAGAGCTCTTACCAGTCATTGGCAGCGCGGCAATAAAGGTATCGTACAATGGAGCTGTGCATGGTTTCTCGTTGTGGATCATTCCAGGCAATGGCCCAATGCTGTTCGGCAGGAGTTGGCTTGAGAAAATTAAATGGAAGTGGAACGATATTAAAGCCGTATCATCAGTGGATGACGCTTCATGTGCTCAAGTGCTGAGCAAGTTTCCCTCGTTGTTCGAACCAGACATCGGCAACTTCACGGGAGCTAAGGTGCAGATCCACCTAGACCCGGCTGCAAGACCCATCCATCACAAGGCTCGGGCGGTTCCGTACATGATGAAGGAGAACGTTGAGATCGAACTGGACAGACTTCAACGGGAAGGAATCATATCACCAGTCGAGTTCAGCGAATGGGCCAGTCCAATTGTCCCGGTGTTGAAAAGTGATGGCAAGGTCAGGATCTGCGGCGACTACAAGGTAACGATCAACGAGTCTCGATACAGGATCAGTATCTGTTACCCAAGGCTGACGACCTGCTTGCAACGCTAGCGGGAGGAAAGTCGTTCACCAAATTGGACCTGACCTCCGCTTACATGACACAGGAGCTGGTCGAATCATCGAAAAAACTGATGTGCATCAACATGCACAAAGGACTGTTTATATACCACAGATGCCCTTTCGGAATTCGCTCGGCGGCAGCCATATTTCAGAGAAGCATGGAGAGTTTGCTGAAATCTGTCCCGAGAACTGTCGTGTTCCAAGATGACATCCTGATCACCGGTCGCGACGCCACTGAACACCTGCACAACCTGGAAGAGGTTCTGCGTCGTCTGGACAGAGTGGGACTCAGGCCAAAATGGTCCAAGTGCGTTTTCATGGCACCAGAAGTCGAATTCCTGGGGAGAAAAATTGCAGCAGACGGCATCAGGCCTCGAAGACCGAGGCCATCAAGAATGCAACCCAGCCCCCAGAGTGTGACGGAGCTGCGTTCGTTCCTGGGTCTTCTCAACTATTTCGGTAACTTTCTACCTAGTTTGAGCACATTGCTAGGGCCCTTGCACATGTTGCTGAGAAAGGGTAATGACTGGGTTTGGGGCAAATCTCAAGACAGAGCCTTTGAGAAGGCCAGGAACCTGCTATGTTCCAATAAATTACTAGTACACTATGACCCATGTAAGCGGTTAGTGCTGGCCTGCGATGCCTCATCATATGGGACCGGTTGTTTGCTCCAGCACGCCAATGTATCAGGCAAACTCCAACCAGTTGCATACATGTCCAGAAGTCTGTCTAAGGCTGAAAGAGCCTGTAGTATGGTAGATAAAAGGCTTTAGCATGTGTACATGGGGTTAGGAAAATGCATCAATACCTGTTTGGGCTTCGGTTTGAGCTTGAAACAGACCACAAGCTGCTCATTTCATTGTTTTCTGAGAGCAAAGGTATAAACACCAATGCCTCGTCCCGCATCCAAATATGGGCACTGACATTATCCGCTTATGATTATGTCATCCACCACAGACCAGGCACTGAAAACTGTGCTGATGCGCTTAGCCGGCTAGAAACATAGAAACATAGAAAATAGGTGCAGGAGTAGGCCATTCGGCCCTTCGAGCCTGCACCACCATTCAATAAGGTCATGGCTGATCATTCACCTCAGTACCCCTTTCCTGCTTTCTCTCCATACCCCTTGATCCCTTTAGCTGTAAGGACCATATCTAACTCCCTCTTGAATATATCTAACAAACTGGCCTCAACAACTCTCTGCGGTAGAGAATTCCACAGGTTCACAATTCTCTGAGTGAAGAAGTTTCTCCTCATCTCGGTCCTAAATGGCTTACCCCTTATCCTTAGACTGTGTCCCCTGGTTCTGGACTATCCCAACATCGGGAACATTCTTCCAGCTTCTAACCTGTCCAGTCCCGTCAGAATTTTAAACGTTTCTGTGAGATCCCCTCTCATTCTTCTAAACTCCAGTGAATTCAGGCCCAGTCGATCCAGTCTTTCTTCATATGTCAGTCCTGCCATCCCGGGAATCAGTCTGGTGAACCTTCGGTGCTCTCCCTCAATAGCAAGAACGTCCTTCCTCAGATTAGGAGACTAAAACTGAACACAATATTCCAGGTGAGGCCTTACCAAGGCCCTGTACAACTGCAATAAGACCTCCCTGCTCCTATATTCCTATACCACTGCCCAGCACCGGGGTGGAAATGGCACAACTCGCAGACTTGCTGCTGGTCATGGATCATGGATGCCTTCGAGAGCGAGAGGTCACCTGTCACGGCTCGCCAAATTAGGACCTGGACCAGCCAGGATCCTGTACTGTCAAGCGTAAAAAGGCGTGTCCTAAATAGAAATTGGGTCTGCCATTCCCAGGGAAATGCAGGATGAAATTAAGCCTTATAGCCACTGCAAAGATGAATTGTCTATTCAGTCTGATTGTCTGTTTTGGGGTAATCATGTTGTTATGTAAAAAAAAAGGCAGGGAAACTTTTGTGCGAGATTTACACAGTACCCACCCAGGCACATTGTCATGCTGAAGGCCATTGTCAGATCTCACGTTTGGTGGCCCGGCATTGACTCGGACTTGGAGACATGCGTGCATCAGTGCAACTGAGTAACGCACCTGTGGAGGCTTCGCTGAGTCTGTGGTCATGGCCATCCAAAACGTGGTTAAGGATCCACATAGACTTTGCCGGCCCCTTTCTCGGCAAAATATTTTTAGTGGAGTTGTCACTTACTCTAAATGGATTGAATGCATAATCATGTCATCCAACACGTCCACAGCCACTATTGAAAGCCTTTGGGCCATGTTCGCCACCCATGGCCTGCCTGACGTCCTTGTCAGCGACAACAGATTTTGTTTCACCAGTTCGGAGTTCCACGAGTTTGTGACCCGTAATGGCATCAAGCATGTCAGGTCTGCCCCTTTCAAATCCGCATCTAACGGAGCAGGCTGTCCAAACCATTGACCAGAGCCTAAAACACGTGACTCACGGCTCCCTACAGACCCGCTTGTCCCGCATTCTGCTCAGTTACTGGACGAGACCCCACTCGTTCACCAGGGTCCCTCCTGCCGAGCTGTTAATGAAGAGAGGCCTCAAAACCAGGCCCTCCCTTGTACACCCGATCTCAATGATCACGTCTAAACCAGAAGGCAACGGCAGCAATGATACCACGATCGCGCGGCCGTATCACGTGACATCGCTGTTCATGACCCTGTGTTTGTCCTGAATTGTGGTCATGGTCCAAAGTGGGTTGCTGGCACGGTTTTGGCCAAGGAGGAGAGCAGGGTGTTTGTAGTCAAACTGGTAAATGGCCAACCGTGCAAGAGGCACATCGACCCAACCAAACTGCAATTCACATACAACCCAGAACAAATTGAAGATGACATCACCATCGACCAACCAACACACATCCAACCATCAGTTGACCCTTGCGTCATTCACGAAGACGAACCCACCATCCCCGACTGTCCTGTCAGACCGACTGCTCCGCAGTGCAACAGTGGTCCTACTAACTCACCCAAGCTTGGGTTCGAACTGAGAAGAACAACCAGGGAGTGGAAGGCCACGGACTGTCTCAACTGGTAAATACAACCTGTACCAAGGACTTTGGGGGAGGGGAATGATGTTATGTATGTTAACTGGATTTTACCTGCCACCGGAGGGCGCGACTGTCGGAGTCCTAACGGTCACTGGCAGACACGTGCAAGCTGTGTATCGAGTGTTGGCAGCCATGTTGAATCCTCACTTTGCCTGAACTAGCTCACCATACTTAGTCTCGTGGAGTTATTCGATACTTAACAGCAGATATCTGCCAGGGGTGCTTTAATGGATTTTCATTTCTGTGGACTATGAAGGGGAAAATCAGCCAAAGTTCCACTTCTGACATTATCCATTGGCCCATGCTGGAAAGTATGCATGTGCGGACCTCGGTTGTGGAGAGGACCATGTCCTCCATGAGAAAGTTGCCTGTTGATACACTAAGCCACTTTGGTGAGATACTGCAGGGATGTGAACACCCTCAAAACCATACTCCTTAATTATAATTTTTTTAATCTTGTGATTAATGTAAATGTGGTGTCAGGAATGTTGTTGGTGGATTTTTTCAGATTTTTTCTCCCCACGGAGCCTCTTTTAGGGCACTCCGAGGCCGGCTGTATAGCTCGGGATTTTCAGTTGCTCACCCGGCCTCCTGTGTGGAACACTTCCCTTAGCGCTCCACTCCACACTCAGGGTCCGACTGGTGAATTTTGTGGCTGGAGATGCAAACCATTTCCCGGCACAAAAATGGGCCAAAAATTGCGGCCGGAGGCTTCCTTTGGACGAAAGCCTCCGACCTGAAAAAAAATCTACGAAAATACCTGGTGGTCCCGGAGGAACGTAGGATTCTGGTCGGAGGCCTTCATTCGCTGTGCAGAGAGAACATGCTATATGCCTGCTTTTACCAGGCATAAGAGTTTGAAAGACATTCGCTGGGCATGAGTTGGGCAAATAGCGCAGTCTCTGCCCCGCGAATGTCCTTCCTGCGGGGATGAGTTGGATCTGTCTAAAGAAATTATGACCGATCGGGAAAGCCGGTGCTCTGCGCATGTGCATTGCGCGTCGAGAACCGGCATTTACAAGGTCTTGCCGGGTGCGTGCGGACATTGTATGCACCCGGCAAGATCGCTATTTTCGGCCCATTAAGTCACCGGGGTGGAAACTCGGTCACTGCTCTGTTGCGGCATTAATCGAGGCAGAGCGGTAAATTTTGTGCCGGGAAATGGTTTGCGTCTCCAGCCACAAAATTCACCAGCCGGGCCCTGAGCGTGGAGTGAAGCGCTAAGGGAGGCGTTCCACACCTCCCTTGGGCACTAGGCCGGCTGAGCAACTGAAAATCCCGAGCTAAACAGCCGGTCTCGGAGTGCCCTAAAAGAGGCTCCGTGGGAAAAAAAAATCTGAAAAAACCCAGCAACAACATTCCTGACGCCACATCTACATTAATCACAAAATTAAAAAAATTATAAAAACAATCACGCTTACCTCAGGTCGACATTACTTCACTCACTGTGGCCGGTACAGCTCGGACCACCGGCTTTCACAGATGGTCCCATCCGGGCACGCTACCGATCAGCTCGCCTTTCCCGGGCGCTACTGCTCCGCGCCCCCCACAAACCCGCCATTGAATGTCCCGGCGGAGCTTTCCGCCGCAATTACCGCCCCTCTGGGCCGAAAACAGAGGCGGCAACAAGCCACTAATTCCACCCAATGAATTTAGCAACCAAGGGGAGGAAAGAAAAGATACATCACAATTTTGCCAATGCAATTTCTGATTGCAGGCTTGATGGTGGATCCCTATGCTCAGAGTATTGGTCATTTAAAGAGTTGCTTTACTTATTTATGTTTCAATCGCTGACTGAAATTCATTGACGCAGTATAGATCCTTAACCCTAAATGCTGATGCTGGAGCTGTCATGAATGTAACAGAACTCAGTGGCAGGCAAGTAGACAGCATCTTGGATGAAGAATACAGCTCCACATAATGGTTATGAGATTTGTTCACTGATGAATCTATCAGTTGAGTGACTTGCTTCCGTGCCCAGGTTACACTAAGCTGCTGGTAAGGGAATCGCATCCCCAAAAGATTTTTTTATAATATATGGCAGAGTATATCAGCATTTTTCTCATTCCTGGCACCCCAATTATGTGGCTGGGCTTCATGTTGAATGTACCTATAATGGTTTTACTTTAAACTGTATAATGAAATGGAATTTATGTTAACCTTCTTAATAAAGCTTGGGTTAATCACAGCACTGATTCGCTTATTTGCCTTTTTACAGAATAAAGACATTGATGCAGTTACACTGGATGCAGGACAGATATACGCAGCTGGAAAGTTGTATGGATTGGTGCCTGCTGCGGCAGAAAGTTATACAAGTAAGAAATACAAGTAATCCTGCAATCATGTGCTTTCCGTGCGGAGCTGCACTCAAAGGGTGCATGGGTGGGAACAATAGGGCTCGCTCTTATACTTCAGGAACTATCATGCAACCTTGAAACAATAATGGCCAGAAGATAAGAGGGCATTGAGTCCCCTTGGAAAGTTAAAGCACTCTTCCTCCATCAGATACATTTAATCATTGCACAGACCGGTCTTGACAAGCACACAACAAGGACTGCCTTGCTGGATCTGGATGAATTCAGATAATTAATGGATTTCTGTTCCATAGCCCTTTAGTCATTTCTTCAGCAATTCAATTCGAACAACAAACTGAGAAAATATTTTATACAAGAGTGATTAGAATTTCAGTGTCTCTCGCGGGTCAATGTACTGTATTTTGTGCATAAGCATTAGCACATAGGGAATGGTTTAGTTCACTGGAATTCTATCCAATGGGAGTGAATGGAAAGTTTGATTCATTAGAATTCTGTGATTAGTTCAGCAGTACAGGATATTTCGAAGGGCAGTCTTTCAGATGAAACGTTAAACCGAGGTGTTTACATCTCCATAAAAGTATTAAATAAAAATAACAATTATTAGAGAAGCAAAGTAAAAGGACCATTTACACAACATGAGCCAGTCTAGCTGCCTGTGTTAAGTTTGTAGTTCTCATGAATTTATCACTTTGTCCTCTATGCAGGGATTCATGTCGAGGTTGAACGAGTGCACTCCACATAAAGATACTGATTTTAAAAGTAGCTAACAGTCCCCAGGCCAGCCTTTATCTCAAGACAAGGGCAATTACTGGCTTGGGCTAAATTGGTGTGCAGATAAAACCCAGTTACCAAATTGATTGTATTCTTACTTGAAACAGCTTGTTCAAATACTTCGACACATTGCTGACAATATTGGCAAAACGCCACAAATTGTGAGCTGTTGTGTTTAAGATTTTAGCCAGTATTAAAATTGTCCAGCTCAGGGCATAGTGTGCGTGGAAATCTACATCTTGACTTGGCAGGCTCAACAACAAACTGCTGTTGAGAGTGGGAGATGAGACCGCTGGCTCTGCTTCAGGTGAGGGCTAGATGCTTCTGGCTTGGAAAATTGAATTGATGCCACCAAGAGCAAGGGACAGAAGGGAAGATGGCTTCTCACTTTCTTACTATGAAGACAAGCACTTGGACTTCAGCACAAACTTGGCATCGTGTTTGACAGTTCTGTTGCTATCTTTTAGGACACAAGTGAGCCTCTTTCTCAGTCAGGCATAGTAGTAGGCTGCGTGCATTAAAACAATTATTTTTTCAGACAAACAGGTGTTTCCATGCAGGCCAACAACGCCAGTTAGAATATCAAGTGGGCAGACATGCATTCCAAAAATAAGCATTTTCTCAAATGTCGCACATATATATTAACATTTCTGTGAGGGTTGCAACCTTCCATTTAAAAATAAATAGAAAATCCCGATGAGAGGCTTTCCTGTGGAACTTTTCCATTCTAAAAGTGTCCACATTTACCTGCAGTACCTGTTACATTTGTAAGTGATGCAATGCTAGGACTGTACAAAGTAAAACCTGACTGTGAACTGGGTATTTAACTCTCTCTGCATTTCCAGATCCTCTCCACCAATAGAATTTATTGATACAAACTGTGTGAATATGAATTGGCTTTAGGAGTTATTTTGCACTTACAATTTTTTCCTTAAACAAGTGATTTTTAATATAGATGTTAGTTACCCAAGCTCATCTTTTTTCTCAGTGGAAATGCTGCCTTTGGTACTGATTCCAACTCGTTTCTGAGCATTTGACCAGGAGTTCTGTCTTTGCGAAACAGTTGGTTGAGGGTTTCCTGACCAATACGGGCTTTTGATGTGTGCCATGATTTGATGTGCATGACAATTCTCGATATGCTAGACAATTTGGCTATGCGGCGGGAAGTTAGTGATGTTGGTTTTGAGGAGACTGATAACGAAATGTTGGTAACCTTAACCTGCTTTACTTATTGGCATGAGGCTTGGCGTTTTACGGAGAAAAAGTATTGAATGAAAGTAATATAGCGCGTCAGATGAGGTTGGATTGGGTTCTGAATGATAAAGCTCCAAGTGGGGACAAACAACCTGCTCCTTGACCAGAGCACGTGTCTCATTCAACAAACTCAGCTCCATATATTACAACCTGCTCCTTGACCAGAGCACATGTCTCATTCAACAAACTCAGCTCCATATATTACAACCTGCTCCTTGACCAGAGCACGTGTCTCATTCAACAAACTCAGCTCCATATATTACAACCTGCTCCTTGACCAGAGCACGTGTCTCATTCAACAAACTCAGCTCCATATATTACAATTACAATGGAGGTTAAATTCAGCTTTTTCAGGGATACAAACCAGGTGGTAGCGGATTAGCTACACTGCCCAATTTACCTTTCCGTTGACTTTATATTGACTTTCTCACTAAAGTTGAAGTGCCCAGCTGGCTGATCAACTACCAGCTGTCTTGTGCCCGTCGCAGAGTTGAATTTCACACCCAGTATCATACGGTCTAAAACTCATTCATTTATTTTTATTTTATGTGCTAGATGATAATGATGGAGCATCATATTATGTTGTGGCAGTAGTAAAAAGGTCGAGTCATAATGCCTTCACCATCGATCAGCTGCGAGGAAAGAAGTCATGTCACACTGGGCTGGGCAGGACAGCTGGCTGGAACATCCCCGTTGGTACTCTAATTGAGAGAGATCAAATCAAGTCCAACAAATGTAATATTGGCAAAGGTGAGAAAGATTTCTTTAGCAGTAAACAGAATTGGTTTTCAGCCACTCATCAAAGACTTTTGTTCAATTGCTATTCTGGAAGATGTTCCTTGATGTACGGCCACTATCTTTAGGGAATCATTACAAACTGGAGTAGTGCCCCTGGACTGGAAAGTATCCGCCACAACACGAATCTTTAAAAAGGGGCATTGGAATGACTTGGGCAACTACAAGCCAGTGAGCTAGATGACATCCTAAAAGTGATAATGAAACATGGCAAGAGGAAGTCAGCATGGGCCCAAATTTCCCCAGGAGTTGCTCCGTTTTTTTTTGGAGCAACTTGATTTTTCTGGAGCATCTTAAAAATCCCCACTCTGCACATTTAATTTGCGCCAGTGTAAGTGAGTTAGTTAGGATTTTTTAAAGTTTTTTTTTCAAAAGGGGGCATTACCAGCTACCTACGCATGTTTTGGCCATTTACACCAGTTTCGACAGGTAATAGTTGTTCCAAACTAACTTAGGCCAGCGTATGTGGCCACTTGTGGCCTCACAGAAAACCCTGCGGTGAGTTAAGAGATCAGCGCAGGTAGCCTCCAACTGACAGTGTTATGATACGAATGCTAGATTTTTTTTAAATCCCAAGCAGCGAGACTGGACAGGGTGTAGGTGCTATCAGCCTGATTAAACTGAGCGTGGGGTTTTTACAAGAATAAAAATGATCTTTTAATGAAGGCTGAAGTATAGGGGCCACTTAAGCAAGGGGAGGGTTTTCTTTGTAAATAATAGATCAAGACACCAACGCTCTCGCCTGATGGATTCGTGTGTGGCATCACAACACATTGGATTTTGACTTCTGCAGCACCAAAGAATTACCCCGACTAGGTTTAGAAATTTAAAACATTAGACTTAACAAAAAAAGCAGGTCAGAATGCAAACTTAAATTTTGGTGTTCAGCATTGCGTAGTGTGACTCTGATAATTAGTAATATTTAAAAATTCTATGCAGTAGTGGGTGAGCTGTAAGATACTGCAGATAGGGAATTTTTAGTAAAGATAGCAAGATATTAAAGTACTGGAAAATCTTTGAAGATTCCTTCTCCACCCCCCCCCCCCCCCCACGCCCCCCCCACGCCCCCGCTGGATCAAAACTCTTTCTCCACAACCCCCCCCCACCAACCTTTTTCTTGTAGCCTTCAGCCTGTGCGGCAGGCCACTCGGCCCGGGATAGGGGCAGCGCGCGTTGGGTCCGGCTCACAGCCTGCAGGACACGCTGGGAGGGCGAGGAGGTACTGCGCATGTGCGCAGACTCCAGTGCACATGCGCACAGCTGCCGGCACTGCTTTCGGAGCAGGGCTCTAGCTCCACCCCTCACTGCTTTTACCATGCCACGCCAAGGCCTAGGATGGTCAGAGGAGCGGGGAGAATACGGAGCTACAGTTTAGCTGCCGTTTTGGAAGCACAAAGTCGGCGCACCTCAGGTAAGTGCGCCGAAAAAACCGAAGGGGGAAATTTGGGCCCATGGGAGGGAGATCTAGACTAACACATTTCCTGCAGTTTTCCGAGACAACAAATGGACCTTGTTGAAAGCAGAAATTCTCTGGATATGATGCTTTTAGATTTCACACTTGTCACACAAGGGATTAATCTCAAAAGGTAAGAAGCTATGAAAGTAGAGATAGGTTTCTCAGGTGGATTGAAAGTTGGCTGAGCCAGGGAAAGCAAAGGGTGGCTGTGAATGGAGCCATGTTGACATAGCACAGGGTCACTAGTGGGGCTGCCATAGGGAATAGTGCTGCTTACAGGATAGAGAAATGTTTTGGAGTTGGGGACAGAAGCAAAGCAGCCTAATTTTGCAGATGACTCCAAATATTGGGGGGAGACTGTTCAAACAACAGGCAAATCTAGTACAACATCATCTACATTGGTCAGAAAGTGGGCTAATGAGTGGCAAGTATCATTTAAAGTAGATCAGTGCGAGGTAATGAGATTAGGGGATGAAAGTAAACAGCAGGAATATAAGCTAAATTACTCTAGGCTACAGGATCTGGGGTATTGGTGAATTCCTCACTGAAACCAATAGCGCGGTGTGCAGCAGCAGTAGGGAACGCTAACCAGCATAGCCAGTGGGAATTGTAGAATCATAAAATGCTACAGCACAGGAGGCCATTCGGCCTATCGTGCCTGTGCCGGCTCTTTGAAAGAGCTATTTAATTAGTCCCATTCCTGTGCCTTTTCCCCAAAGCCCTGCAGATTTTTTCCCAAGTATAAAGCACAAATTCTAGATGCTGCTAATGAGTCTGAACAAGGCATTGGTAAGGCCATACCAGAAGTACAGGAAGCGAGATTCTGTTCATTGTACGAAGGATATTCAAGCATTGGAGGCTTAACAGAAAAGGGCAACCAAACTAATGCATAGCCTAAGGCATCTAAACTAAGAGCAGAGGTCTTATAGCCTGGGATTATTTACCCTGGGAAAGTTCAGGCTCAGGGGAGATATTATTCAAGTAATTCAAATTATTAAGGGAATAAATAAATTGAAACATGATAATATGTGTGAGATTGTAGAACCAGAGAATATGGGCTCAAGATTCATTCCATCTCCCCTATATGAAGCACCTTGGGATATTTCCTTTTGTTAAATGTGCTTTCCAAATGCAAGTTGCTATTGTCTGCTGGATGGATTGTTGTGTGGTGGTGAGAGTCTTTCTGCATCAAATGAAGCACTTCCCTGACTACCAGTCATTGCGAAAGAATGGGAGTGGCGGTTAGTCCCCAATTTCTAGCAGATGGAGTCAATGGTCATGGAATCTAATGCAGAAAATAGGAAAAAATAAATCTTTAAATCTTGCTGCAGTTGGCAATTAAAAGTGTTACACTTGATTTTCTTGTGTATGTGCAGTGGTAGTGTTTCAGGACACAAAGATGTAGACAATCAATCCTTAAAATTATAATCTTTCTTTCTCCCCACATACACTAAAATGGATTTATACCTGCTAATGTACAAATAACATCTTTTTTTTATCAGTTTTATCACACAACTTAAAAAAATCGACCTGCATCCTGAACTGTAGCGAATATAGTAACACCAATGATTGAAGTGCTGCTCTGATCTAATCTACACCCAGGTGTATCCAAGCGCTGCAGAACTAATCACAATGACCGTAGCCCCAACATGCACACCTGCCATTGGAGGAACGATCTTTAAGCTAATATGCGCAGTAACATGAGTTACTGTTAACAAAGTTGGAGATGGTTGACTATTTCATTGTATCTCCTATACAGCGGTCAGTGAGTTTTTTTCCGCAAGCTGTGTGCCAGGTGCCAAGCAGAAGGGTTACCCATCAAACCTTTGCCAATTGTGCATTGGAGATGCCAAAGGGAAGTCCAAGTGTGCCTTTGGTGCAGAGGAACGATACAGTGGCTATACTGGAGCATTCAGGTACTCTGATAGAATATAGTACATTGAATAATAGCTGGGTCGGAATATGTTACAAGATCTAATATACTCAAGGGTTAACAGTGGCATTGTAAACTAAAAGAGCACAAACTGTCATCTGGTGGGGTCCATTGGCCTATCAGTTCTGTGAGCTGCAGGGTGGTAGGATATGTGTCCAGTGGCATCATTCCACACAGTTTCTCAGAATCTAGAGGGTAGATTTTCAACTCGCCACCATGATGTAAATCGGTTTAATGGATTGGCTGCCTGTTTTGGAAAGCACCTGATTTTCAGTTCCATTAAAATCAATGAATATGAAAATTGGCCGGTTTGTATAATGAGCAGCTGAGCTGCAATGACATTTTTTATCCCAGGTGGCAACTGGAAAATCTACCCCTGCCTCCTGCATCTCGCTGATGGGAGAAAATTGGATGGTGAAGTTATGCCAGCACCTCGTAATAGTGAACTACAGAGTATCTCTGGCACGGCCCTGAAAGGAGATCTTCAACCTTCCTTTTTAAGCAGGAAATGATACATGGGACCCAAAGAGACAGGAGAAAATCATTACAAAAATAAGGGTGGGGATTACAAAAAAGAGGCAGCATTGTTTCTGAATCTAAAAGCAATCTAAAGGGTTAAAAGTCCCGAGTTCTTTCCCAGATAGTTTTTGTTGAAATCATTGCTACTTTTGAACCTTGTTATCACAAACACAATAACCTTGCTCTTATCATTTTGACCTGAGATCTGAACACGTGTTCTGACTTCAGTGGAGCTTTAAAGCAGGGCAGAAGTTTGTTACAGGAGGTTTGTTAGAAAGAGATATTACTGTGGGAACAAAAGTAGCATTCTAGTAAAATTCATGATTTAAAGCAATTCTTTTTGTCTTTTTTTGGGAGCGGGGAGGGTATAATATATTGAAATTAATATAAAAAATTCATGTAATATTTATGTTATCCTCTCTCTGGTTGACCAGCCATGGTATCCCTGCAGTGTATGTTGGGAGAGAGAGAATATGGGAGACAACTTTAAAAAAAAAAATAAGTGCAGATCAATATGTCTGTGGCCTTCTCAAGAGGGACTAGGTGCTTGGGATGGGAGCAGCGGAATGAAGTAGCTCAGGGGGAGTTTCAGTTATAGAGGAATTAAAGAGCATACTCCTTTATGTTTTTTTAATGTAATATTTAGGTGAATGTTTTGCTGATCTCACTGCACGATATTTCATGAATATATCCAGAGAGCGAATGAGACAGCTTAAAGAGTTATCAGAGCTGCTGTGCAAAAGTGATGAGGAAATTTATCTGCAGTTGGTAAAGGCAAATTTGATCAGAGTTCAGTACCAAAGGTGATAGCTGAAGAATATGTGGCTTTGCAAGACAACTACTTTATACGACATGATAAGATTAATCTCAGTCAGCACCGGAGGTTGTAAAATACTGTTTGCTAAAACAATAAAATCCTAGCATTCACACACTTTAAACAAAGGTATGCATGATGTAAAACATGGCGAAATGATTAAATGGGGTGGGGGAAGCAGAAATGCTATTATAATTTACAGGTAAAGAATTGACAGGGATGACATTAAGGCATTTATGGAGTTATGTAGCGATCACTGCAATAACTTATATCTGAAGTATAGATTCTAGTAAGTGGTGGTGTAATTTACCCCTGAAAGCAAGTTAAAGAACTCAATCTGAAAATGTCTGATTGGTCAATGTACCACCTGAATAAGGTACTTTACATATGATCATATACGCTAACCAACGCTAATAAATGTGTCATTGGTAGAGTTGGTAAAGGCACAAAATGAGAAGGAGAATGAAACAACTACATTTTACTGAATTGGATTTTTAATGGCTGACAGAACTCAGGAATTGGGAGCTCAGTACATGCAGGATTATAGGGGAGAATTGGTGTTTGGAAACTTTGTAGCACAGCATGTTATCGACCAGCACATTGTTCCGGCATCATTTTTGTACATTATAAATAATTTATTTTCCTTAAAATCAATAGATGCCTTACAGAAGTGGGAGATGTCGCATTTGTGAAACACACAACGGTCTTAGATAACACTGATGGTAAGTCTAGTTGGCTCTTCTGCCTGATTCTCCAACTTTTATCCCAAACCCTCTCTCAATCCCTAATTTCCTTTCAACTGCAACTCTACTCACTTTTCTCCCACACTTGTCTTTTGCCCTACACATTTCTCCTTCTCTCCCATTCCATTCCTCCACAATATTCCTGCCCTTCTTTCTTTCCAATGTATCTCTTTATTTTCCCTTCTCACAATTGTCCACCTATCCCCTTTCACACTATCCTGGTGATAGGAACATGAGAATGTTTAGAACCAGAAAATACAATTTTTGATTAATGTAGCCAGCTCCAGAGTTCAAAAACAATTCACAGTTCACTACCCATATCCCTCGATTAATTGGCTAAGTGACAGGAAACAGAGAGTAGGGGTGAACGGTTGTTTTTCGGATTGGAGGCAGGTATACAGTGGTGTTCCCAGGGGTTGGTACTAGGACCACTGCTTTTCTTGATATATATTAATGATTTGGATGTGGGCTCAACCCTTGTCACTGGATAAAGGCCTAGCTCTGTCGAGCCCGTGTGGTGGCTGATGTACAACAGTCACCATGCGTTAAAACAATCCACGCACAGGCATCTTCTACCCCCTCAACTGGAGTTCAGGACTGGAACATCGGGTCCTTCATTGAAACATCTGTGAACTCTTGTGGAAACAAGTCATCCTCGTTCGAGGGACCGCCTATGAGATGAGATGAGATGAGATGAGATGAGATGAGGGGATGTGGGTGTACAGGGCACAATTTCAACATTTGCAGATGACACAAAACTTGGAAGTATAGTGAACAGTGAGGAGAATAGTGATAGACTTCAAGAAGACATTGACAGGCTGGTGGAATGGGGACACATGGCAGATTAAATTTAACGCAGAAAAGTGCGAAGTGATACATTTTGGTAGGAAGAATGAGGAGAGGAAATATAAACTAAAGGATACAATTCTAAAGGGGGTGCATGAACAAAGAGACCTGGGGGTATAGGTGCACAAATCGTTGAAGGTGGCAGGGCAGGTTGAGAAAGCGATTAAAAAAGCTTATGGGATCCTGGGCTTCATTAATAGAGGCACAGAGTGCAAAAGCAAGGGAGTTATGATGAACCTGTATGAAACACTGGTTCGGCCTCAACTGGAGTAGTGTGTCCAATTCTGGGCACCGTACTTTAGGAAGGATGTGAAGGCCTTAGAGAGGGTGCAGAAAAGATTTACAAGAATGGTTCCAGGGATGAGAGACTTCAGTGACGTGGATAGACTGGAGAAGCTGGGGTTGTTCTCCTTGGAGCAGAGAAGGTTGAGAGGAGATTTGATCGAGGTGTTCAAAATCATGAGGGGTCTGGACAGAGTAGATAGAGAGAAACTGTTCCCATTGGTGGAAGGGTCAAGAACCAGAGGTCACAAATTTAAGGTGATTGGCAGAAGAACCAAAGGCAAAATGAGGAAAAGCTTTTTTACGCAGCGAGTGGTTAGGATCTGGAATCCACTGCCTGAAAGGGTGGTGGAGGCAGATTAAATTGTGGCTTTCAAAAGGGAATTGGAAAAGTACCTGAGGGGAATAAAAATTTGCAGGACTACGGGAAAGGACGGGGGAATGGGACTAGCTGAAGTGCTCTTGCAGAGAGCCGGCACAGGCTCAATGGGCCGAATGGCCTCCTTCTGTAACCATTCCATGATTCTAATCTCATCACCAAATGCCTGTCAACTCAATTTTAAAATTATCATTGTCAGTTGCCTCTTCTGACCTTCATCTTATGCTCCTTATAGTAAACATTTTCTCAGCACTCAACTTGTCGATACCCTTAGTAATCTTTAATGGCCTGCAGATTTTATGGTCAGCAGCAAAGGAAGGGCACTTGCCATCACACCGATAGCTGCCCACAGAATTTTCCTCGGCTTTTGAGTGGCAACTTACGGTTACTAGAGACCATTTCCAGCGCGGCACCCTCTAACAGGGTTCTGTGGTGTGTGTGAGCAGGAAAAGCAACAGCATGGCTCTTTAACCAATCAGATTAAAGAATCCTTATTAGGGCAAGCAGAGTCTAAACCAGAAAGTATAAATTAGAATATTTAACTCATTGTAAAATCATGTACAGAAAGTGAAATAAAGAGAGGGAAAGAAAGCTGCGATTCAGAGAGAGATAAAAGAGACAGAAAGAAAATGTTAAAAAAAATATATTTTAATTTTAAATATTTTTAAAAATCTCCAATAATAATTACATTCTGAAGGAATGACACTCCACACTGCCAGAGAGGTTGTTTGGTAGTAATTGAGACATGCTGTTAAATATTCACTTACACCTGAATGCACCTGCACCAACTTTTCTGCCATGTTTAGTGGGTAGCTGGCAAGTATGTACAGCAAATTCACACCCTTACATACATTCTAATGCCAAATTTATCGACGAGGCTTGTGAATTAGCAAGGCAAATCGGACAGCAAGTTCAGGATTTCCGTGTTTACCTGCGTATGTGCAGACTCCAGAGGTTGCTGTCTGATTTACTTCACCGTTATTCTTAACACTAAATCCAAGCCATTACCTCAATAAGATTGTCTCTCAGTGTTCTCTACTGTAACCAAACTCAGCTTCTATAGTCTCTGCTTGTAATTCAGATGTCTGGAAATATATGTTCGAAAACTCTCGCCCATCATTTTTTTGAATGTTCAGTGTCTGTATGGTCTTTTTCTCAAAACGTACTACTTCGCATTTCACTGCATTGAACTTCATCTGCACATCAAACATCTGGAAGTCCAGTCATTCCTTTTCTCTATACACTCTGACCTAATGACAGAATGCCCGCAGTGCTTGGTCTGCCCTCCAAGCCTCCATAACCAGAGCCTGCAAAGAGACGGTCACTCAACCAGGAAACACCAGGACTGGTTTGATGAGAATGATCAGGAGATCCGAGAGCTAATAGATCGCAAGAGCAGGGCATTTCTGAGCCTTAAACAACATCACAACTCGGGAGCAGCAAAGCAGCATTACAGATGCCTCAAGGCTGAGGTCCAACGAAAAACCCGAGATGGAGAAAGCACAGGAGATACAGCAGCTGGCCGACAGCCATGATGTGCGAGGATTCTTCATCGCAGTCAAGGCCACCTACGGTCCAAACACCCAAGGCCCCACCCCACTGCTGGCCAAGAACGGGGAAACAATCATCAAGGACACCGAGGCAGTCAGGGGCCGCTGGAAGGAGCACTTCAAAGATCTCCTCAACCGAGCTCGACTCCATCCCGCAGCATGCGACCCGCCACCACCTCAGTGAGACCCCAACACTGCACGAGGTAGAAAAAGCCATAAGACAGCTTAAAAACAACAAGACCACGGGAGCGGATGGAATCCCTGCTGAGGCACTGAAGTATGGCGGAAAGGCACTATTGGCGCGGATACATGACCTCATCTCTCTCATCTGGAGGGAGGAGAGCATGCCGGGAGATCTGAGAGATGCAGTGATCGTGACCATCTTTAAAAAAGGGGACAAGTCCGACTGCAGCAACTACAGAGGAATCTCCCTGCTATCAACCACTGGGAAAATCGTCGCTAGAGTCCTCCTCAACCATCTTCTCCCTGTGGCCGAGGAGCTCCTCCCGGAGTCACAGTGTGGATTTCATCCCCTACGGGGCACAACGGACATGATCTCTGCAGTGCGACAGCTGCAGGAAAAATGCAGGGAACAGCGCCAGCCCTTATACATGGCCTTCTTCGACCTTACAAAGGCCTTTGACACTGTCAACCGTGAGGGTCTATCAACCAACGGATCAATCACAGACCCAATCCACGTCCGGACCAGGGTCAAACAGGGCTGCGTCATCGCCCCAACCCTCTTCTCAATCTTTCTCACCACCATGCTCCACCTCACAGTCAACAAGCTCCCCGCTGGAGTGGAACTAAACTACAGAACCAGTGGGAACCTATTCAACCTTCGCCGTCTCCAAGACCACCCCAACCTCTGTCATCAAGCTACAGTACACGGACAATGCCTGTGTCTGTGCACATACAGAGGCTGAACTCCAGGACATAATCAACGTATTTACTGAGGCGTACGAAAGCATGGGCCTTACACTAAACATCAGTAAGACAAAGGTCCTCCATCAACCTGTCCTCGCCGCACAGTCCCCCAGTCATCAAGATCCACAGCACAGCCCTGGACAACGTGGACCACTTCCCTTATCTCGCAAGCCTCATATCAACAAGAGCAGGCATTGAGGACGAGATCCAACACCGCCTCCAGTGCGCCAGTGCAGCCTTCGGCCGCCTGAGGAAAAGAACGTTTAAAGACCAGGCCCTCAAAACTGCCACCAAGCTCATGGTCTACAGGGCTGTAGTAATACCTGCCCTCCTGTATGGCTCAGAGACATGGACCATATACAGTGGACATCTCAAGTCACTGGAGAAATACCACCAACGATGTCTCCACAAGATCCTACAAATCCCCTGGGAGGACAGACACACCAACATTAGCATCCTCAACCAGGCTAACATCC
Organism: Pristiophorus japonicus; assembly: GCF_044704955.1. Taxonomy (NCBI): domain Eukaryota; kingdom Metazoa; phylum Chordata; class Chondrichthyes; family Pristiophoridae; genus Pristiophorus; species Pristiophorus japonicus. Next base: position 261,351,800 of record NC_091982.1, on the reverse strand, counting down.
CCAGCACTGAAGCACTGACCACACTTGATCAGCTCCGCTGGGCAGGCCACATAGTTCACATGCCAGACACGAGACTCCCAAAGCAAGTGCTCTATTCGAAACTCCTTCACGGCAAATGAGCCAAAGGTGGGCAGCGGAAACGTTTCAAGGACACCCTCAAAGCATTCCTGATAAAGTGCAACATCCCCATTGACACCTGGGAGTCCCTGGCCAAAGACTGCCCGAAGTGGAGGAAGTGCATCCGGGAGGGTGCTGAGCACCTCGAGTCTCGTCGCCGAGAGCATGCAGAAATCAAGCGCAGGCAGCGGAAAGAGCGTGCGGCAAACCAGTCCCACCCTCCCCTTCCCTCAATGATTATCTGTCCCACCTGTGACAGAGACTGTGGTTCTCGTATTGGACTGTACAGCCACCTAAGAACTCATGTTTAGAGTGGAAGCAAGTCTTCCTCGATTCCGAGGGACTGCCTATGATGACACTCTGACCTAGGATAAAGCATTTTTTAATTGCACTTGTTGAGCTGTATATTCAAAATTCATAGATTTATGAATGTGATTTTCTTCATTAGGAAATAACCAGGAACCTTGGGCTGTGAATCTAAAATCCAGTGATTACCAATTACTGTGCCTGAATGGTGCACGGGCAGAAGTGTCTCATTGGAAGGATTGCAATTTGGCTAAGGTTCCATCACATGCCATTATGGTCCACCCTTCCACCTCCATCACAGCTGTCTTCGGGTTGCTTGATAAAGGACAGGTAAGTAGTTAAATTACTGTCTCACTACTTCAATTGCATTTGCAAGCAATAAAAGAACAATTATCAAAATAAACGTCTGACTAAACATGGAAGACTGAACAATGTGACTTTTGGCTGCTATCTCAACAACTGTAGATTAATCATCTCTTTAAATCCTGATCCTAGCCCTCTCTACTCTTACCTCAAACACCAACTGCGAGGAGTTTGTATTTTGTCGTCTCCAAGATTGTTATCATCTGTGCAGCTCCTTTGCCTCAGATCTCCCCAACCCGCCAACTTTGCCCCATCCACTCCGGTCCTGTATCTCCATCTTACTGGAGATTCTCCCCATTCTCCCAGCTTATCTTTATCCATAAACCTCTTCCTTTTCATCCCTTTCCTACTCAATTGCTGACCACTTAACTCCCCTTCCTGACCTCCATGTTAGCGGACATTGACAGCAGTTCCCTTTCAAAACTGCCATCATTGACCCCCTTCTCAAAATCCCACCATCGACACATCCACCGTCTACAACCACTGCCCTATTTCCAACCTGCCTTTTCTCTCTCGGATCCTTGAACCAGCTCCATGCCCATTCCTCCTGAAACTCCCTGTTTCAATCACTGCGGTCTGGCTTCTGGCGTTCTCCCAGCACTCGAATGACCGATGTCACGAATGATATTCTTTGTAACTGTGATCATAGTGCAATATCCTTTCTCATCTTCCTGGACTTTTCTATAATGTTTGACAGTTGATTGCATTATCCTTCTCTAATGACTCTTCTATCATCTAGCTCCATGGTTCTGCCCTTCCATGGTTTCATTTCTACCTATCCAAATCTACCTATGGCTGCTCTTCTCTCCCCACATTTATTTAGAGTTTCCAAGGATTGATCCTTGGTCCCTTTCTCTTCATTATCTACACACTGGCCCTTGGCAACCTGCTGAACATTGCCAGCTTCAACTGCCTCTGCTGTCAGACTGATGTTCAACATCAAGTTTTAGATATTATAACATCCTCCAGTTCAACATCAGAAATATTGAAGCCATTGCTTTCGACCCTGATATAAACTTCACTCCTATGCCATTACACACCTCCCCAGCCACTGTTTCAGGTTGAATCAGACCATTCACATCCTGCTGTACATTGCCAGCACTCTTCTCATTCAACTGCTGCTGTCAGACTGCAGCTTTAAATCCCATATCCTATCCATTACCAATACTTCTTATGTGAACGTCATCAACTTTGCCTGCCTCTGCCCCTACTTGACCCCTTTGTTGCTGAAATTATTTTACGTGCCTTTATTAGCTGCAGACTCAATTGCTCAAATGCTTTCCTCCATAAGCTCCAATTTGTCCAAAACTCTCCCACATATGTTCCGTTTCATCCCAAGTCTCACTTGCCCATTATTCCCATTATCACAGACTTAGATTGGTTCCTATCCCCTTAACGCATTAAATATTAAATAATTGTCCTCATCTTTTTAAATGCCTCACTGGCTTCCACTTGTCTCCACCAGCTCTTTGTCCTCTCTTGTGTGCTCTGTATTTCTGACTCCAGCCTTCTGTGCATTCCCCCCTCCTCTTGCCCTGCCATTTGTCGCAGAGCCTTCAGCAGCCTGGGTCCCACCCTTTGAAACATCCTTCCTAGACCTACCTCTCTGATCAAGCTGTTAGTCACTCGTCCTAATCTCTCCCTAGCCGACTTCTTGCTTGCGTCTATTTGTGAAGGGACCTTGGGATGTTTATTTATGAGTGGTGCTATGTGAATACAAACAGATAATGTTGTCAGTTGTGATCAAATAGGCTTACAGCATCCAGTGAGAATAATAGAAATTCCTGAAAACTTAATTTTTTTTGTGTACCAATTATCTTCCCGTGTTTTTTTAAACCTCCGCCCATACTATTGCACAGATCCTGAGGATGAGGCTGACAACCTGTTCCTCAATCGCTGTGCTCCGGAGCCACTCACAAGGACCTATGTCAGAGCAGCTTATTTGAAGAGAGAAATTTTGTCTTCTAATTCTCCTTCTTTCTCTGTGGAAAGAAACCAGCCCTTCACAGCAGGTTTTCCACCCTTCAGTAGCATAATTATGGTTACAAATTAAACGAAGTTAACCTTGGTCTGTTTAAAGGGTTAATGGCCATGCTAAAGTAGTGATTTTACTCAAGTTTGTTAGAACAGTGCTTCACCAAAGCAAATTAAACCCCATTGTGTGGGAATTGTCTATCCAAGGCACAGGGTGAAGCTCTGGAAATTTTTAACACATTAAAGGCTCTTGTCATTCTAAGTGTTTCAGACATATCTTGTGACAGACAGTTATAAAGCAGCAGTGTTGTTAGCTCTGGAACAGGTTTCCCACCTATCGTCAAGGTCACATTTTATGCATGTTTCCAGGAGATCAGATACCCTTGCCAGCAGTGTGCAGGTCTCAGCCACTGGCCATGTGCTGATTGGCAGGTTTATAGTCACATGTCGAGGCAGTTTGTTGAGTTTGTGTCACACACGACTGTTTGTAGGACTTTGGAAAGAGGAAACACAGCAGCAGCCTCGGAATCGCTCACCAATTAAAAGAGGCTTTATGTTTAAATCATTTTCCAAAAGTAGGTGAAACTAGATAAAATGACTAACTCATTCTGAAACTATCCATGAAAAATACCGATTTTCCATCAGTCTCTGATGAAGAGTCTCACTGGAGTGCACATGGAACAGGGCCAGGCTCCAGGGCATGAATCCTGAGATAAGAAAAAGCAGAATAATAAAATAGCTACTGAGATAACAACTGGAACAGCAGGCCAGATTTTATGACCCAGTTTATCCACTGCTGTCAGAATGGCAGTACCATTTTATGATTCTATAACCTGCAACCTACCATTTTATGGCTCAGTACATGTGACATCAACAAACTGCATCATTGTGCTGTGAATAACCAGTTTTAGTTGTATGAATATCGCATAATTTGTACTTTTGGTCAGAACTTCTGTTATGCTTGGTGCTTATTTGTCATTACTAAATACATTTACAGCTGATGTTCTCCAGGATATTTATGACATCTTATGCTTTCTAATATAACATTCTAATATAACAGGTACCTTGCTCCTGAAGCACATGTAGAATAAAAATCCACATTATTAGGGGAGGAGAGAGAGGGTGTTGTCCAGAATGATTTAAAAAAAAATCTAATAGGTGAATGTAAAACAAATAATTTAAATGCTAGGATGTAAATATGAAAACTTGATTTTGTTATAATAAAATTCAAATCTGTTGAGAATGAATAATAGATTCTGCTCACCCATTAGGGAACTGTGCTCAACAGAAGCAGGGGTCGGATAATCAGAGCTACAGTGTTTAGGGCGATCTATATTAATGACTTGAATGAAGGGACTGAGTGTAAAATGGAGAAAAATTGCAAAGTGCTGCAGTACAGCAGGACCTGGGGGTACTTGTGCATGAAACACAAAAGGTCAGTATGCAGGTACAGCAAGTGATCAGGAAGGCCAATGGTATCTTGGCCTTTATTGCAAAGGGGATGGAATATAAAAGCAGGGAAGTCTTGCTACAGTTATACAGGAGGCCACACCTGGAATAATGCATGCAGTTTTGGTTTCTATATTTAAGAAAGGCTATATTTGCTTTGGAGGCAGGTGAGAGAAGGTTCACTCGGTTGATTCCGGAGATGAAGGGGTTGACTTATGAGGAAAGGTTGAGTAGGTTGGGCCTCTATTCATTGGAATTCAGAAGAATGAGAGGTGATCTTATCTAAATGTATAAGATTATGAGGGGGCTTGACAAGGTGGATGCAGAGAGGATGTTTCCACTGATAGGGGAGACTAGAACTAGGGGGCATGGTCTTAGAATAAGGGGCCGCCCATTTAAAACTGAGGTGAGGAAGAATTTCTTCTGAGAGAGTTGTAAATCTATGGAATTCGCTGCCTCAGAGAGCTGTGGAAGTTGGGTCATTGAATAAATTTAAGACAGAGATAGACAGTTTCTTAACCGATAAGGGAATAAGGGGTTATGGGGAGCGGGCAGGGATGTCGACCTGCGTCCATGATTGGATCAGCCATGTTCATATTAAATGGCGGAGCAGGCTCAAGGGGCCGTATGGCCCACTCCTGCTCCTGCTCCTATTTCTTATGTTCTTATGACCTCTGACCATGCTTCTTTCAAGCAGGTCTCCCTTTGGGAGCGCAATATCGTAAATATGAGTGTATCCGGGATAGTTTCTTTGAACAGTACATTGCGGAACAAACCAGGGAGCAGGCTATCTTTGATCTAATACTGTGCAATAAAACAGGATTAATAAATGATCTGATAGTAAAGGATCCTCTAGGAATGAGAGACCATAATATGGTTGAATTTAAAATTCAGTTGGAGGGTGAGAAAGTTGGTTCTCAAACCAGGGTCTTCAGCTTAAATAAAGGAGACTACAAAGGTATGAGGGCAGAGTTGGCTAAAGTGGACTGGGAAAATAGATTAAAGTATGGGACGGTTGATGAACCGTGGTGTACATTTAAGGAGATATTTCACAACTCTCAAGAAAAGTATATTCCAGTGAGGAGGAAAGGGTGTAAGAGAAAGATAGCCATCCGTGGCTAACTAAAGAAATAAAGGACGGTATCCAATTAAAAACAAGGGCGTACAAAGTGGCCAAAACTAGTGGGAGGACAGAAGACTGGGAAGCTTTTAAAAGCCAGCAAAGAATGACTAAAAAAATGATTAATAAAGAAAAGATACACTATGAAAGTAAACTAGCACAAAATATAAAAACAGATAGCAAGAGGTTCTATAGGTATACAGGGCCCAATTTTGGCCAATACTTGCTCCAATCTTTTTTGGAATAAGTTGGTTTTTCTGGTGTAAGTCAAAAAAAATCATTTTCCCCAATAAACTTGCTCCAGAGTAACTTAGTTAGGTACGATTTTTTTTAGTTCAGTTTTTTTTTTCAAAAGGGGGCGTTCCCAGACACTTACGCCAGTTTTGACCATTTATGCCACTTTGGCCAGCGAAAACTTACTCCAAATCGACCTAGGTCAGCGTATGTGACCAGCTCTGAAAAGCAGGCAGTTAAGAAATCGGCGCAGGTAAGTAAGTAAGGACCTGCACCCAAGCAGCAAACATTACAAATAAAACTTCAAATAACTAAATAAAAATAAAGAACTGAGGTAAACAATTGATTAACAATTAAATATTTGAACTAAATCCTACCTTGGGCCGGGGAAGGCAGTGGGCCAGCCTGTATGGGAGGCCATTTGGCATGGGATAGGGCCGGCCGGCAAAGACACATCTGGAGGCTCGGGGTGGGGGGAGAGGCTGGGCTACCTGAGAGCAGACATGGCATCGGGAGACTAAACCGGGGGAGTGGGGGAGTGGGGGGGGGGAGAGGAAAGGCTGGGCTCAGCGGCATTGGGAGGGGGGGGAGGGAGAGGAGAGATTTTATTAAGACTCACACCTATTTCAAGCAGGAGCACTGGCTGTCCATTTCTAGGGCTACTCAAAAATCGAATCAGGTAGGGTTCTGGCAGCAAGCAGCAAGTACTTTTAAACTCAAACGGGGCTACACAGCGATGCACTTCAAAAATGACCGAGTGCCAAGTTTCGGCGGTACTGCACATGTGCAACCATTGGGGCCGACACCACTGCACATGCACGTCACGGCCGGCACTCGTTTCGGCGCAGGCCTGGAGGTCTGCCCCCCACTGATATATCTGCACCGTGCCAGGGCACTGGAGGCTCTGCGGAGCGGCCAGGATGGGGCCATTTTCTTTCAGGGCAGTTTATAGCGCACAACGGATCAGTGTGCCAAAAAAATGGCATGGTCAAAATTGGGCCCATAAATAGGAAAAGAGTGGCTAAAGTAAATGTTGGTCCCTTAGAGGACGAGACCGGGGAATTAGTAATGGGGAACATGGAGATGGCAGAAACTCTGAACAAATATTTTGTATCAGTCTTTACGGTAGAGGATACTAACAATATCCCAACAGTGGATAGTCAAGGGGCTATGGGGGGGAGGAACTTAACACAATCACAATCACTAAGGAGGCGGTACTCAATAGATAATGGGACTAAAGGCAGATAAATCCCCTGGACCTGATGGCTTGCATCCTAGAGTCTTAAGAGAAGTAGCGGCAGGGATAGTGGATGCATTGGTTGTAATTTACCAAAATTCCCTGGATTCTGGGGAGGTCCCAGCAGATTGGAAAACTGCAAATGTAACGCCCCTATTTAAAAAAGGAGGTAGATAAAAAGCAGGAAGCTATAGACCAGTTAGCCTAACATCTGTGGTTGAAAAATGTTGGAGTCCATTATTAAAGAAGCAGTAGCAGGACATTTGGAAAAGCATAATTCAGTCAGGCAGAGTCAGCATGGATTTATGAAGGGGAAGTCATGTTTGACAAATTTGCTGGGGTTCTTTGAGGATGTAACGAACAGGGTGGATAAAGGGGAACCAGTGGATGTGGTGTATTTGGACTTCCAGAAGGCATTTGACAAGGTGCCACATAAAAAGTTACTGCACAAGATAAAAGTTCATGGGGTTGGGGGTAATATATTAGCATGGATAGAGGATTGGCTAACTAACAGAAAACAGAAAGTCGGGATAAATGGTTCATTCTCTGGTTGGCAATCAGTAACTACTGGGGTGCCGCAGGGATCAGTGCTGGGACCCCAACTATTTACAATCTATATTAACGACTTGGAAGAAGGGAACGTAGCCAAGTTTGCTGACGATACAAATATGGGAGGAAAAGCAATGTGTGAGGAGGACACAAAAAATCTGCAAAAGGATATAGACAGGCTAGGTGAGGCACAATCTTTGGGTTAAATGGTAAGGCACTATTACTTTAATTAAAGCATTGGGTTACTGTGTGGCATTAGCTCTTCCATCACTGGTCTCTTTTTCGTCTCCCTGTACTTGATTCACCTCTGAGTCAGAACTCAAGTTTTTAAGTGCATAATCTGAACTCACCATCCAAGTACTCTGGGTGTGCTGCATTGTCAGAGGTGTTGCCATCTGCCTAATTCAATGGCTTAGGTAGACATTAAAGATTCTATGGTACTATTCAAGGAAAACAGGGAGTCCACTTGGTGTTCTGATCAACATTCCTCAATGTTATCTTTTGGTGGTATCTCATCTGCTGTGTCTTGAATGGGTGCCATTGCTTACCTACATGACAGTCACTGCCCTTCAAAGTAACCCAGTGTGTGTGTGAAGCATTTTGAGATGCGATCTAAATGCAAGTCTTTTCTTTTAGGCTTTCTTTGGGAACGAAAGCCACCCTAATGGCTTTAGAATGTTTAATTCATCGGCCTACGGTGGCAGCGATCTGCTCTTTAAAGATTCTACTGTTGAAATCATATCCGTTGGAGAGAATACTACTTATGAAGATTGGCTTGGAAAAAACTATCTGGAGGCAATTAAAAGGATTGAATGTTCTGGTGCAAGTGAGTTACCTACCTCTCAGCTTCTGTGATGGTCACACGTTACAGCGGAATGCCCCTTATTCCAATGCGATATTTCAGTGGTTGACTTGTAGTTTTTGATTGTCAGTTTTCTCCCCAAATCTACTCTCCTGAAGGCATAGATTCATATTGGATTGCAGTTCCGCAGGTGCCGGGCACTCTGGGGTACTTCAAGCAAGTGTTGGACATTTGCACACATCACTTAAGTGAATCTTGCTCATGTGCGAGTCCCGACAGTGAATATTGGCAGGCTGTTCGATAATCGGGAGCCATCACAGTTATTTCTGTCCACACACGCAGACTTCCAGCAGGGGGCTGGGTAGCTAGCAGGAGTAGGAACCCTGGCTATTTCTTGTTTCCCCGCCCTTACTAGCCTAGGAAGGCAGAGCTCAATTGTAGTCCTGATATGCTCACTTTGGATGATTTAAGTAACTTGACACAAACTAAGACTGAAACCTAGGATTCCCACCCCTTATGTCTCAGGTACACTGTCTTTACCACTGGGGGAAGTCCTATGTTTATAAAGTGCAGTCCATCTTGGGTAGCATATCATCACAGCAGTCAACTTACACTCTTCTCGCTCAAATATTCATTTTTACTTTGTTATATTTGGAGCCTTTGTTTTAAGGTATGTGTTAAAATAGTGCAGACAGCACTGCGTGTAAATGCTAAATAGTGCTGAGGGAATGAAAGCTGCTGGTATTTTCAGGCCCACAGCTTTCGCCCTGCTTCCCCTTTATTTTTACATAATATTCACTAGATTCCAAAATATAATTCATTGTGAAGGGCTTTGTGACCTTTTGACAATGTGATGAGACAATGGATGCTATATTGAAGATTTTATTTTTATTAAAAAATTAGATTTTTTTTTAAAAACTAGAATTTTCTCTCAAATTACGTATTTTTCTTCCAGTGATTCCATCCACGATGTCATCGCTGTTTCTGCTCATTATAATGCTGTACAGCTTCTTCATATAATCTCTGGTCCGTGATCTGCCACACTACCCGTTTCAAATCAAGAGATGTGCGGGCAATTCGTCCTTGTTGAACCGAACTATTCGAGGAGAGGAACTGAAACAAAAACACAAATACTCTGCATCAGACAGAATGAGTTCTCAATTTAAACTGCTGCAGAGCTGTAACAATACGGACATTAAACGCAATAAAGAACACTTCGTTTCCCTGAGCTCGGTGATGTCACGATAGCTCACAAAGGCGGCACAGAGCAGCTGATTTAAGAAGAGTAATTTGTAGATTTAAACGTGTTATTTGTGCAAGTGGTAGAAAAATGATTTGGGGTTGATCATGACTGTTTAAAGAGAAGATTTGTATGTAGTAATTTATTAGCTGCACTCAGTTCTTGTTACTTATTGGCAGTGTTTCTGCGAAAGCAGATGCGACATCACCGTGTGTGCATTGCTCATTATCTACTGGTATAAATACTGCTGTAGAAATACTTATTTGATACTGTTTACATATAATGGAACAACTTTATACATCAGTGATTTATGCAGAATGCTTTAAAATGTAGGTATGGCTTATGCAACATTTTCAGTAGAACCTGTTTGAAGCATTCCTATTTAAGCAAATGTGTCAGAGCATAAACAATTGCCTGTTACTTATCCTGTGCATACCTTCTCTAAAGGCAATAGTCATATCAGTGTATATGCAATTGCTTGTTACACAATGGTATCATACCTTCTCTTATAAGTAGAATTGTTCTCCCCAGCAGTCGTCATAGTTGCTTTGTTTATGACAGCTTCTACTCACTAACATTTATTAGTTAGATGCAAAGTTCCTGCAAACCTTCTAGTTTTTCTTTGCAGGAACTTTGGTGAATATCCCCGAAATACTATTCACTAATTATTTTAGGAGAAAAAAATTGCAGCTGTGCTCGAAAGTAGAAATGGAATAGTAAAGAAACCAGACCCGGGTAACGGAGCAGATAGACATGACTTGTGGCAGTCCTGAAAAATGAAAAAATTGGAAGGTAATGAGGAAAGGGCAAGGGGGCAGGACTAAGTGGAGAGCTGGCACAGATGCAGTTGGCTGAATAGGTTCCTTCGGCACTGTAAAATCCTATGAGGCACAATTTCTAGCAGTACTATTTAAAGCTCTCATTTTCCAAGACGCACCCTTGTTGTAAATAAACTAGCAAATGTTGGAGTTCACGTGTGAAAAATAATCAGTCAGTTTCCTATTTTCCCCAGGGGCATGTCATTCAGTTCTGATACTTGGCTTTCAATCCAGTCTCTTCTGGATGTAAGAATCCTAAGAAAATGAGCTTGGGCAAACTAAATATGGACATGAATCCACAACACAAAACTGCTCATAAATTTGGTCGCAGTTGACAGCTTGCTCAAAGCGTCCACAAGAATGGGTTAGGAAATGACTAGTGCACCCAGGGCTACACTTCAGAGGGTGGTCCAGGGCACATTATTGGAACCGTGTAGAGGGAGCTTTGCTCTTTATCTAATCTATACTGCATCTGATTAGCTTGACGCAGATACTGGATGCTATTTTAGTATCTATGCCAGATTTTTACTACTTTGATGCTATGCTATCAGCTACAACGGCCCAGAATTTGCGGTCAGTGGCAAAACAAAGGCGTTCACTGCTAGCCCCGACGTAAGCTTCACACAAAGATCTCGATCTGTTTCCAGATGTTAGGGGTTTCCGACGCGTAATTCAAATCAACGTAGTGGGAATCCCATAGCGTGAGCTACTAGGACGTTAATAAGCTGTCTAAGTAGCCAATCAAAATGCAGAATCTCTCAGAAAGCAAACCAGGAAGTGAATAAGCTCTTCAAACTTTTAAACAATGTTAGAGAGCAAAGAAAAGATCGAGGCTCTCACATGGGGAAAAGGCAAAACTGAAATAAAGATTAAACATTTAAATTTTTTATTAAAATGAATAAATTTGACACTGCACAAAATTAAAATTAATTTTTCAGGGCCATAAGCTTTTAGCAATCAATACGCTGTTAAAACCCCAGTTACACCTAGTGACTTTGGGTTTAACAGCATAATTATTGCAGAAGAGCCAAAGTTGATCAATTTCCATGATTTGGTGGGCCGCGGTCACAACGCTACCTGCGGAGGAGCAGTGAATGACCAACCGCAACTTCAGGATTTTTCCATTAGGCTGCACACGCGCTAAATCCTTGAAGTTGCGGTCAGTTTCAAAGGCAAAATGACAGTGAACACTGCCAGTTCACCATCATCAGGACCCCAAATGTTGGTCCAATGTGTCCGGTCTGTGATTCAGTTCGTTCGATGATCTTGGTGAGCCCAATAACAAAATTAACGTTTCTAACATTAACACTAACCTTTCTGTGGCTGCTATAGTTTCAAAAATATTTATTTCCCACCAATTGGCTCTCAGGCCACCCAGAGCCATACATCATTTACCAGCTACAAGGTTGACAACAACGGTCAACATGTACTCTGGCCAGGCCAAAGTATGCCAAACTTTCCAGAGAATGTTGGTTTACAAACAAGAGCTTAATATCCCTTTTGTTTACAAGTTAGTGGTAAATTGTACAGTACTGCTAGAGAGCCGAATGATGTTATTCTTATGAGAACATATTGCAAAAAAGGGCAACAATGGCAGTCTAAGTCTGTAGAAGCACTTTTAATAAATACTTCAAGTATTCACAGGTATTTAATTTTTCTTTTCAAACAATTTTACTAATTTCCCCATTTTCAGCGTTCTCGTATTTAAAAGCAGCAATTAACGGAGTAGACATGGTGGGATAATGCATCCTCCTGGACTGTGCCCTTTGATGTGTTTTTGACAGTATTATGCTCGATTTACAACTTGAGTTCAATGTCAACGGCCACTCTTGTAAGTGGATCTCACTCCCTTACGAACCAAAGTCTGCCCAATATCTAGGTAACTGTAGTGAGACCCAGGATTGAACAGAGAACTCTCGTCACTACATTCTGGCATACTGGAAAATATCACATGCCATCGCGTGATACTCTCATTTTTGAATTAAATATACACTCATCAAACCAAGGCTCAAGCTGTGAACTAACATTGAACAGGTCAGTTAACAGTACTCAGTACAAACCGTGTATTTACTGTAATTTACAAACTTTACAATCTTCCTTGAAATGTCAAAACAAATAATCTTTTAACAAGTTTGGTCACTGACTTTTTACATGGCAAAAGGTTATTATGGAACCACTGTCTACTTATGGAGCTAGTCTTCCTGCTAGCTTTAGACTGACAGCCAAGTAGCATAATGTCAAACATTGATATATCATTCAATATCCTTTGAACATATACTGATACCAAGGACAATGGACAACTGCCTATTGCGTAATTACATTAGATTAATGTCAATTATCTAGGATATTTGTCAACACAAGTACATATGAATTTTTCAGTAACGTACAGACTTTTTACTAATCCTCTGTCTAAACATGGATCAAATAAATAAACTAGAATGTCTTGATTTATTGATATGCATCAAATACTTTAAACTAATAGACAGGTCCCACCTCGGAAAAAGGAGAACAATGAAATCAAACAGACTAAGTACCTGAACAATGCGTATCTCTGCTTCGCCCCGAGGAGTGAAAATGAGCTGGACTATAGAAACTGAACAATGACTGGTCTCACCTGCGAGTGTAATGTCCACCAAGAATCCGATTCATAATCGGAGACAAAATGCATGTATTTTTGTCTCAGCCACTTATCATTTGTCTCAGCACATTGTTCACAGACTGATGGGAGACCTTTTTCTTTCAGTCTCCACTAAGCATTTGCTAAACAGACTAAAAATAAAACAGAAATGGTTACACTGACAGCAATGGGAAGTATACGATTGGAAAGCTTCTCAGCTTGCATCATCTTAGCTGGTACATTCCACTGTTCCTGCAGCTGAAATCAGTGACCCAAAATTTGAGAGAAATCCTATGAATAGCAACATTTTGGAAGACAGATTTTTTAAAGCCAGCAAGCACCGAGCACTTGTGATAAGGCTAGGTATTTACTGCTCATTTCAATTACACCATGTTTCTTTTTAAAGTAGATACGCTGTTGCGGTATAGAACATAGGACAGGTCCCACTCGCTGTGGCGTCCTCGTTGAGTTGAGTGAATGCTTGTGGTTGAGAACTTGAAACGGGATATATCCTGGCACCATTTATGTTCCAAGAGGCCTTTTTCTAAGTTTGTAGCTCTCACAATGCCCAGTAACCTTATACTAGCACCCCTTTCAGTACCTTTATCATCAAGAGGCTCTTTGTTTAAACTACACAGGTATTGCTTGGGAATCATGCCAAAATACAACATTTCTTCAAATGCTTAATGTATTTCCCCCCCCCAGCCCTCCGCCCAGTTATCTCCAATATCAATATCCAAATCTGATGATTCAAAGGCGATGTTTAATTACAGCTCCTCTGTCTGTACCCTGCCTTCTTCACTGGTTTCACAATTTGTCACAACATATTGTTCTGGAGCTTTTTCTGTTTTTGATTTATTTAATATATCATTGATACTCTCAGTCTCCTCAGGAGAATAGGATAGCAGAGTATTTCACACCGAACTTACCGCAGGAGAACCCCCACACACACTCTACACCTCAATGTTTAACCGTTACTAACTCAATCGTGCAGCCACATTTGGAATGCTTTGTGCAATTTTGATCATATTATTTGCAAAAGGGATACTGAAGCAGGTTCAGAGCACAAGGAGAATAATTGCAGGACTCAAATGATAAATGGTGTAGAACGCCAACATCTGCTCCGATTGGAGGACTGACCGAGAATAAGGGCCAGGTCTTTATAATTCTAAAGAGACAATATACTTGTCAATACATTGTTTAACCAGAGGATGTGAGAATAAAATAAATCATCAAATGAGGAAAGCTCCTCACTGGTTCAACATGCGACTTCCAGGGACGTCCCAGGTTCAATCCCTGATCTGTGCTGAATTAACCACATAGAATATACAACACCGAAACCCAACCAGTCTGTGCTGCTGTTTCTACTCAACACAAGTCTCCCATTCCATCGACCTCAGCTCAGCCTTTCAGCATATCTTTCTATTCCTTCCTCGTGTACTCAGCTAGTTTATTTCAAAATGAAAAGTCCCAGCCCGTATTTTATGCATGCATACATACTTTTAGTTAAAACCGACCTCATCTGGAGCAGCAGTAGGTTTACGAACATATGAAAAAAAAGACCAACTGGCCCATCCCGGCAGACATGCACTCTACCTGCATCATGACCCCTCCCCCTTTCTCCACCCCCACTCCCTCACCCCAGTCAAGCAAACTTTTTGGACAGGCAACAAAAGGAAACACAGTAAACCAATTTAGGAAAGGTACTCTGGGAAATTCATTGCTAACCCCCAATCAAGCTGCCTTCATGAGGCTACAGTAATCTAGATTTCCCATTCATATCTAGCTCATTAAGTTATGGTATTGTTGGTGAAATTAATTTACTTTACTCTTATGCCACACTCATGTTGGAGTAGAGTTTGAAACACCAACAGCTGTCCAGGATCAATCTCAACAGGCGAGCTGAATGAATTTTGAAAGACTATGCAACTACAGGGGCATCAGAGCCAAGCCCAAATAGCACTGGGTAGCAATCAGGAATAGCAACCTTTTCCATCTGTAGCCTAGGAACACAGAAGCCAAGTGTAGAATACCTATCCTACTGAGATCAGCACGGCCCAGGATTGAACCTGAGACTTTCCTGGTCTGAATTACTCAGCACCAAACTAACCAGTAAAGTTATCGGTGGCACGCTGAACTTTTTATTCCTGACTTTTGTTCTTTTTCTACCCCACTTACATTCCACTGCACCGCACACTTATCTATGACCAGGATGGGGAGGTATGCTGTTCTCCAAGCTCTGTAAGGTTCCTGCTCCAGTACTACCGAGTTAATTCATCCTTTAATTTTCTCTACTTCTAGAAACATAGAAAATAGGTGCAGGAGTAGGCCATTCGGCCCTTCGAGCCTGCACCACCATTCAATAAGATCATGGCTGATCATTCACCTCAGTACCCCTTTCCTGCTTTCTCTCCATACCCCTTGATCCCTTTAGCCGTAAGGGCCATATTTAATTCCCTCTTGAATATATCCAATGAACTGGCATCAACAACTCTCTGCGGCAGGGAATTCCACAGGTTAACAACTCTCTGAGTGAAGGAGTTTCTCCTCATCTCAGCCCTAAATGGCTTACCCCTTATCATTGGACTGTGTCCCTTGGTTTTGGGCTTCCCTAACATCAGGAACATTCTTCCTGCACCTAACCTGTCCAGTCCCGTCAGAATTTTATATGTTTCTATGAGATCCTCTCTCATCATTCTAAATTCCAGTGAATACAGGCCCAGTCGATCCAGTCTCTCCTCATATGTCAGTCCTGCCATCCCGGGAATCAGTCTGGTGAACTTTCGCTGCACTCCCTCAATAGCAAGAATGTCCTTTCTCAGATTAGGAGACCAAAACTGAACACAATATTCCAGGTGTGGCCTCACCAAGGCCCTGTACAACTGCAGTAAGACCTCCCTGCTCCTATACTCAAATCCCCTAGCTATGAAGGCCAACAGACCATTTGCCTTCCTCACCGCCTGCTGTACCTGCATGCCAACTTTCAATGACTGATGTACCATGACACCCAAGTCTCGTCACACCTCCCCTTTTCCTAATCTGCCACCATTCAGATAATAGTCTGCCTTTGTGTTTTTGCCACCAAATTGGATAAACTCACATTTATCCACATTATACTGCATCTGCCATGCATTTGCCCACTCACCTAACCTGTCCAAGTCACTCTGCAGCCTCCTCACAGCTCACACTGCCACCCACCTTAGTGTCATCTGCAAACTTGGAGATATTACACTCAATTCCTTTATCTAAATCATTGATGTATATTGTAACTAGCTGTGGTCCCAGCACGGAGCCCTGCGGCACCCCACTAGGCACTGCCTGCCATTCTGAAAACGACCCGTTTATCCCAACTCTCTGCTTCCTGTCTGCCAACCAATTCTCTATCCACGTCAATACATTACCCCCAATACCATGTGCTTTAATTTTGCACACCAATCTCGTGTGGGACCTTGTCAAAGCCTTTTGAAAGTCCAAATACACCACATCCACTGGTTCACCCTTGTCTACTCTACTAGTTACATCCTCAAAAAATTCTAGATTTGTTAAGCATGATTTCCCTTTCATAAATCCATGCTGACTTGGACCGATCCTGTCACTGCTTTCCAAAAACGCTGCTATTTCATCTTTAATAATTGATTCCAACATTTGCTCCACTACTGATGTCAGGCTAACCAATCTATAATTTTCTCTCCTTCCTTTTTTAAAAAAGTGGTGTTATATCCTCCAGTCCATAGGAACTGATCCAGAGTTGATAGACTGTTGGAAAATGATCACCAATGCATCTACTATTTCGAGGGCCACTTCCTTAAGTACTCTGGGATGCAGACTATCAGGGCCCTGGGGATTTACCTGCCTTCAATCCCATCAATTTCCCTAAACACAATTTCCCGCCTAATAAAGATTTCCTTCAGTTCCTCCTTCTCACTAGACCCTCGGTCCCCTAGTATTTCTCAAAGGTTATTTATGTCTTCCTTCGTGAAGACAGAACCAAAGTATTTGTTCAACTGGTCTGCCATTTCTTTGTTCCCCATTATAAATTCACCTGATTCTGACTGCAAGAGACCTACGTTTGTCTTCACTAATCTTTTTCTCTTCACATATCTATAGAAGCTTTTGCAGTCAGTTTTTATATTCCCAGCAAGTTTCCTCTTATACTCTATTTCCCCCATCCTAATTAAACCCTTTGTCCTCCTTTGCTGAATTTTAAATTTCTCCCAGTCCTCAGGCTTGCTGCTTTTTCTGGCCAATTTATATGCCTCTTCCTTGGATTTAACACTATCCTTAATTTCCCTTGTTAGCCACGGTTGAGCCACCTTCCCCATTTTATTTTTACTCCAGACAGGGATGTACAATTGTTGAAGTTCATCCATGTGATCTTTAAACGTTTGTCGTTGCCTACCCACCGTTAACCCTTTAAGTATCATTCGCCAGTCTATTCGAGTCTCATACCATCGAAGTTACCTTTCCTTAAGTTCAGGACCCTAGTCTCTGAATTAACTGTGTCACTCTCCATCTTAATAAAGAATTCTACCATATTATGGTCACTCTTCCCCAAGGGGCCTCGTACAACAAGATTGCTAATTAGTCCTTTCCATTACACATCACCCAGTCTAGGATGGCCAGCTCTCTAGTTAGTTCCTCGACATATTGATCTAGAAAACTATCCCTAAAACACTCCAGGAAATCCTCCTCCACCGTATTGCTATCAGTTTGGTTAGCCCAATCTATATGTAGATTAAAGTCGCCCATGATAACTGCTGTACCTTTATTGCACGCATCCCTAATTTCTTGTTTGATGCTGTCCCCAACCTCACTACTACTGTTTGGTGGTCTGTACACCACTCTCACTATCGTTTTCTGTCCTTTGGTATTCCGCAGCTCCACCCATACAGATTCCACATCATCCAAGCTAATGTCCTTCCTTACTATTGCATTAATTTCCTCTTTAACCAGCAAAGCTACCCACCTCCTTTTCTTTTCTGTCTATCCTTCCTGAATGTTGAATACCCCTGGATGTTGAGTTCCCAGCCTTGATCACCCTGGAGCCATGTCTCCGTGATGCCAATTATATCATATTCGTTAATTGCTGCCTGCGCAGTTAATTCATCCACCTTATTACGGATACTCCTCACATTGAGGCACAGAGCCTTCAGACTTGTCTTTTTAACACACTTTGCTCCTTTAGAATTTTGCTGTAATGTGGCCTTTTTTGCTTTTGGCCTTGGGTTTCTCTGCCCTCCACTTTTACTTTTCTTCTTTCTATCTTTTGCTTCTGCCCCCATTCTACTTCCCTCTGTCTCCCTGCATAGGTTCCCATCCCCCTACCATATTAGTTTAACCCTTCCCCAACAGTACTAGCAAACACTCCCCCAAGGACATTGGTTCCGGTCCTGCCCAGGTGCAGACCATCCGGTTTGTACTGGTCCCACCTCCCCCAGAACCAGTTCCAATGTCCCACGAATTTGAATCCCTCCCTTCTGCACCACTCCTCAAGCCATGCATTCATCTTAGCTATCCTGCAATTCCTACTCTGACTAGCACGTGGCACTGGTAGCAATCCTGAGATTACTACCTTTGAGGTACTACTTTTAAAATTTAACTCCTAGCTCCCTAAATTCAGCTTGTAGGACCTCATCCTGTTTTTTACCTTTATTATTGGTACCTGTATGCACCACGACAACTGGCTGTTCACCCTCCCCCTCCAAAATGTCCTGCAGCCGCTCAGAGACATCCTTGACCCTTGCAACATACCATCCTGGAGTCTCGATTGCGGCCACAGAAACGTCTATTTATTCCCCTTACAATAGAATCCCCTACCACTATAGCTCTCCCAATACTTTTCCTGCCCTTCTGTGCAGCAGAGCCACACACGGTGCCATGAACTTGGCTGCTGCTGCCCTCCCCTGATGAGTCATCCCCCCAATAGTACCCAAAACAGTATTGTTTTGGAGGGGGATGACCGCAGGGGACCCCTGCACTACCTTCCTTCCACTGCTCTTCCTGCTGGTCAGCCATTCCCTGTCTGTGTAACCTTTACCTGTGGTGTGACCAACTCACTAAATGTCCTATTCACGATATCCTCAGCATCGTGGATGCTCCAGAGTGAACCCACCCACAGCTCCAGTGTTGCAATGCGGTCTGTCAGGTGCTGCAGCAGGATACACTACCTGCACATGTAGTTGTCAGGAACACTATAAGCGTCCGAGTTCCCACATAGCACAAGAGGAGCATGACATGTGTCCGAGCTCTCCTGCCATGACTTAACCCTTAGATTAACTTAATTTGGCAACAATAATAAAGGTTACCTACTGATGAAGGAAAATAAAAATAAAAAACTACTCACCAATCACTTACCCACTTGGCTGTGACATCACCCTTCGATTTCTTTCTACTTTTTTGCCTTCTGTCCCTACTGCAGCTGTACCAGCTGGCTCCTCCTCCGACGTCCCCTCCGACTGCTGGGTCGTCCCACGACTCACCGCTCCTCCTCCGACGTCCCCACCGACTGCTGGGTCGTCCCATGACTCACCGCTCCTGCTCCGACTACTGGGCCTTCCCATGACTCACCGCTCCTCCTCCGACGTCCCCTCCGACTGCTGGGCCTTCCCACGACTCACCGCTCCTCCTCCGACGTCCCCACCGACTACTGGGTCGTCCCATGACTCACCGCTCCTCCTCCTCCGACCCCTCCGACTGCTGGGTCGTCCCACGACTCACCGCTCCTCCTCCGACATCCCCTCCGACTGCTGGGTCGTCCCACGACTGACCGCTCCTCCTCCGACGTCTCCACCGACTACTGGGTCGTCCCACGACTGACCGCTCCTCCTCCGACGTCCCCACCGACTACTGGGTCGTCCCATGACTCACCGCTCCTCCTCCGACTACTGGGCCTTCCCACGACTCACCGCTCCTCCTCCGACGTCCCCTCCGACTACTGGGTCGTCCCACGACTCACCGCTCCTCCTCCTCCGACCCCTCCGACTGCTGGGTCGTCCCATGACTCACCGCTCCTCCTCCTCCGACCCCTCCGACTGCTGGGTCGTCCCACGACTCACCGCTCCTCCTCCGACATCCCCTCCGACTGCTGGGCCTTCCCATGACTCACTGCTCCTCCTCCGACGCTCCCTACCTAGGACATCACCTAACCATGAAGGTCTGTGAAAGGTCACTAGGTGACCTCTGCAAGAGAAACCATGGATCTAAATCTTAAAAACATAAGAAATGAGCAGAAGTAGGCCATTCGGCCCTTTGAGCCTTCTCCACCATTAAAGAAGATCATGGCAGATCTTTTACCTCAACGCCACTTTCCCGCGCTATCCCCATATCCCTCGGTTCCCTTGGCATCCAAAAATCTATCGATATCTGTCTTGAATATACTCAACGACTGAGCATCTACATGCCCTCTGTGGTAGAGAATTCCAGAGATTCACAATCCCTTGAGTGAAGAAATTTCTCCTCATCTCAGTCCTAAATGGCTGATCCCTTATCCTGAGATTGTGGCTTTTAGGCTCCGCACCCAGGGGAGATATCCACCCAGCATCCATCCCGTCAAGCCCCGTAAGAATTTTATATGTTTCAATGAGATCACCTCTCAAGGCCCAAGTTTGCCTAGGAGTTGCTCCGTTTTTTGGAAGCAACTAGATTTTTTTTTGGAGTGTCTTAAAAATCGCAATTCTTCCCATTTAATTTGCTCCAGTGTAAATGAGTTGGTTAGAACATAATAAGAAGATAAGAATTCGGAACAGGAGTAGGCCATCTAGCCCCTCGAACCTGCTCCGCCATTCAACAAGATCATGGCTAATCTGACCGTGGACTCAGCTCCACTTACCCGCCCGCTCCCCGTAACCCTTAATTCCCTTATTTGGTTAAAAGGTTTTTTTTAAGTTTAGTTTTTTTTCCCCAAAGGGGACGTTACCAACCACTTACACCTGTTTTGGCCATTTAAGCAAGTTTAGACAGCTAAAAGTTACTCCAAACTAACTTAGGCCAGCATAAGTGGCCAGTTGTGTCCGCACAGAAAAACCTTGCGGTGAATTAAGAAATCAGCGCAGGTAGCCAGAAATTTGGGGGGGGGGGGGGGGGGGGAGGGAAGTGAGAGGACCTTGCAAAGCACTAAACACCTTCACAACAACTAATACAGATCTTGTACTGTAACTTTTGCATAATTTACACATTCCACTATATAAAGCTTCATATAAATGATATTAAAAAGTGCAGATTTTATCAGAAATTTAACTTTGATGGTGCTGTCTGCCTTTCTTACTGCTCTTATCAGCAGTCTAGGAACAACTTTTCTAATTTGAGCAGCTTGTTCTTTTTCTAAATCATTTAAAGAAACTCTCCTTCTCCACCCCCGCGCACCAACCTGTTTCTTGTAGCCCTCAGAGTGGTCTGAGTCTTGAACTCTCCAAGATCATCAGGTGTGAATTTAGGTAGTTAGGTTTAGGGGGCTATTTTACTGAGGACGGTTACACAGCCAATTTTTTCCTTGTCCAACATCCCCAAATGTGAACACTTTTCCAGCAGGGGCGGAGGTCGGGATTCAGGAGCTGGAGAGGCACAGGGGCTGAAGGAGCATCGGGGGAGGGGTGGTTGGGCCTCGAGAGGCAGAGGAGCATCGTGGGAGAGGGGCAAGGGTTGGGACTCAGGAGCCAGAGCAGCATCGGGACTGGAGGGGGGAGGCCGAGAAGGCGATTGTCGGCCAGAGGGGAGGATCAGAGGCCTCGGGGGGGGGGGGGGGGGGGGGAAGAGGAGGAAACAGAGGTCTCGGGGTTGGAAGTCAGGGGGAGATTGGATGCCTCAGGGTGTCCGATCGTGAAGCGTGGTTGAAGCAGGGAAGTCAGCGGCTGGCCTGTGCGGCAGGCCACTCGGTCCGGGATAGGGCCGGCGAACATCGGATCGTCCCTTCGGCCAGGTATTGGGGCGGCGAGCATCGGGACGTGCTGGGAGGGCGAGGAGCTACTGCGCATGCGCACAGACTCCACTGCGCATGCGCACAGCTGCCGACACTATTTTCGGCACAGGGCTGTAGCTCCGCCCCGCCAAGCCCTTGGATGGTCCACGGAGCGGGGAGAATAAGGAGCTACATTTTCGGCGCCGTTTTAGGCGCAGAAAGTCCATGCACCTCAGGTAAGTGCACTGGAAAAAGGGGTTGGGGAAATTTGGGCCCCTTCTTCTAATTCTAGGGAATACAAGCATAGTCTGCTCAATCTTTCCTCATTCCTTGGAATAACACCTTGCTTTACCCCATTGTATCATCAGGTTACCTTGCTTTCTTTTTCCATACTCATGCTTTTCAAAAAAAAACATCACAAAGAAGTAAATTGTACATTAAAGTTTATTAGCTGTTCCCCTCTTTTGACAATGGAATGGATATAGATGAGAGTCTGTACAAACTGCAGCACCAGAAGGGTCAAGGTGTACTGAACTGCTTGTAAGCACATTATTCCTATATAAAACAAGTCACCTCCAAATTACTAGCAAAGGTCAGGTACCAGGCAGTTAATCTAATCATGTAGTGTTAGAGCTTCATTTGAGAACATACCCTATAACTGCTAAAATATATTTTCTCAACACAGAAGCCTGTACAACTCTGATTGAGAGCTACAACGGAAGATATGACATCTTTGCAATTCCCATTTGGAACCGTACATAAAATGTAAAAATTATTTTATTTAAAATTGCTTTTAACATTTTGAAAACATGCACATCATCACTTTGAATAACCTCACACAGAATTCACAGGGGTGGGTGGGTGGTGGGGGGGGGGGGGGGGGGGAAAGAGAAGAGAACTGGCTCTTGTGTTAATTTCTTGCATTTATTCTCAAAATACTGTTTTACCCCCACCACACATTCCCCAGATAATCCATACGGTTAAAGATGATAAAATCTAATTCATATCTACTTGGAAAAAAAAAGAAAACATATTCATGGAAGAAATGGTTAGAAGGAAAGAAAATATATGTGCAACTATTTAAAAGAAACATATTCCTGGTAAGTTATATAGTGTATTTTGTTAAAAGTATGCTTAATATAGTTGATAATTTATATCAAAATACATAGTTACTGAGGGTTAATTATTATATATCTTAAAATCTCAAATCTTACACCCCATTGCAAATAGTCATGATTAGGTTTCAGCTCTGTTCCTCAGCCAATTCCACGTCCTTATTTATAATCACCCTATTATCCCAGAACATTCTTATTTGAAAAGTCCTATTGAAAATCACGTCAGTTATCATTTAAAATAGTCATTATATTCACGGGCTTCCCTTTGCTCCCCCTCAATAATCAAATTCATAAAAGTAGAAGCTCTACAAGAGTGAAAGTCATATTCTCAGTGTCATAGGAACACATTCTAATCGGCATTCGATATAAACAGATTTATTTATCGTGCACTTCAATTGGCAAAAGGAAAAACTAAAGTAAAAGCATGGTCTGTAAAGAACCTTTGTAAAGTGAATAAAAATTCCTTTGCACTTTAAAGGCTGATGATTTATAATTTGTTCAACAAAAGTGGGAATCATTGACCCAGCACAGAATGTGAAGAATCAGACAACTCAAATAATGGGCTGCACAAATAACGCAGGAGGAGACAAACGATAAAGCCATCAGGATTTCCGCTGCCAAACCATGCTTCCAAAGTTCGTCGTGCAAAAAGCTGCTTAGAATTATTTATTTTCCAAACCCAATGCTAAATATGAAGGTTACTTTTCCTTTCTTTCAGTTTATTTTTAAAAGAAAAATATATATAAAGCTTTTCTGAAAATTGCTGAAGAATTGTTGCCCTTAAACATTAAGGAACTGTACCATAAAATCTCCCTTCAACAGTTAGTTAGGCCTTTCCCCTTCATTTAAAAAAAACGATGGTGGTAATTTTAATCAGGTATCACGTACAAGCAATTTTCACAAACAGGAGATGTGAATGCCCCGAGGTGAAAGACAAATCACTTTTCATGACACACAAAGAGAGAGAGATCTGTGATCAACAAGAGCGAGTGTGAATCCTGTAGAAGAGGATCCAGAGCCATCACGAGCAATGGATGATGTTTATGGTGAAAAGTCTTCACAGTTTCTCCTTGGTTGGAACCCAGATGTAAGGCCCTGACTGCTCTTCAATAATCTGCTTCACCTGGTTGTAAATCTCCTCCAGCAAGTCTCCCTGTACAATACCTGACCACCAAAGCAGAAACAAGAGTTAATATCCTCCAAGCCTACATTTGTGCCATTCTTTATCTTTCCAACACATGATAGCAAAAGGAAAAACTCTACACGCTGGAAATTTTAAATAAAAACAGAAAATACTGGAGATACACAGGTCAATGAGCATCTGACTGGCTAGATCTGAATTCTGATGAAGGGTACACTCAAAACTTCATAAGTTGCCTTTACTCTTTACAAATGCTGATTTACCAGTTTTGCATTTTCAGTGTTTTCTGTTTTTATTTCATGATAGCAAAAGGAACTGGGAGGTAACACTCTACTTCTGCTCTAGGATCCAAGCTCACATCTAATTCTAACAGAAGCGATGAAAAGCACCTCTTTCTTTTACTGTAATGTCCCATGTGAATTTGTGTGATGAGGTTAGTCTGAAACACTACTTCAAGGTATGTCAAGGGGATGTAGGTTAAAACTGGTGAAAGGAAAATTTAAGACAGATGTTGGGAAGAACTTCACACACAAAGTGATCAAGAACGGAAAACAAAGTGAGATTCGACAATGTTATATAACTGGGAGCCTTAACAAGAGTGCACTTGGATGGAGCAGGCAATTCTTGGTTGATTTTAATCAAGCTCTCTCAACAATTCATTTATAAAATATCTTCAGACTCTTGTCTCGGGGGAAAATTATAACATAATTTGGACACGCATTTT
This sequence comes from Pristiophorus japonicus, assembly GCF_044704955.1. Classification (NCBI taxonomy): domain Eukaryota; kingdom Metazoa; phylum Chordata; class Chondrichthyes; family Pristiophoridae; genus Pristiophorus; species Pristiophorus japonicus. The sequence continues at coordinate 261,327,101 of NC_091982.1, read as the reverse complement.
TATTTAACTGTACAAGTAGTTGCCACAGCAGGTAATAAGATACTAACTTGTGAAGTGTTCTGTAAATTCCAGTTCAAGTTTTATGGCTCTCTCGAAGGTTTTCTTTGCTTGATCTTCTGTTAGGCGCTTATTCATTTCCCTGAAAAGGAAGAGTCTGTGTGAAACAGCTATACTCTGATCAGAGAGTGTGAGGTCTATGTTAACACAGGGCAGAAAAGGAACAGAAATGTACAGTGCGTCTATAGCTGGTCCCAAAGTTAAGAAATCCCAAACTCTCTCCCTTTCTTCCACTTAACTGCTTCTTTGTCCCCCAGAAAGCTACCCTGTTCCCTAATCCAGACAAGTAAAAACCTCAAGCACAACCCATCGGGCTGAAAATTCCGGCCTTGCCGGGTCCATACAAAGTGCACACGCACCCGGTAAGGTCTCGTAAAAGCCGGTTCTCGGGGTGCGATGCGCATGGACTGAAAACCGGCCTTTTCGATCCGTCAAAATTTCTTCCACACATCCCCAGGAGAAGGACATCTACGCGGGAGAAATTGGGCTATTTGCCCAACTCATATCCAGCGAATGTCCTTGAAACTTTTACACCTGGTCAAAGCAGACACATAGCTTACTTTTACCAGCATAACACTTTTAAAACATAGAAAAATTACATTTAATCATTCATTTTTATATAAAAACCCTATCCATTAAGGTAAGTTTAATTTTAACGCTATCAAAACACATTAAAAAAATATTCCCAAAAATATCTTCTTTTTCTAAAACATTTAATTTTAAATATGTGAGTTTTTTTTAAATTCATTGTGCTGTGTTTCTTGTTTTAGGGAGTTATTCTCATTGATACAGAGTTCCCATTTTTATCAATGAGAATATGAGTTAGTGATTGATGGTCCAGGCTCACGTGATTCCACGTGGAAGACAGATCCCCGTACGATGCGCAGCGAATAAAGGCCTCAGATCCTACGTTCCTCCGGGATCAACAGGTAATTCCGTAGATTTTTTTCAGGTTGGAGGCGTTCGTACGAAGGAAACCTCCGACCACAATTTTCGGCCCATTAAAAACCTGTTAATCCAAATCTATAACCAGCAGATTCTGCACAGCCCAACTCCCCATACTTGTGATCGCATACAAAGATCTTGCTGGTAACACAAAGAAAAGCAGCTTGCAGGTCTTTACCTCCACCAACAGGAAAGCACGAGTATTGCAACAGTCTGAACAACAACAACAGATTCCTGGGCCAATTCCCCTGCTCCCACCTTCCCTTCCTGTCCTGGCACCGAACATGAGCAGCATATGTGACGTGTGCTCTGCCTATCCAGGCCCTGGTGTGCCACTGCTTTCTGTCCAGGGCCCTTAAAATGACCTGAAGGCACCATTGGTTCAAAGTGGTGCTGGTATGGCTGAGGACTGGCAAAAAGGGGTTTTGGTTGGGGGAGGGTGGGGACTGGGTATAGAATTTGAGTGCAGCTGCAGGCCTCTCTGATCTGGACAGTAAGCTGCCAGAAGGCCCCAAAGATCCACTGGCTAAGTGAAAACACATTTTAAACTTGCCTTTTCTTTGGCCAGCTGCGATGTCCTGACAGACCCTCCAGTCTTTGGGTGGGGAGGGGTCCTGCTGCCAGCCCAACCCCTACTTATATTGGGCACACCATGGTTGAATCTGCAGTAAAAAAGTTGCGGGTAACTGGGACCGACTCTCGCCCTCTTTTAAATGACACCTGTTGATGGTGAAGTGCTCCATCCCCCCAGGGCAACCACAGGAATGTTGGAGCAATGGGGGTTAAGGGGGCAAAGGTCAGAAAAATCAGCTCAACAAGCAAGGTACCAAGGTTATGCTAAGGTGACTGTTTCCAGCTCAGCTCACACCATCAACCCCATCCTCCGCCTCTAAATTATAGCCCACTAAAGCTGCAGTAGAACTTCTCCAGGAAACAAGAGCCAACAGCACTGTTGTCCTTAGAATCTTAAACAAAAATAACCAATACAGTTTTTTAAATTCTGAAGCAGGACCTGGCTAGCTGGAGTCACTGGCCATCTCTCTACTGTTTTACAAGCTGGGGCACCAAATTGTGACACCTTTGTGCTTAGGGGTGCTGGACAGATGGCAGCCCTGATAGAGAAGCCAATCACAACACAAAATCTATCTCATTCTTATCTACCCCCCCCCCCCCCCCCCAGTGTGAATTGAGAGGCTAGTGCTGGGGATTTTGTGTGTTAACAATTCCCAGGTGAGGTAAACATGGCCAATTTAACAAACCGTCTCATGTCTGCTTTGCCACAACTGCGAGAGAGGATCCTCTGTGAATTTTTCTCCGAGTAGAGGTCATTTAGTCCCAATTTGAGCTCTATTATAGATAGTGTTTCAGGCCTGGCGCTTGCTGAAACTGAGTTCATGCTGCCTAAACATAGACCCTCCCAGCAATGAGGAAAACTTATTTTATATAAGCAGTTTGTGGTTGGACTTGGAACTCATGTCCGACAAGCGAAGGGACTGTGTACACTACGCATCCCTCCAATGCAGCTCAAAACAAAAGTCCTGTACTGGGGGGGGGGCGGGGTTGGATGTAACTCTGTACGACTTGAGGATAAAGACACTGTTGGCCCTCATCCGGGGACATTCCTTGAACGCTTCTGTGGTGCTTTCGTAGAGAGAGCTAAGCTGCAATAAAAAAGGAAATCCTGCCACAAAATGAATCTGAAGATCCTGGTTATAGGGGCCGAAGCCTATACTCACATGATGTTTTCAACTGATTTTGGTTTGATGAAGATAGCAATTGGGTGCAGCTGGGCTATTTGAAGCCTCTTAATAGCATTTCCTGACACATCCAAGATACAGTGTTTTCCCTAACGTGGAAACAAAGGGAAATTTTTAAGAATGGGTACAAACATAAATAAAAGGTTCAGCTTCTAGCTTGCTCAAAGATATCCGTTTGCAAAATTACAGTCACATGTAAAATGTGTGTTCGTTTTCTCACTTCCAGTTTGTATATAACGAACAGGGCAGTTTAACCGTAGCTCACCCAAAACTACATAATTAGAATTCAGTTTGTATTTTTGTCGGAGTACAGATAAAGATGATCAGAATGTGGTCTGGCAGATGGACTTGGACGAAGAAATTATTACAAGTTGGACATCAGGCCAAAAATGAATATGTAAGATTTGATAGATATTCTGCACTTTGATCGATATAGCTCCAGGGGAAAGAGATATTCGGTCATAAAAGCAGCTAAGCATTATTAGAGGTTACACTGTCCTTGGTTAATAAAAACATCACATTTTGCTATGTGGCGTAAAATGATACCCATCTTGATTGAGAGGGCAAGTATTAAGTGGGCTTACATTAATGAGACACTTAGGGATTTCCTTTACCTTTTCTGCTACCTCTCTCACGGACTGCACACTGGTGCCATACAGGTGGTTGTTGTATTGTCCAGCTTCAATAAACTTGTGATCTTGAATGTCCTTTTCCATTTGCTCTCTAGATGTAACAAAATGATAGTCTCGCCCATCAACTTCATAATCACGCTTTGGTCTAGTTGTGTCTGGAGAAAGTGAAACATTTCCATCAAACCATTTATTCCTTTTCTTTTTCTTGGATTTCTGTGGTGATTCACAATCCAAGATAAAGATGCCATGTTGGGAATTTAACTGTAATCCTCTGTAAGGATCAACTCCTCACAGGTCAGGCACAGCAGAAGTTACATGCAGGATAAAGCTCCCTGCACATTGTCCCACTCTACTTAAACCCCAACTGTAGAAATGGCCTCAGTGATATCTCTGACACCAGCCACACTTAAGATTTAGTGCCAAATATTGAATTATGGGCAGTTTTAAACTGCTGATCTGCACCCACAGGTTACACTCAAGACCTTTACTGTCAGCAGCAAGAGAGAATGTTTCACCAGGCAGTTTGGCTTGGTTTCAAACCAGAGGTGAAATGGAAGCAATCGGAACCACTGCATGAACCAGCTCCCATCTGTTAAACAACTAATACTTTAGAAGTACGCACATTTCATGCTTATAATGTTGGAAGCCCATGCCAACGTGGCTGACTCTTAACTGCCCTCCGAAGTGGCCTAGTAAACCACTCAATTGCATCAATCGTGCAAACTGTAGCAATTTAAGACGACAGCTCACCACCTTCTCAGGGCAACTAGCTATGGGCAATAAATATTGACCTTGCCAGCAGGGAGAATTAATTTTTAAAAAACAGTAAAAATGTTAATTAAAAAAAAAATATATAGATTTCAAACTGAAGTTGACAAAACCCTTACAAATATATCGTTTCTGAATGCAAAGGCAATGCTGGAATATGGAGAATGGATTGAGGTGTGCAGCAGTGGAACACTTTAACATGTTTAAGTCCTTTATTCTACTTTCCAGACAAATGCATTCAGATACTTGACCTGCTGTGTTTTAATGCAGATGTTAACGTTTCAAGATTATAGCAGTCAGAGAAATGAATGGCCACTGGCCAGCCAGAGGGAGAGTTATAGTCTGCTACAATCATAGAAATTTACAGCACGGAAGGAGGCCATTTCGGCCCATCGTGTTGCGCCGGCCGACAAAGAACTATCCAGTCTAATCCCACTTTCCAGCTCTTGGTCCGTAGCCTTGTAAGTTACGGCACTTCAAGTGCATATCCAAGTATTTTTTAAGTATGTTGAGGGTTTCTGCCTCTACCGCTCTTTCAAGCAATGAGTTCCAGACCCCCCACCACCCTCTGGATGAAATAATTTCCCTTCAAATCCCCTCTAAACCTCCTACCAATTACTTTAAATCTAAATTTAAATTTCCTTAAAACCCCTGGTTGTTGACCCCTCTGCTAAGGGAAATAGGTCCTTCCTATCCACTTTATCTAGGCCCCTCATAATTTTATACACCTCAATAAGGTCTCCCCTCAGCCTATCCAATCTTTCCTCATAGCTAAAATTCTCCATTCCAGGCAACATCCTCGTAAACCTCCTCTGTATCCTCGCTAGTGCAATCACATTTTTCCTGTAATGTGGTGACCAGAACTGCACGCAGTACTCCAGCTGTGGCCTTAATAGTGTTTTATACAGTTCAAGCATAACCTCCCTGCGCTTGTATTCTATGCCTCGACTAATAAAGCAAGTATTTCGTATGCCTTCTTAACCACCTAATTTATCTGGCCTGCTACCTTCAGGGATCTGGGGACATGCACTCCAAGGTCCCTTTGTTCCTCGACACTTCAATGTCCTACCATTTAATGTGTATTTCCTTGCCTTGCTAGCCCTCCCCAAATGCATTACCTCACACTTCGAGATTTAATTCCATTTGCCACTGTTCTACCCTCCTGACCAGTTCATTGATAGCTTCTTGCAGTGTACAACTTTCTTCAACATCAACCACACAGTCAATTTTTGTATCATCTGCAAACTTCTTAATCATACCCTGAACATTCAAGTCTAAATCATTGATATGTACCTCAGAAAGCAAGGGACCGAGTACTGAGCCCTTCGGAACCCCCACTGGAAACAGCCTTCGAGTCACAAAAACACCCATCAACCACTATCTTTGCTTCCCTCTTTTTTTGGAGTGTGCGGTGTTACACTCATAATAAATGGTGAGACTGAGTACTGTGTGCAATGAGCAATTGTGACCTTAGCTCCTTTATTGTAGTTCCAGAGTGCAGGTACCTCGTGGGTGGCCTGCTTATATACTGTGCTCCCAAAGGATGCTGGGATCCCTTGGGACGCCAACAGGTAGGCCCTCTGGTGGACAGGTGTGATGCAGGTTACAAGGAGTTAAATACATGACTTCACGGGGGAGTGATGTTAATAGTACACTTATTCACAAGGTGAGACGATCTGGGGCTTTGTGCTCCCTTGTCGATCGTCTCGGTACAAATGCTGGTGTGGGTGGGTCGGTCAGTTCTTTACTGGGCTGTTGGGCAGCCGGCCTTGCCGGGCTGCTGGGGATGGTGAGTTCGGTTTTGTGGTCAACTGTGATGTCAGTTGTCACTTGTGTGTGTGTGTTGGAGGGTCAAAGTTGGTGGTGTCTTCTTCGGGTTGTTCGTAGCTGTTGGTGAACCGCAATTTGATTTGGTCCAAGTGTTTTCTGTGCGTTTGTCCATTGGTCAGTTTGACCTGAAACACCCTACTCCCCTCTTTGGCTGTGACCGTGCCAGCGAGCCATTTGGGACCATGTCCATAATTTAGCACAAACACAGGATCATTGATCTCAATATCCCGTAACACATTTGCGCGGTCATGGTACACACTTTGTTGATGCCGCTTGTCCTCCAAGTGATCATGTAGATCAGGGTGGACCAGAGAGAGTCTTATTTTGTGCCCTTTTCATGAGCAGCTCAGTTGGGGGAATCCCGGTGAGTGAGTGGGGTCTGGTGCGGTAGCTGAGCAGTACTCGGGACAACCGGGTCTGCAGGGAGCCTTCTGACACGCATTTCAAGCTTTGCTTGATGGTCTGAGCTACCCGTTCTGCCTGGCCGTTGGAGGTGGGCTTGAACGGGGCAGATGTGACATGTTTGATCCCGTTGCGGGTCTTGAATTCTTTGAATTTAGCACTGGTGAAGCACGGCCCATTGTCGCTGACTAGGACATCAGGCAAGCCGTGCGTGGCAAATATGGCTCGTAGACTTTCAATGGTGGCCGTGGATGTGCTGACAGACATTATTGCACATTCAGTCCACTTTGAGTAAGCGTCCACGACAACCAAAAACATTTTGCCTAGAAATGGGCCCGCATAGTCTACATGGATCCTCGACCACGGTTTGGATGGCCAGGACCACAAACTTAGCGGTGCCTCTCTGGGTGCATTGCTCAACTGAGAGCAAGTGTTGCACTGGCGCACACATGACTCTAAATCTGAGTCGATGCCAGGCCACCACACGTGGGATCTGGCTTTGGCTTTCATCATTACGATGCCTGGGTGGGTGTTGTGCAGTTCGCAAATGAACGTGATTGCCCCACAAAAGACAGTCCGCCTGCAGAGACAGCTCACCTGTGTGTCTGTGAAACGGCTTAATCGCTTCCTGCATCTCCACTGGGACACCGGACCAGCTCCCATGGAGGACACAGTTTTTTTACCAAGGACAGTAAAGGATCCTGGCTGGTCCAGCTCCTGATCTGGCGGGCCGTATCGGGGGATTTCTCGTTCTCAAATGCCTCCATGACCATGAGCAAGTCCGCTGGCTGTGCCATTTCCACCCGGTGGTGGGCAATGGTAGCCAACAGAGCATCTGCGCAGTTCTCTGTGCCCGGTCTGTGGCAGATTACATAGTTGTATGCCGACAGCGTGAGCGCACATCTTTGGATACGGGCAGAGGCATTGGTATTAATCCCTTTGCTCTCCGAGAATAGCGATATGAGCGGCTTGTGGTCAGTTTCAAGCTCAAACTTGAGGCCAAGTAAGTACTGGTGCATTTTTTTTACCCCGTAAACGCACGCCAGAGCCTCTTTTTCAATCATGCTGTAGGCCCTTTCGGCTTTGGACAAACTCCTGGATGCGTAAGCGGCCGGTTGCAACATTCCCGATTCATTAGCCTGTTTAACACACACCCGACCCCGTATGACGACGCATCGCAAGCTAACACCAATCATTTACAGGACAAGCAGTTTGTTAGAACACAATAAGTTTCTAGCTTTCTTAAAGGTGGCCTCGTGAATTCCCCCATACCCAGTCGTCTCCCTTGCGCAGTAGCGCATGTAGGGGTTCTAGCAGGTAGGAAATTACCGAAATAGTTAAGGAGTTCCAGGAACGACCACAGCTGTGGTCGCGGCGCATTCTTGATGGCCTCCGTCCTTGTGTCGGTGGGTCTGATGCTGTCTGCTGCGATTCTCCTTCCTAAGAACTCGACCTCCGGCGCCAGGAAAAAACACTTCGAGCTTTTAAACCTGAGCCCCACGCGATCCAACCGACTAAGAACCTCCTCCAGTTTCTTCAAGTGCTCCATGGTGTCCCGACCTGTGACCAATGTGTCGTCCTGGAAGACCGCTGTGCAAGGAGCCGACTTTAGCAGGCTCTCCATGTTCCGCTGGAAGATTGCCGCGGCCGACTGAATCCCGAACAGGCACCGGTTGTAGATAAACAGACCTTTGGGCGTGTTGATGCAGGTGAGGCCTTTTGAAGACTCCTCCAGCTCCTGCATCATGTAGGCCGAGGTCAGGCCTAGCTTGGTGAACGTCTTCCCTCCAGCCAGCGCCGCGAATAGGTCGTCTGCCTTGGTAGTGGGTACTGGTCCTGCAGCGAAAAACGGTTAATCGTTACTTTATAGTCCCCGCATATTGTAACCTTACCGTCCTCCTTGAGTACCAGAACAATCGTTGAATTCCACCGGCGCGATGATGCCTTCGCGTTGCAGTCTGTCCAGCTCGATTTCCACTTTTTCACGCATCATGTATGGGACCGCCAGAGCCTTGTGGTGGATGGGTCGCGTACCGGGAACCAAATGGATCTACACTTTCGCCCCCAAGAAGCTTCCAATGCCTGGCTCGAATAACGAAGGGAACTTGCTCAGAGCCTGGGTACATGAGGTGTCGTCGACGGACGAAAGCGCTCGGATGTCGTCCCAGTTCCAGCGGATTTTCCCCAGCCAGCTTCTGCCAAACAACGTGGGGCCATCCCCTGGTACAATCCACAGCGGGAGTTCGTGTACTGCTCCATCATAGGAGATTTTGACTTCTGCACTGCCAACTACAGGGATTAGTTCCTTTGTGCCTTCTTCCCCCACAGCCTGTCAAAGGCCGAATTACTCATTATGGATTGACTTGCCCCCGTGTCCAACTCCATAGATACTGGAATACCGTTCAGTTCAACTTTCAACATTATTGGTGGACATTTCATCGTGAATGTGTGTACCCCGTACACCTCTGCCTCCTCCGTACGGTTTCCAATTCCGTCTGATCCACTGTGGATCAATCTTCCTCTGCAACGTGGTGATTTGCAGGGTTTGCAGCTCGCTTGCACATTCATTCAAGGTGTCCCATTGTTCTGCAGTCATTGCACGCATAGTGATTAAAGCGGTATTGATGGGGCCGATGATCACCTCCGCAGCGCCAACAGGATATTAACTGCCTCGCATTAACAGTTGATGGTAGACTCTGGGTCATTTGATGTTGGGCCACAGCAGTTGGCGTGTACCTTCTGCCCTGTACATTTCTGCTCAAAACCAACGTTACTTTATGCACAGTACTGGCCGAAACGTCTTTGTTCTGCGAAATCTGGTGTTGTCGCTGGTGGACATAAATGCCTGGGGTTATCGTTATGGCTTTACTCAGATTCGGAGTTTCTGCAATCAACAACTTGCGAAGGATTGTCTCATGTCCGATGCCCAGTACAAAAAAGTCTGAGTATTTGTTCTAGGAATCCCTCAAACTCTCAATGTCATGCAAGGTGCCTTAAGTTCGGCGACTTAGCTCGCCACTTCCTGGCTCTCCAATCGTTGACACGTGTTGAACCGATATCTCACCATCAAAACGCTTTCCTTAGGATTTAGGTGCTCCGGACCAGCGTACACAGTTCTTCGTAGGATTTCTCTGTTGGTTTTGCCGGGGCCAGGAGATTCTTCATGAGGCCATAGGTTGTTGCCCCACAGACAGTTAGGAGGATCGCCCTTCGTTTGGTCGCGTTCTCGGCCCCTTCCAGCTCGTTGGCCACGAAGTATTGGTCGAGTCTCTCCACGAAGGCCTCCCAATCGTCCCCGAGAACTTCTCCAGGATGCTGACTGTTCTTTGCATTTTTGCGCGGTTGTTCATTACCTCGTCGCCAATTGTTACACTCATAATGTAACACTGTGTGTAATGAGCAAGTGTGACTTTAGCTACCTTATTAAGGTTCCAGAGTGCAGGTACCTCGTGGGTGGCCCGCTTATATACTGTGCTCCCAAGGGATGCTGGGATGATAGTATGATAGCAATTTAGCTTCTAACAATTAAATACATCAGTTTAAAAATAAATGTTGCTAAAAAGAGCTCATAAGCAAACAATGGTTGACAAGATCGGTTAAAGTGAAAATATCGCTACATTGTGCTTAATTTCCCTATAATTCTAAATTTTGTAATAGGAGATATCTAAACTGTTACTGGTGCCTCTATCATAGAAACATAGAAAATAGGTGCAGGAGTAGGCCATTCGGCCCTTCGAGTCTGCACCGCCATTCAATGAGTCCATGGCTGAACATGCAACTTCAGTACCCCATTCCTGCTTTCTCGCCATACCCCTTGATCCCCCGAGTAGTAAGGACGACATCTAACTTCTTTTTGAATATATTTAGTGAATTGGCCTCAACAACTTCCTGTGGTAGAGAATTCCACAGGTTCACCACTCTCTGGGTGAAGAAGTTTCTCCTCATCTCGGTCCTAAATGGCTTACCCCTTATCCTTAGACTGTGACCCCTGGTTCTGGACTTCCCCAACATTGGGAACATTCTTCCTGCATCTAACCTGTCTAAACCCATCAGAATTTTAAACGTTTCTATGAGGTCGCCTCTCATTCTTCTGAACTCCAGTGAATACAAGCCCAGTTGATCCAGTCTTTCTTGATATGTCAGTCCCGCCATCCCGGGAATCAGTCTGGTGAACCTTCGCTGCACTCCCTCAATAGCAAGAATGTCCTTCCTCAAGTTAGGAGACCAAAACTGTACACAATACTCCAGGTGTGGCCTCACCAAGGCCATGTACAACTGTAGTAACACCTCCCTGCCCCGTACTCAAATCCCCTCGCTATGAAGGCCAACATGCCATTTGCTTTCTTAACCGTCTGCTGTACTTGCATGCCAACCTTCAATGACTGATGTACCATGACACCCAGGTCTCGTTGCACCTCCCCTTTTCCTAATCTGTCACCATTCAGATAATAGTCTGTCTCTCTGTTTTTAACCACAAAAGTGGACATTTATCCACATTATACTTCATCTGCCATGCATTTGCCCACTCACCTAACTTATCCAAGTCACTCTGCAGCCTCATAGCATCCTCCTCGCAGCTCACACTGCCACCCAACTTAGTGTCATCCGCAAATTTGGAGATACTACATTTAATCCCCTCGTTGAAATCATTAATGTACGGTGTAAACAGCTGGGGCCCCAGTACAGAACCTTGCGGTACCCCACTAGTCACTGCCTGCCATTCTGAAAAGTACCCATTTACTCCTACTCTTTGCTTCCTGTTTGCCAACCAGTTCTCAATCCCATGTGCTTTAACTTTTCACATTAATCTCTTGTGTAGGACCTTGTCGAAAGCCTTCTGAAAGTCCAAATACACCACATCAACTGGTTCTCCCTTGTACACTTTACTGGAAACATCCTCAAAAAATTCCAGAAGATTTGTCAAGCATGATTTCCCTTTCACAAGTCCATGCTGATTTGGACCTATCATGTCACCTCTTTCCAAATGCGCTGCTATGGCATCCTTAATAATTGATTCCATCATTTTACCCACTACCGATGTCAGGCTGACCGGTCTATAATTCCCTATTTTATCTCTCTCTCCTTTTTTAAAAAGTGGGGTTACATTGGCTACCCTCCACTCCATAGGAACTGATCCAGAGTCTATGGAATGTTGGAAAATGACTGTCAATGCACCCGCTATTTCCAAGGCCACCTCCTTAAGTACTCTGGGATGCAGTCCATCAGGCCCTGGGGATTTATCGGCCTTCAATCCCATTAATTTCCTTAACACAATTTCCCGATTAATAAGGATTTCCCTCAGTTTCTCCTTCTTACTAGACCCTCTGACCCCTTTTATATCCAGAAGGTTGTTTGTGTCCTCCTTAGTGAATACCGAACCAAAGTACTTGTTCAATTGGTCTGCCATTTCTTTGTTCCCCGTTATGACTTCCCCTGATTCTGACTGCAGGGGACCTACGTTTGTCTTTACTAACCTTTTTCTCTTTACATATCAATAAATGCTTTTGCAGTCCGTCTAAATGTTCCCTGCAAGCTCCCTCTCGTACTCTATTTTCCCTGCCCTAATCAAACCCTTTGTCCTCCTCTGCTGAGTTCTAAATTTCTCCCAGTCCCCGGGTTCGCTGCTATTTCTGGCCAATTTGTATGCCACTTCCTTGGCTTTAATACTATCCCTGATTTCCCTTGATAGCCACGGTTGAGCCACCTTCCATTTCTTATTTTTACGCCAGTCAGGGATGTACAATTGTTGTAGTTCATTCATGCGGTCTCTAAATGTCTGCCATTGCCCATCTACAGTCAACCGCTTAAGTATCATTCGCCAATCTATCCTAGCCAATTCACACCTCATTCCTTCAAAGTTACTCTTCTTTAAGTTCTGGACCATGGTCTCTGAATTAACTGTTTCATTCTCCATCCTAATGTAGAATTCCACCATATTATGGTCACTCTTCCCCAAGGGGCCTCGCACAATGAGATTGCTAATTAATCCTCTCTCATTACACAACACCCAGTCTAAGATGGCCTCCCCCCTAGTTGGTTCCTCGACATATTGGTCTCGAAAACCATCCCTTATGCATTCCAGGAAATCCTTCTCCACTGTATTGCTTCCAGTTTGGTTAGCCCAATCTATATGCATATTAAAGTCACCCATTATAACTGCTGCACCTTTATTGCACGCTGCATGCACCCCTCTGTTCTGTTCTGTATCACAAGATTCCATACTATCTAACTGCTGATTAGAGGCAGTCTGGGAGCAGCTGTCTGTACAGAGCTTCTCCTCATTCCAATGATGTCTTGCATAAGACAGTAAGCAGACAGCAGTCTGACAGAAACACAAGTGTACAGATATCTCCCGTTAATAGCCAATTGAGTAGAATATACTCCATCAATCTTTGTTTATATGTGACAGTGGTTTAATTGACACAATGATAATGTACATACGTGGAACACAAGATCCAAATTTATCTGGAAACTCCGAAATCAGATCATCATTAATTCGGTCCTTCATGGGTCCCAGAATTATAACAGGACGAGAGTAACGCACTACATGACAAAAACATAGAAACTCAGTTAGATGAAGTTGACATTTTGTAATAATGACTATTTCTACAGCAGTAAAATCTAGCTTACCAGATCAGTCTCAAGCTGTATATTTCGGCAGCAGTTACAGACATTTCTTTCTCTTCTAGTTGCCATTAAGAGAACTTTCATTTGCAATGCAAAATTGAAAAATTCCCATGCACTATTGAATTTATTGTTTAGCCAGCCTCCTATTAAGATTACCTTTCCATCCCTAGGTCTGACGTTAAGCGTCCAACTCTTTTCCGTGTGGCAGGCACACTTAAAATACCCAGAAGGTTGGTTATCAAACCTCTCTCTTCTATTCTAGTAGGCCTGCCTCCAAGTAACAACTTTAATTTATGGACACATTTAAGATAATAAAATGCTTCAAAACACTCCAGAAGATGAGAAAAAAACAAATACTGAGCAGGAATTGGGAGAAGAGTTAGGAAGGGGACCAACAATGAGGATGAAGAGGGAAGCTTTTGAAGATGAGAAAGATTAAGATGATTGGAATTTGGGGCCGAGAGGGATTTCAGAGTACAGGGTTATGATGTTTGAAGGTTCTGCCTCAAATGGTGGAGCACAAGGATGGGAATACCTGGGATGGAGGCAAAAGGAGGCAAAGTAATCCATACTCAGAAGAGTGGCGGGTATCAGCTTGGATGGAGTGCTGGAAAAAATTGCAGAGGTAGGGTGGAATGAGGTCATGGAGGGATATATAGATTCAAATGAGTTTGAAGTCAACATATTGGACGAATGGGGAAAATGAGTGGAGGCTGGTATGGGCAGGTCATTCAATATGTCAGACATTGTACAGGATAGATGAAGGTTAAAGAACTTAGGTGGAGTTGAAATTTGTGAAGAGCAGACCGTGGGAAGCTTGAGGAGAGTGTTAGAGAAACTGAGCTTGGAGGTAACAAGGGTTTCACTGGTGGTGGTGGTGACATAGGCTGTAATACAGAGACAGAACTAGGCATTCTCAGTGACGGATTGATGCAGAGTTTGGAGCTCAGTTCAGGGTCAAGCAGCACACCGAGAAAGTGCACCATCAGATATCGTCTGAGTGGGTAGCTGGGGAATGAGGTGGGATTGGGGGCTAGGGTGCAAAGTGTTTAGTGAGAACCAAGTAGAATTGCTTTGGTCTGACCAATGCTTAGTTTGAGGAAGCCCTTGGTCATCCATGACTTGATGGTGGATGAGCACCAGTTGTGGAGTCAAGGGTGATGGCAGAGAGTTAAAGATGGGTGTCAGCACACACATATAGGCCCCAAGTTTCCACATGATTTGCTCCTGATTTTTTTAGGAGCAACTGGTGGAGAACGGAGTATCTTAGAAATCGCAATTCTCCACATTTAAGTTTTCTGCAGTTCTCGTCATGTAGAACAGTTTCACTTTTGAACAGAATTTTTTTTTCAAAAGGGGGCGTGACCGGCCACTTACGCCTGATTTCAAAGTTTCCACAGTGAAAACGTACTCCAAACTAACTTAGGATGGAGCAAGTGAAGATTTTTGTAGGCCTGAAAAAACCTTGTCTACACATTAAAAAATCAGGCGCAGGTTACAAATTAGGCGTCGGGAACAAGGTGTGGGGGGGGGGGAGAGAAGGGAAGTCATTAAATTCTACAATAAATCCTTAGTTATACTTATACAAATATTATACAAATAATTCCAACCTGAATAAAAATTTATAAGCAAAGAAAAGATTAAATAAACCATGTTCCTACCTGTGTGAAAGTGCTTCAGGCAGGCCTTTCAGGCAGGGAGAAGGCTGCAGGAAGCCTCACAAGTTGAGGCAGCCGTTCCCGACGGCGGGAGGGGGGGGGGGGGGGGGGAGGAGGCAGTGAGGGGGCAGCCGTTCCTGACGGCAGTGAGGGCCCGACCGACGGCAGCGGGGGCGGAGGCAGTGAAAAGGCTGCAGGAAGCCTCAGAAGTTGAGGCAGCCATTCCCGAGGCCCCACTGCCGTCGGTTGGGCCCGTCGGGAAACGGCTGCCTCAACTTCTGAGGCTTCCTGCAGCCTTCTCACTGCTGCAAGAAGCCTCAGTGCTGATCATGGAAGGGCAATGTGGTTTTATTAAAAAATTTTAAAAATTGAACAGCTACAAAGAACTACAAAAATGGCCGAGTGCCAATGTTTCCTTCACACTGCGCATGGGCGAACGCTCCAATGCGCACGCGCAGGGTTGCCGGCACGAAAAAACTCATTTAAATGGTACCCGCCCCCTCCTACTTACAAAATCGGCGCGAGTGTAGGCTCCACGTCAAGCTGACATCGGGCTGCAAAGCGCTCGAGAATACCGCGTTTTTTTTCAGGCGCCGTTTTCGGCGCGAAAAACGGGCGCCCACCTCGGAGGGGCGCCTGTTTTGCCGCATGTGGAAACTTGGGGCCATAGAAACTGACCCTATGCTTAAAAATGATAATTCAGATACATGAAGGATATTAGGGGCCGGAGGATAAAATCTTTCGGCATGTGAAAGGTGACTATGAGCAATGAAGAAGTCATTGCAGCAGATTTTTGGCTATGTTGGGAGTGGCGGACAGGAACCATGAAAGTACACTGCTGTAGAGGTGGGCTACAGGTGGAGGTGTGGTGAAGTCGTGTTGCAGGCTACAGAGAGGATAAAGAGAAGGGATAAGATGCTGTGGTTGTAAGTGCGCACAAGATATTGTTGGTGACTTCGACCAGATGGCCTCAATGTTGTGGGTGGGATGGAAGTCAAAGTGAAGGGATTGAACATGGAGTGATTTATTGTCCTAAAAGAGGGGGATAGTAGCCCTCCCTTGATCTATCTGGCCCAAAGACTACTCTAGCATGAACAATTGTCTGCTCCGCTCTTGTACCGCATGAAAATGGATGTTTGTGTGTGTGAGGCAAGGAAAGAAAGAAGAAAATGGTTGCTTCAGCTTGTAGAGGTTACTGTCAGTGCAATGAGTGGCACTTCATAAAACATAACCAATGCATTATTTAGCAGTGTGGTAAGGAAAGATTTGTGTTGTGATTTTTCATGTGACCAAGGAGCATGGAGCAGATGCCAAGTCTTCACTGGGAGATAGAAAACTGGATGGAAAGTCATCTTGGACTAATGTCCTACTTCTCGTAGTTGGTCAGAGCAGCATTTGCAGAGGCTCTGAAATGGGTCTCAGCCTCCATACCCTCTTCATTGAAAAGGTGAAAGGTGTGTGGAAAGTGGACATATTAGGGATAAAGAGAAAAATAATTTTCAAAAAACGACACCGATTGGTTAGAAAGGGACAATAATTGCATAACTTTTCTTTACTGTTGCATCTCTTCGCCAGTTTTCACTTACCCTCCTGTTGGCCAACAGGTTCGTAGGAGAGAACATAATCTTCCTGACCACCTATCCCAAAAGACAAAAAATACTCGGTTTTAAAATCAACTTCACACCATTGAAAAAACATAGCAATAGTCCATTAAAAACAGTGTTAAAACATTATTTTGGGGTGGGGGGCTCGGGAGAAGACTGGTACTGCATTCTCATTCACTAAGAAAATCTAGAATTCTGATCAAAGGAATTGATTCAGACTCCCAAGTCCAGTTTTCATGACTCAGATACTTGATAAAATGAGTGAAAGTATAGATAGTCTTGGTGCATTAATAATGCCTTGTATATTTGATGTAGTATTGCAATGACTACATCTACCAGTGATATCTAGTGACAAAATTCTTCCCTGTCCTTGATTAGATTTAATTTGCTCAATTTGGAGTTTTGGATCCTTTCCAAATTGGGCATAAACACAGATTCAAAAGATATTTCATGTAAATATTTTATAAAACACGTCCTTTATTAGTTACTTTAATAATCAGGAATATTAAAGGATATGGGAAAGAAGGAGAGTGGGATTAAACTTGGCAGCTCATGTGGAGAAAAGATCTGGTGCCGGCCTGATTGGTTACACGGCCTGTTCCGATGCTGTACAATTTCAGTTTTTCAATGCCATATTTACAACACTGAAAAGGTGCATACACCACAAAGTATCATTTAAAGCCAAAGGACAGACTATTCACTCCACAGTACTGAGCAGTTGCACATCCAGCAACAAACAAGGCCAGTACATTCGTGCTCAGCTGGTTAAAGTGTTGGGTATCAATTCAACCGAGTACTTCACCTGCCATTAAAGAGATACTTATCTCGGTCGAGTGACTCTTTCTTACCTATCTACAACTATTAAAGATATATATAAAAAGGGACATGTCTGGCACATTTAACACAAGTAGTAATATTACAGATTGCAACTGACATTGAATTTACACCTGAGATTTATTACTTTTCCGATTATTATCTGCATTACCCCATTTGATCAAGCTTTATAAAGATGATGAAGGGAACGGATTGTGTTCGAGTTGACAGTTTATTCCAATTAAATAGATTAGGGAGGACCAGGGATCACAATTTTAAATTGTTATAAGGCCAGAACTAGGTCAGCAGGTGCTTCTTTTCCCAGAGAACAGTGGACTTCAAATAGGCTGCAGGCTTGTGCAATGGACATCGATTGGCTGAATTCCTCAAGTGAATGCTAGACCTGGGGCGAAGACGACCTCGGACAAAACATAGGTAACTTCATAAAATTATCAGGGCCAGTGATCTCCTGGACTGGTTTTGATCGTCTAAGGTGGTGAGGGGAATTTCCAAAATTGCTCCCCAACCTGCCCCCAAATTTGCCTGGGTTTTATTAATCTGTTTTGTTGCTTCGTCCAGATCACATGGTTTTTGGGCAGGGTAGGGAGTGTGTATATTGAGATGTACAAGGTATCACAATGTGTGTGCAACATGCTGAATAGACAGGAGGGTCCTTTTATGTCCATCATTGTTCTTATGTTCATATTACATTTCAAAATCCAACCGACCAGCATAGAATGGCAGGTGAAGGACTTTTGCAACTATCCATTCAGTTAAAGTAGTACATTCACAAACTGTAATCATAAAAGATTTAATTTAAAAAAAACTAACTGAAAATAGTTACTTTCTCAAACACTGCAGTTTTGTAACTGAAATAAATACTTCCTGCAGACTTCAGCACTCAAACATTTCCGCTGGTGTAGTGCTATTTCTACGTTACAGCTGGCAGAGCCAAGAGTTAGTTGGCTCAGTTACATCAGACTGATTCAGTGTCACCGTCAACCAGCACAACCCTGCAAGATGTGGCCTCTCTGTGCATGTTCCATTATAAATTCTTTTGTAAACACTTCAGCCCTCAGTCAGTACCTCTTTAAATATATGTTGCTTAGTACCAATGCACTGTGGCCAGAAATTAGAACATTCTGGCCCATGTAGTTGAATTTCTAGTCTCAGTCAAACTCTTTGTCCAATGTGAGAGGGGGCAGAAGAAAACGGAAAGATTATTCGGGGGAAAGAGAGAGCTTTCCTATCTACAGTTCCAAGTGTTATAAAACAATTTAGTTTCATAAGTAAACTAACCAGATGAATGTACAACTTTAACTGTTTTCAAGCAGAAGAGAACTTTTGTTTGTTAAAAGTTGATAAAATATGAACAAAATGTACGAAACAAAATTGAGAGCAAAAGCAACTCATGCAGTTTTATGTACTTTGAAAATGAATCTACCAAAAAAATTTGAAACTCATGCAAAAGCAGGACTGATGAGAAACAATGTACGTTTGAGGAGAGAAACATAAACAGGGCAGGTTGAAATTAACCTCTTGTTTCACCATATTCATCTGTAATCATGATTTCTGTCATGAAGAACAGAAGGAAGGAAGAAGGAAAAAGGGAAGAAGTAAAATTTGCAACATAGTACAGTTTAAAAGTATTTAAGAGATTCAGTCCTTTTATTGCGTTGATCTTACTGTGCGGCACATCACACAAAACTAGATCAGCGACGGTCACTTCAGTGCTGGCTGCCCTTTTATCTCTGTGGCTCTTCAAATTTCATATCAACCATACTGCACACTGGGTTAAAAGGTAACAATTCATATATGGCTAGTACCTTACAGCTAATGCCAGCTTGTGCACAGCGTACATTACATACACACTACAATAATAGTTGGAACAAGCTGCGCTCGTTGGCGGTGGTTCCAGATTCTAAAAATGGAACAAGCTGTTTTGATAGTGGGTGCATAAACTGTTGCTTGTTTGCCTAGTGCCTCGGATGGCATATGCTTCTTATAAAAATTACACGTGGCTCCAATATATAAGGAAAGAAAGACTTGCATCTATATAGTGTTTTTCACGACCACCGGACGTCCCAAAGCAATTGACTGCCAATGAAGTACTTTTTTTTGGGAAGTGTTGTCGCTTTTGTAATATGCATGTGTTACATGCAGAAAGACAGTAATGGTACACCATTTTTGTTAGGGATGAGTTCTTAATTAAATTTAAACTGATCAAGTCAGATTTCGTACCATCTATGCTCTTGACATGCATCTTGTGTTTTTGGTCAACGTGGCTCTAATGGTGGTAAATTTTTTAAGATGAGTCAGCTGCATTTCAATGAGATAGCACCCAAATATGTTCAATCGATTTCAAGTTTTCTTTGAGCTAAGTCTCGTAATAGGTTAGCCCAACAGTAAATAGAATCTCGTTTACCTTTGATGCACCTAATCAGACTACTGGATCATTAATTGATTAAATGGATGACTTTAAACTTGAATAGTTATTTAGACCATTGGATTCTGAGACATCTATTGCCATTTTGTCTCCCTGATAGATGGCATTCCTCCCCATCCCCACACATCCAGCCTCCATCTCATCGCAACCTTTCTCATCTATCCCTATTTTATCAATACTACTGATGTTAGCATTGATCTGAATTTTCACCCATTTTTTTTTTAAGTTCTAGAAATGTTGTCCCATGCATCTTCCTCCTCCTTACATACCCAGTGTTGAAACTATAGTACATTCTTTCCCAGAACCTCAAAATTGTGGAACTCCCTACCCCTCTCGGTCTTTCCTCCCCCAAATAATCCTCCCCAAATGGAAAATGTTTAATGCGAACAAATGCTCAGTGAATAGATGCCCGTCAGTTACATTTTGACCAAGGCAAAAAAAATTGAAGCTTCACAAATTGTAATTGGTCTGTTCTAGGTCAATTAATGAGAACTTTTACTACTGGAAGTCCTTTCCATTGAAGAATCTTTTGAATGGAGCTTTTATGCACAAAGTCAATCTCCTGTGGCATTTCACCCAGGATGTTAAGCCCAACGTAGTCTCCAGATGAAGCAGGGTGAGAGGAGAAGATAATTGGACCAGGGCATAGAAACATAGAAAATAGGTGCAGGAGTAGGCCATTCGGCCCTTCTAGCCTGCACCGCCATTCAATGAGTTCATGGCTGAACATGCAACTTCAGTACCCCATTCCTGCTTTCTTGCCATACCCCTTGATCCCCCTAGTAGTAAGGACTTTGTCTAACTCCTTTTTGAATATATTTAGTGAATTGGCCTCAACAACTTTCTGTGGTAGAGAATTCCACAGGTTCACCACTCTCTGGGTGAAGAAGTTTCTCCTCATCTCGGTCCTTACCCCTTATCCTTAGACTGTGACCCCTGGTTCAGACCTAATTCAGTTGTACTTTAAAGTCATTTAATCTATCCTTAATTTTCTATGTTAGAATTTCATATATCCACATTTACAATGAAAACTTCCTATGTGATCATATCAAGCTGTAATTACCCTCTTGCCAGTAGTTGTCTTGCAGCTCCTCCACTTGTAGGAGGGTATAATTACAGTTACAAATATATATTGGTATTGTAAATATGGATTTATAATTTAAAAAAAGTTAACAAGACATTTTCACAGAAGTAACATTTCAGTTTTAGTGATTACTATGAACTGGGCAATTTAACATTAATCAATTTTGACAGATAAATTCTTAGATTACCAACCTACAAGGTTTCCTGAATTTCATCTTTTGTGCCCATCTCTCAAGATTCAGATCTTTTCAGAATGGATAGTGTTTTTAAACTTGTGGGAATTGAAAAAAATCTTCTCAAAGAACCTCAAATATGGAGTGGGGTTCGATCACAGGACTCCAAAGGACTTTAGCCCAGTGAAATAGACAAAAGAATCAAAGATTTTCAATTTTTTTCCCCAAAAAAAGCTAGAGTACAAGAAAGGCCAGATAAAACTTGCACATTTTCTGTCTAGCAAAAATGTTGGCACTGGCAGGCATTTAAGAGCATGCCATCAGTCCTCTCAATATGGCGTGCATCTTAGGATATTTGCATTGATTGTACTCTACCAAAATTCCCTGGATTCTGGGGAGGTCCCAGTAGATTGGAAAACCGCAAATGTAATACCCCTATTTAAAAAAGAAAGCAGCCAGAAAGCAGGAAACTTTAGACCCAGTTAGCCTAACATCTGTCATTGGGAAAATGCTGGTCCATTATTCATCATCATAGACAGTCCTTCGAAATCGAGGAAGACTTGCTTCCACTCTAAACGTGAGTTCTTAGGTGACTGAACAGTCCAATACGGGAATTACAGTCTGTCACAGGTGGGACAGACAGTGGTTGAAGGAAAGGGTGGGAAGCAGTAGCGGGACATTTGGAAAAGCATAATTCAGTCAAGCAGAGTC
The DNA here is from genome assembly GCF_044704955.1 of Pristiophorus japonicus. Taxonomy (NCBI): domain Eukaryota; kingdom Metazoa; phylum Chordata; class Chondrichthyes; family Pristiophoridae; genus Pristiophorus; species Pristiophorus japonicus. Next base: position 261,305,595 of record NC_091982.1, on the reverse strand, counting down.
AGCATGGTTTTATGAAAAGGAAATCATGTTTGACAAATTTGCTGGAATTCTTTGAGGATGTAACGAGCTGGGTGGATGGGGAACCAGTTGATGTGGTGTATTTGGATTTCCAGAAGGCATTCGATAAGGTGCCACATAAAAGGTTACTGCACAAGATAAAAGTTCATGGAGTTGGGGGTAATATATTAGCATGGATAGAGGATTGGCTAACTAACAGAGAATTGGGATAAATGGGTCATTTTCCAGTTGGCAAACAGTAACTAGTGAGGTGCCACAGGGATCGGTGCTGGGGCCTCAACTATTTACAATCTATATTAATGACTTAGATGAAGGGACCGAGTGTAATGTAACCAAGTTTGCTGATAATACAAAGATGGGTGGGAGTTGGGAGGAGGACACAAAAAGTCTGCAAAGAGATAGAGACAGGCTAAGTGAGTGGGCAAAAAATTGGCAGATAATGTGGGAAAGTGAGGGGTTATCCACTTTGGCAGAAAAAATAAAGCAGCAAATTATTTAAATGGAGAAAAATTTCAAAATGTGTAGAACAGAGGGAGTTGGGAGTCCTAGTGCATGAGACACAAAACATTAGTATGTAGGTACAGCAAGTAATCAGGAAGGCAAATGGAATGTTGGCCTTGATTGCAAGGGGGATAGAGTATAAAAGCAGAGAAGTCCTGCTATAACTGTACAGGATATTGGTAAGGTCACACCTGGAGTACTGCGTACAGTTTTGGTCTCCTTATTTAAGGAAGGATATTCTTCCAATGGAGGCGGCTCAGAGAAGGTTCACTAGGTTGATTCCGGAGATGAAGGGGTTGGGTTAGGGTTAGGGTGGCTCAGCTGCACAGCGGGGAATGATGAAGAAAAGGCAAACATGTGCCCTTAAAGAAAAAGGATGTCTAGGGACTTACAGGGGAGGATTAAGAAAAAAAAGGGACGCTTATGTCATATATTAACGGCTAAATACTATAGAATCTTGAGAAATATAGAAAGTTAAGAGGTAAAATTAAAAATTATATTAGGAATGCTAAGAGAGCATGAGAAATTCTTAGCCAGTAAAATAAAGGAAAATCGTAAGATGTTGTATAAATAGATTAAGAGTAAGAGGGTAACTAAAGAAAATGTAGGGCCTATTAGAGACCATGAGAGTAATCTTTGTGTGGAGGCGGAAGATGTTGAGAGGGTTCTTAATGAATACTTTGCATCTGTTTTCACAAAGGGGCAATGCAGATACTGCTATCGAGGAGGTGTGTGATATTCTGGATGAAATAAATATGAGAGGGGAAGTATTAAGGGGTTTAGCAGCTTTGAAAGTAGATAAGTCCCCAGGCCCGGATGAAATGCATCCCAGGCTGTTGAGCGAAGTAAGAGAGGAAATAGCAGAGGCCTTGACCATCATTTTCCAGTCCTCTTTGGATCTGGGCATGGTGCTGGAGGATTGGAGGACTGCTAATGTAGTACTCTTGTTTAAGAAGGGAGAAAGGGACAACCCAAGTAATTACAGCCCTGTCAGCCTAACCTCAGTGGTGGGAAATTTATTGAAAAAAATCCTGAAAGACAGGATAAATCTGCATTTGGAAAGGTAAAGATTAATTAGGGACAGTCAGCACAGATTTGTTAAGGGAAGATCATGTCTGACTAACCTGATTCAATTTTTTGAGGAGGTAACCAAGAGGGTCGATGAGGGTAGTGTGTACGATGTAGTGTATATGGACTTTAGCAAAGCTTTTGATAAGGTCCCTCATGGTAGGCTGGTCATGAAGGTTAAAGCCCATGGGATACAGAGCAAAGTGTCAAGTTAGATCCAAAATTGGTTTGGAGGAAGGAAGCAAAGGGTAATGATTGATGGATGTTTTTGTGACTGGAAGGATGTTTCCAGTGGGGTTCCGCAGGGCTCAGTACTGGGTCCCTTGCTTTTTGTGGTATATATCAACGATTTAGATTTGAATATAAGGAGTATGATTAAGAGGTTTGCAGATGACTCTAAAATTGGCTGTGTGGCTGATAATGAAGAGGAAAGTCAAGGGCTGCAGCAGGAGGATATCAATCTAGTGGTCAGAGCAGTGGCAAATTGAATTTAATTCAGAGAAGTGTGAGGTGATGCACTTTGGAAGGGCTAATAAGGAAAGGGTATACACATTAAGCGGTAGGCCACTTAATAGTGTAGATGAACAAAGGGACCTTGGAGTGCTTGTCCACAGATCCCTGAAAGTAGCAGGCCAGGTGGATAAGGTGGTTAAGAAGGCATACGGAATGCTTGTCTTTATTGGCTAAAGCATAGAATATAAGAGCAGGGAGGTTATGCTTAAATTGTATAATACTTTGGTTAGGCAACATCTGGAGTATTGCATGCAGTTCTGATCGCCGTATTATAGGAAGGACGTGATTGCACTAGAGAGGGTGCAAAGGAGATTTACTCGGATGCTGCCTGGAATGGAGAATCTTAGTTATGAGGACATAGAAACATAGAAAATAGGTGCAGGAGTAGGCCATTTGGCCCTTCGAGCCTGCACCACCATTCAATAAGATTATGGCTGATCATTCACCTCAGTATCCCTTTCCTGCTTTCTCTCCATGCCCCTTGATCCCTTTAGCTGTAAGGGCCATATCCAACTCCCTCTTGAATATATCTAACGAACTGGCATCAACAACTCTCTGCGGTAGAGAATTCCACAAGTTTACAACTCTGAGTGAAGAGGTTTCTCCTCATCTCGGTCCTAAATGGCTTACCCCTTATCCTTAGACTGTGACCCCTGGTTCTGGACTCTCCCAACATCGGGAACATTCTTCCTGCATCTAACCTGTCCAGTTCTGTCAGAATTTTATATGTTTCTATGAGATCCCCTCTCATTCTTCTAAACTCCAGTGAATATAGGCCCAGTCGATCCAGTCTCTCCTCATATGTCAATCCTGCCATCCGAGCATCAGTCTGGTGAACCTTCGCTGCACTCCCTCAATAGCAAGAACGTCTTTCCTCAGATTAAGAGACCAAAACTGAACACAATATTCCAGGTGAGGCCTCACCAAGGCCCTATACAGCTGCAGTAAGACCTCCCTGCTCCTATACTCAAATCCTCTAGCTATGAAGGCCAACATGCAATTTGCCTTCTTCACTGCCTGCTGCACCTGCATGCCAACCTTCAATGACTGATGTACCATGACACCCAGGCCTCGTTTCACCTCCCCTTTTCCTAATCTGCCGCCATTTAGATAATATTCTGCCTTCATGTTTTTGCCACCAAAGTGGATAACCTCACATTTATCTACATTATACTGCATCTGCCATGCATTTGCCCACTCACCTAACCTGTCCAAGTCATCCTGCAGCCTCTTAGCATCCTCCTCACAGCTCACTCCGCCACCCAGCTTAATGTCATCTGCAAACTTGGAGATATTACTCTCAATTCCTTCATCTAAATCATTGATGTATATTGTAAATAGCTGGGGTCCCAGCACTGAGGACAAATTGGATAGGCTGGGTTTGTTCTCATTGGAACAGAGGAGGTTGAGAGAAGACCTCTGAGGTGTACAAAATATTGAAGGGCCTGGACATAGTGGATAGTAGGGTCTATCCCCATTAGTGGAGGGGTCTATTACAAAGGAGCATAGTTTTAAGGTGGTTGGTGGAAGGTTTAGAGGGGATTTGAGTGGAGGTTTCTTTAAGCAGAGGGTATCTGGAACTCGCTGCCTGGAAGAATGGTGGATGCAGAAACCCTCACCACTTTTAAGAGATGGTTGGATGGGCACTTGAAGTGCAGTAACCTGCAGGGTTACGGACCTAGAGCTGGTAATTGGGATTAGACTGGATGACCTTTTGTTGGACGGAGCAGATATAATGTAAGTACTGCAGGGAATCGAATACGGCCAGGGTGATCTCCTGGACTAGTGTCGATCGCCTGGATGGGTCGGAGAGGAATTTTCCCAGATTTTTTCTTCCTAAATTGGCCTGGGTTTTTAATCTTGTTTTTGCCTCTCCCAGGAGATCACATGGCTCCGGTTGGGGTGGAGTGTAGAATGTTTTAGTATAAGGGGTGTCGCAATTGTGGTGAGGCGGGTTGGTTGGGCTGGGTGCTCTTTGCCTTTCCATCATTGTTCATATAAACCTATGTAACCTTTAGGACTGCTGGCCGAGGGCCTTGTGGCTTTTTTTCGGCCGGCACGAACACGATGGGCCGGAATGGCCTCCTTCTGCACTGTAAATTTCTATGTTTCTATTTACGAAGAAAGGTTGAGTAGGTTGGGCCTATACACATTGAAGTTCAGAAGAATGAGAGGAGGATATTTCTACTCATGGGGGAATCTAGAACTTGGGGGCATAGTTTCCGAATAAGGGATCGCCCATTTAAAACTGAGATGAAGGGGGAATTTCTTCTCTCTGAGGATTGTAAATATGTGGAATTCTCTGCCCCAGAGAGCTGTGGATGCTGAATATTCAAATATTTTTAAAGTGGAGACAGATAGATTTCTGAAAGATAACAGAGTGAAGGGTTATGGGGAGCGGGCGGGGAAGTGGAGCTGAGCCCATGATTAGATCAGCCATGATCTTATTGAATGGCGGAGCAGGCTCGAGGGGCCGTATGGCCTACTCCTGTTCCCACTACTTATGTTTTTCTGTTCTTATAAAGGGAATGGTGCACGTCATGGAGATACCTACAGGAGGGAGCAACCATTTAACTGCAAAAAAAGTATAAACACAACCTCACGAGGCACATGGAATTTAGTTACTTCTTCCTCAAATAAACCCAATTGAAATTTCCAAGTATAAACTGGGTTTAAATGTCAGTGTAAATACTACAGCAGGGTGAACCTACATAGGATTAGCCCAATATAGGTTTATTCAGAAAGTCAGAAACTGCAAGGTAATGTACAATAAGCCATATATGAATAACTTTTTTTCTTTCTTTGCTAGATAGAAGGTTACCAACAACATGCAGCTTATTAACCAGTGGGGCAGCAGCACTAAAAGCTCGGCAAGGTAAGGATCTGTAACACAAAGGGAGTCTAGGAACAAACAGGGAACAAGAAACAACTTACGGTAACTATTTTCACTATCACTGGCATTAGACGTTACATGCTCTGAAATCATAATAAAAGAAATATAAGCAACATAATCAAATACAACATTTCAATATAAATTATGGTTAATAAAATTATGCCTTTCAAAAATATGCAAAGCAAACGATGGGACATATGAAATGCATTACCAGTTGTTTGGATGATGTAAGTACTGTGAACTGGGTACTTGACCCCTCAGTTCTAAAGTGCCACACACTTACACAAAATTTATTTAAGAGAAAACTCCAAAAACTTGCATCTTAAAATGGACAGAGAAGCAGTACTACATACATGTACAATGCTCCCACCATAAGCTGGCAATACCGCCTTACCGAATACCATCCGACTGCTCAATGCAATAGTGCCACTCAATCCAGCACGGAGAGAAGAACCAGAGGGAGAAATCACTCCATTTCTATCCAGTGGTCACATAAGAATGGCATGAGCCGAGCTGCCTGCTTATCTGGCCAAGTGGGAAATTAGACATGTCAGCAATGAATATTTTCTAAAAAAAAATTCCAACAATAAATCCTTCAAAATGGAAATGTTCATTTGAATGTCCATGTGATGAATGGTCATAACTCAATACTGAACCATACCATTTCAGATTCTGATATATTGCTCATACATAATTCAATACCCTCAGTTTTAACAATCTCAAGTATATTTTAGACCATAAATGTCAAATCAGTACTAGTTAGTTGTTTATTACTTATTGAAGATTAATAAAATGTATTGGGTGTGAAAGAGTTGCCTCTGACTCAACAATAGCAGATAACTGTTGGTTTTCTTACTTGGGGTCAGACACAATAGGAGACATTTGTAATTAAAGGCTTGATGATTGGAGATATTAGTAAAGGTAACCTGACCAGGCAGCAGGGAGGACAGTTTAGTTCTCACTCAGCATGCCTAATAAAATATCATTTTTTACTTTTACATTCTGCAGCCAATGATCAAATCTGAAACACAGGCTTTGTAGGAGGGGAGAAGCAGGAATTTCATTTAAGAAAGAGAAAAAATAATGTAGGTATTTCATAGCAAATATTATTGTTTTATTTAAAGTCAATAACCCCTAAGATTCAGAACCCCTATACTCCACTGTATTCACCACCCCAAGGTATACAGGTTGGCTTTGGGGCATTTTTGCACATTTATAAAACAAATCTGTTAAAGACTTTAAATGATAATGCTGATAATTTGATCATCAAAATAAATAAAACAAAGCCACAGATTCGAGTATCAAATAATAGGACGAATTACAGAGATTGTATTTCTCAAAGAAGCCACAAATGTGGTTTGCATAGGAAATGAACATCACACTGGTGCAGTGGTGGGTGTTTGGTTTGGGCTTAAAGTTGAGGCATTGTGGAGAAACCAAATTCTACATATAACCATGCAATACCTTATATGGGCAATGTTCGACGAGATAATAGATTTACAGTTTTACCCATACTGTACCCTATTTGACAGCACTTGATGCTGAGAATAGATGAAAAATGTGAACATGTTCCATCCAAAGCACCGACAACTATCACAGTGTATGAGGCTATAGCACACTTTTGATTGTTAGTCGATAATCAACTGTGTCGTGACTGCATTCCCCACAGTGAGCTCTAGATCCAACATATCAGGGAGGACAGAATGGGGATTATTTTGACAGTTTTCATTTAATGCAGTCAGTTTAAAATGAATGCTTGGTTTGAGATTTTAGATCATTCACTAATTCAAGGGGCTGGATATAAAACATATTTATCATCTCTTCCTATTGTGTATCAGGTATTTAAGTCCTCAGTATGTACTCCTCTAAAATACAAAATATTTACCAGCTGCATTTTTGACTGAGAATACATGACTGAAATTCCCCAAAGTAGCACAAGAGTAATACAAGTCTTGATGATTTGGTAGCAGGTTGTCAGGACTCTAATGAATGTACATAATCCAGTAGGAGAAAATGGATGTGCTGCAAGCAGATTTATACCAATTTTAACTTCTCTTCATAATTTAGAAGATCAAAACTACTTTACAGAAATAAGTCATAACTTCGTAAATTTCAAATATTCTGAGAGGTATTTACATCAAATATTTCCATTACTTGATCATGAAACATTTCAAAATCCCTTTCCTTTTGTTGAGAACAAATGTATCCTTGGAGTGATTCACACCACACCCCACTTTTGTTTTAATGCTCTCACATAATGGCCCAGAAATTCCGGTGTGTCGGGTCCGTACGAAGTGTGTACGGTAAGATTACGGTATTTACCCATATCTTGTCCAGCGGATGTCCTGAAAACTCTTGCGTCTGATAAAAGCAGGCGCATAGCCCAATTTTATAGACGCAAGAGTTTTAATATACACAAAACCATAATAAAATAAAATTTTAAAGCACATTTTATTGTTAAAAACCCTCCCCTCTAAAGTAAGTTTATTTTAAACCATAATTAAAAAAACTTAAAATCAGAAAAATATATATATTTTTTAATAATACATAAATAACGAATTTGAATTAATAAAAATATGTGTTGCATTTTTTCTATTAGTGTTTTGGGTGTTTGTGGGGGGGGGGGGGGGCGGGGGGTTCTCAATCATAATAATGGGAATGCCAACTTACGGAATTCCCATTAATGATGACTGAGTATATACTTTATCTGGAGTGACTACCCAGAGCCATGTGACTGCGGCTGCAGCTCTGCGGACATCCAGAAGTGCACGCACTCCGACGCGCAGTCAGTGGACGCCTCAGGACCGGGATCTCCTGTGGGTGCAGCAGACTCAGGTAAGTGCGCATCTTTTTAAAAACTTTTTTGCCCGATCGCCCGCAGGAAGCAGCTGACCGGGATTTCTAGACCAATACATTTTCACACTTTAGGCTTATAGGGTCATTGATGCTAAACGTTTGACATCATATTTTGTGATACATCACATGCTACTTACAAGCACAGCTGCTCAATAAGTGCTCGGTATAAATTTCTGAATGGCAAGTTTTACAATAACAAGTGATGAAATGGAATTAACGGGAGTTATGAGCTGAAACCAAGCCGTTTCAGCAGGATTGGCTCAGGATAACTTTGATTTTTGATGTTTTAATACTTCAGTTATCATTTATACCATAATTTAGGGCCTCACCATTACCTAGGTTCTGACTACAGTAATTAGACTATACAGTAGACCTATACATCACCAGAGTTCCTACTGACAGCAAGAACCACGCTGGAGACAATTCTGAACAAAATGACAACAGGTTGAAATGACCAATATGCTTCTCAGGAGAGAATGACACCTGGTTCCTCCAGCCACTGGCTACCATTGACAGTAACCATAAACAGATAAACAGTCAGCAGTGATAAGTAGATCATTATCCATCACTTTAGATTGGTCTGCCTGCACAGACCAGCAGTGCAATATTAGCATTGTTGATTTACATAGACCTTCTTCTGATATTACATTATGGTAAATAGGGTGCGAGCATGCAATAAGCTGGAGTTGCTGCTGTGTTGCCCCCTTTCCCAAACTGCACCAGTACTGACTCCCTGTCAACCTCGCAATTCTTGGTCTCTAGCCTGATTAGTCATACTGTGTTCATACTGTTCATATACACTCTCTCCAATATGGTCCTTTCTTCCCTGTTCCAGCATTGCTCTCTCTCATTCCCATTCTTTATCTCTTTATGCTGGTTTCATTCACTTGCTACCATTTTCCATTTAATAAATGTAATGAGATGCATTAAGAAAAGGAAGTTTGAAGAATTCAAAGCTATCTTTTGACAAACTGACTGAACTGCAGTGAAAGGAGGAATCTTGGCGATACAAACATAATTTTTTCTCAATCGGTTATTACCATTATTTCTCTTCTCGAGGCACAAATTTAAACCAGCTACGTCTTTGAGTGCAAGTAGCCCGCCAGTATTTTGCCTTCATGACAATTCTTAACTTACAAGCTAAGCCAGCTACATCAACATGATGTTCAATCATAAGGGATTTACAACCAAACAAGATCTTGTCCTCCTCTAACATCCATGTTTGGTCACTAGATAAGCAAGACCAAAGGCAGACTTACTCCCCCTTCCGAGCCCAGATATTGAGGCCACTTATCGCACACATACATTCCTCATCTGTGCAGTTCAGTAGCACAAAAAGTGGTGTATTTACCCACTAGATTCAACATAGAATGGCAGGGTTTATTGTCTGTATTTTGACAGGTTTTTCTTTAAAAAACCCCACATTGGCCTCTGACACCAAATAAAATACATTAAAGTCTATTTTGGGGCACTGAACATTGAGGTTGATCCACTTGGAAAGTTATTACAGGGAACAGCAAGTAGAGTTAGCAATGGATAACAGGGTCAGATAATTTCTCATTCAGCTGATAATAAATAGATTAGCTGGTCATGACTGATAGAGCTTTGGCTCCTACTTCTAGCACAAAATTTGCTCTAAAGAGTTACATTAGTTAGACTGAGAAAGGGACAATGTCCGTACCCAACCCTTTCAGGTAATAATATACAGCACCTTTTGGTCACCATCTGTGACAACATTCCACTCCCCGCCCCCAAAAGCTTAGCACATAATCAACACAGTTAAGTATGTTTGCAAATGAAATGTTTTAACACCACGAAATAGCCCAAGATTCTTTTTTTTTAAAAACATGCAATACAAAAGTACCCAATACGCTACAGCCTCACCTCAAACACAGTGAAAGGAGATGTTAGCCAGATTAAGAGCCCCATTCAGTCAGAAATGCAAAAGAAGTGTAAAAGACTAATGCTATCCCATAGAATAAGCAAAAACTGTAGTCGTATTTATAATCTTCAAATCAGTTTATAGGGTACAACAAAACTCGTGTGTTAGAAAGAGAAAATATATTGAAATTGAATGCAAACATAAAGATGCATAGTAAAACCTAACTTTGCTAGCTCTTAATATAACACTTACAAATGCAAAATAATAAAATAATCTTTCAGGAACAAGTCATTGTTGCACATGACGACTGAAGCTCACAGCTGTGGGAAATACAATGATACTCATAGAACATTTCACTATTTAAATTTTGATTCCTTTTCATCCTCTTTTTTTCATCATTAAGGTTATTTTTACATTTCTAACTGAACGAATCAGGGTTTCTTTTTTAAGTACATTTCAAGAAACTGATTAATGAAGTATAAGATAACCAGGGCGGTGCTGACACAGACATGCCTGTGAGGAAGGACAGAGATTCAATCTCTCTGCTGAGATTTTGATCTCATACCGCACAAAGGTGCAGAGCTGAGACCAGGTGATTTTTACAAGGGGGGGGGGGGGGGGGGGTAAATCTCTATCAAACCCCTGCCAGCTGGCCAACATTGACAGCAGCCGGCTCACCCCGGCAACAGGTTACAAAGGGGAAAAAAATAGACCCACGCAAAACAAGACAACCAGTTAACAGTGCAGCTAACTGAAAAACAAATAGGTCTTTTTTTTTAAATAGTGATTTCCAGACTGTTCATTTGGTTTCAGGAGAGCAGTAGGTACTTCCTGGCACATAACTGTTGTGGCTCAACTGAAATCACCTTTACTTTAGGGGAAAATTACGTGGGTTTACTAGTTTTAAAAAAACGATGAAATTAATTTTTATACCATCTTTCCTCCAGTTCACAGTATAGATTGTACTGATGTCATAATGTAAAATAAAAGGAATCATTTGCAATGGTCTCCAGCCACTTCCTATGTTAACATATAATATCTGATCTTTCAGCTCCAGGTAAATACTGAACTGATATTTTTATTTCAGAACATAAAGCTGGCATATTTATATACAAATGCATGTTGGAAAACTGACCCAGTTACAAACACTTGTAACAAACTTCAGCCTCCATCTAATGATTACATACAATTTTACACAAGGGTCACATTTCATCTGCGTTCTCCTCGTTATCAAATTCATAAAATGTCTGATTTATCCATAAGGTTTACATAGGAAATAGTGCCAGAGATTGCGAAACCTGTCTTTGCATGGTAATGATTAAAAAAAGTAAAAAATAAAGATGGAAAACCAATAACCATGAACCTCCCCATGCCAGCAGAAACCTACAAACCACTACAGAAAGCAACAAAAAACTAGCTTAGAAAACAGATGGAGGCAAATGTGAATGGAGAGTATTTTCCGGCACTTACTCAGGCCTTTTGTTCCCATAACGTCGTCACCTAACCCGGGGATCTCCTGTAGAGTAGTCCCCAGACAGCAAGCAATAAGAAAAAAAACAATCACAGAAGAAAAAGAAAATCTGTCAGTGGCACATAACAATACTACCATGACAGACAGTTTTGTGTGAACGTAACTGGTTTAGATGTTTCTCAACCCAGGAGTTAACCATAACGTCTCTGTATCTAGATATATTAACACAGTTGGAACTTGCAGAAATAGCCGACTCAGAACAGACGCACCAATTTGTTAAAAACAAAGAGGGGACCAGTTGTATTCAGCTAAAACATGTTGCCATGGTAACACAGTAAAGGTCCCTACTTGGAGATTGACCTTCTCTGCAGGTGTATCTGGTTGCAGCTACTTACGTTCAAGATCACTGGTTTCCTGCTCACTCTGCTCCTTGTTCTTGTAGAAGGGGAATTTTCGGGAAAAGATGTTCTTTTTACGCTTGTCATTGAATGACTGCTGAGGAAGAGAAGGAGTGGCAAAAAAGGGGTGTCTAATGTCCACGTGATTAATGCCCGACCCTAGAAACGCATGGAAACTGACTCGGGCCAGCATCCCTTGCAATTTCTTCAAAAAATTGTTTTAATGCTAACTTTGCCAAGAAAATAGTGATGCACAATATGTATTCTATTCCTGCAGCATATCTCCTTCAGACTGTGACAGAAAATCTGTAAAAAGCAATCCAGAGAAACTTCCAGGACATTTAGCAAAATATATAGATTTAAAAAAAAACAGATTTTAGCTGCGATGCCATTTAAATCTTAAGATTAGATAGAAATGTGCTGGCCTTAGAGTCATTTCCACAAGAGTAAAATCGGTCAAGTTCTGCATCTGAGACAATCAAAATAAAAGAAAATGGTCAAGATGTATATTAAAAAAAAATGTTGGCAACAGTAGGGATTTTTTTTTTTTTTTTTTAAGTACTTTTTGCAAGAGCTAATGAAAAATAAAAAAAAATCTTCTAGAAACAAGACAAATTCAGATGCATTCAAATGAACAGAGCTTGATTTTGAAGATTGTGAATCAAGGAGACAGGGTGAGATAGGGTGAGATATGGTTGTCCGCATGCTGTCTTGATTAATACACTAAGAGACCGTCAACTTTCAGCAAGATGTTCATTAACTGAAACCAGAGCCGATGTATGAGAGATAGAGATCTAAGTGCACCAAAAATAAAAATCCAATTTCTCAAACATTTCAGGTGAATATACAAGGAAGGTTGATTCATTCCATATTACAAAGTTGGAAACAAAACAGTGACCAACAAGTAATTCACATAAAAATGATTAAAATCAAATTTTATTCCAAAATATTTTTTGTCATGCTTTGCAAACCATTTGAGAAGACTGAAGGAAAATAGAAGAGACTCTAAAGTGAGCTTCGCAGAGCGGTAAATGAGCCAGCTGGGTGGAAGAAAAGAGAGAGAAAAAAGGAAAGACAGACTTGTATTTATATAGCGCCTTTCATGACCACTGGATGTCTCAAAGTGCTATACAGCCAATTAAGTACTTTTGAAGTGTAGTCAGTGTTGTAATGTGGGAAATGCGGCAGCTAATTTGTGCACAGCAAGCTCCCACAAACAGCAATGTGATAGTGACCTGATATTGTTTTTTGTTATGTTGATTGAGGAATAAATATTGGTAAGGACAACGTGGGAAAACTCCCCACCTCTTCTTCAAAATAGTGTCAAGTGATCTTTTACGTTCATCTGAGAGAGCAGACAGGGCCTCGGTTTAACGTCTCATCCAAAACACGAGAAGCAAAAGCTCGAAGAGAGGAAGTGCGAGAGTGCACAAGAGAGCAAGTAAGAAGAACCATGAGCAATAGCAGAGTGAGACAGCTCTCTGTATAGACAAGATCTAAACAGTGGGCAAGAAATTACTGAAGATATACACAGGAGCTTTATATAGGAGAATGTTTTATTAATGTATATAGCATTAATGTATATAGCATTAATATTTGTGACAAAACTTAAGAAGCAAGTTAGTAAGATCCAATTACAATAGTTGTGTTGTTAAATGTCCAGTGTGTTGTACCCTGGCTGTATTACTTTTAAAAACACTAGTTTCTCCTCCATAATTTAACATTTGGAAAACAGTAAATGTGTGAATTAATAATAAAAGTCATCTTCATTCAGATACTAGGTAACTCAGTTGAATGCCATCCATTTTATGTCTAGCAAAAAATGGAATGCTAAAATTAAGACTCCAAATTGTTCAAACCAAAATGGCGAGAGCAGAATAATGCTCATCAGTTTAAATCTAAAAATGGTATCAAGCGTCTCATCAAAGCCTACACCCAAAACAAGAGAAATTGGATTTTGAACACAAAGTCAAAGTAGAGAGCATGCATAGCGTGCTAAAGCTTGGCATCGGACGAAGCCATGGCCAGAGTTTTGAATGTGGCTAAATGAGACAGCCCTGTGGGATGCAGATCTTCATCAATGGCAAGCGTAGTTTTCCTTCTCGTTCCTTTTGCTACACAATGCATGCATGTTTCTGCGCACGTTAGTACATAATTTTTCTAACCACATATACAGAACTACAAAAATTGTTTTTCAGTTTAGCAGGGATCATCATAAGGCATTTAACTATAAATCTATAGCAAGTGGAACAACAATGCAGCATGCTGTTAATCTCTTTTATTCACTCTTGGCTAAATGTTTTTGAAAAACAGCTGTTCAGATTTCTACACAAGATACTTATATAAAAAAAAAATCTGACAATCCAATATTTAGAAATCAAAACGATAAATTTTTAGATTATGGGTAAGGATAAAGATTTCTGATCAGTACTGTAAACTGTTCCCCATAAATAATATTTAATTAAGCCAACCCCTCCCTTCTCTCTCCCCGCCCCACCATCCCCAAAGTCATCAAGTACCACTGAAAGAAAGATTGCAGTAGCCTCACCGAACACTAGATGGCCATGTTTTAACTTCTGGTGGTCAGCTTAAAAAAACACTTCTCCCAATAAAAAAAGACTGTGATTCATAATCCTATCATACAATGCACACAGCTCAGGCAGAAACAGTGTTCCTGGATTTTCGGCATGAATTTTCACCAAGAGTTTCCATGTCCGAGTGAGATCATGGAGACTGAGTGGGAGAAATGCAATTTAGAATTTTTCAGGAATGAAGAACACACATGTTCCAAAGTTGCAAGTGCTTTAATAAGGTATTCCTGACACGTATAATGTTGTATTCCAAATTTTACCATTGAAAACTGTTTCTACAAAAAATGTGTAGAATGTTAGATTATAACTTATATTGTTTATTGTATAATTCATACCCTCTCATGTATGAGACAGGATTAATAAACAATCTCCTAGTAAAGGATCCCCTCGGAATGAGTGATCATAGCATGATTGAATTTCAAATTCAGATGGAGGGAGAGAAAGTTGGATCTCTAACCAGCGTATTAAGCTTAAATAAAGGAGACTATGAAGGTATGAGGGCAGAGTTGGGTAAAGTGGACTGGGAAAATAGATTAAAATGTAGGACGGTTGATGAACAGTGGTGTACATTTAAGGAGATATTTCAGAACTCTCAAGAAAAATATATTCCAGTGAGGAGTAAAGGGTGTAAGAGAAAAGATAGCCGCCCGTGGCTAACTAAAGAAATAAAGGACGGTATCCAATTAAAAACAAGGGCATACAAAGTGGCCAAAACTAGTGGGAGGACAGAAGACTGGGAAGCTTTTAAAAGCCAGCAAAGAACGACTAAAAAAATGATTAAGAAAGGAAAGACAGTCTACGAAAGTAAACTCGCACAAAATATAAAATCAGATAGCAAGCGTTTCTATAGGTATATAAAAAGGAAAAGAGGGGCTAAAGTAAATGCTGGTCCCTTAGAAGGCAAGACCGGGGAATTAGTAATGGGGAACATGGAGATGGCAGAAACTCTGAACAAATATTTTGTATCAGTCTTTACGGTAGAGGACACTAACAATATCCCAACAGTGGATAGTCAAGGGGCTATAGGGGGGGGAGGAACTTAACACAATCACAATCACTAAGGAGGTGGTACTCAATAGATAATGGGACTAAAGGCAGATAAATCCCCTGGACCTGATGGCTTGCATCCTAGGGTCTTACGAGAAGTAATGGCAGGGATAGTGGATGCATTGACTGTAATTTACCAAAATTCCCTGGATTCTGGGGAGGTCCCAGCAGATTGGAAAACTGCAAATGTAACGCCCCTATTTAAAAAAGGAGGCAGACAAAAAGCAGGAAACTATAGACCAGTTAGCCTAACATCTGTGGTTGGGAAAATGTTGGAGTCCATTATTAAAGAAGCAGTTGCAGGACATTTGGAAAAGCATAATTCAGTCAGGCAGAGTCAGCATGGATTATGAAGGGGAAGTCATGTTTGACAAATTTGCTGGAATTCTTTGAGGATGTAACGAACAGGGTGGATAAAGGGGAACCAGTGGATGTGGTGTATTTGGACTTCCAGAAGGCATTTGACAAGGTGCCACATAAAAGGTTACTGCACAAGATAAAAGTTCACGGGGTTGGGGGTAATATATTGGCATGGATAGAGGATTGGCTAACGAACAGAAAACAGAGTAGGGGTAAATGGTTCATTCTCTGGTTGGCAACCAGTAACTACTGGGGTGCCGCAGGGATCAGTGCTGGGACCTCAACTATTTACAATCTATATTAACGACTTGGAAGAAGGGACTGAGCATAACGTAGCCAAGTTTTCTGACGAGACAAAGATGGGAGGAAAAGCAATGTTTGAGGAGGACACAAAAAATCTGCAAAAGGACATAGACAAGCTAAGTGAGTGGGCAAAAATTTGGCAGATAGAGTATAATGTTGGAAAGTGTGAGGTTTTGCACTTTGGCAGAAAAAAAAATCGAAGAGCAAATTATTATTTAAATAGAGAAAGATTGTAAAATGCCGCAGTACAGCGGGACCTGGGGGTACTTGTGTACGAAACACAAAAGAATAGTATGCAGGTGCAGCAAGTGATCAGGAAGGCCAATGGTATCCTGGCCTTTATTGCAAAGGGGATGGAGTATAAAAGCAGGGAAGTCTTGCTACAGTTATACAGGGTATTGGTGAGGCCACACCTGGAATACTGCGTGCAGTTTTGGTTTCCATATTTACGAAAGGATATACTTGCTTTGGAGGCAGTTCAGAGAAGGCTCACTAGGTTGATTCCGGGGATGAGGGGGTTGACTTATGAGGAAAGGTTGAGTAGGTTGGGCCTCTACTCATTGGAATTCAGAGGAATGAGAGGTGATCTTATCGAAATGTATAAGATTATGGGGGGGGCTGGACAAGGTGGATGCAGAGAGGATATTTCCACTGATGGGGGAGACTAGAACTAGAGGGCACGATCTTAGAATAAGGGGCCGCCCATTTAAAACAGAGATGAGGAGAAATTTCTTCTCTGAGGGTTGTAAATCTGTGGAATTCGCTGCCTCAGAGAGCTGTGGAAGCTGGGACATTGAATAAATTTAAGACAGAACTAGGCAGTTTCTTAAACAATAAGGGGATAAGGGTTTATGGGGAGCGGGTGGGGAAGTGGAGCTGAGTTCATGATCAGATCAGCCATGATCTTATTGAATGGCGGAGTAGGCTCGAGGGGCCGTATGGCCTACTCCTGTTCCTATTTCTTATGTTATGTGTGAATAAGGTGAAGGCCTTTCCCCGAAACACACCACTTCAGAGCTATAACCACCAGTGATATAAAATAACAGAAAATCACATACCCATAATCTAATGGCAATAATTAATTTTTAAGGATATGCATTTATCTCAGTTTCAGGACACTTGTATTGCTGCTGAAGTATCTCTAGTGTGCTCTGTAACCAAGATAAATGCATCTGCCATTAATCATTAATGCTCACTTTTAAAGCAACAAACTGTACACAAGCACGTTACCTTTGCTGACGCACATTAGAGGAATAGTCTGTTCTTTAAATTTTTTATTTGTCCAATTCACTGATCACAGAATTTAAAAAAAACTGAATCAAGAAACAGTTAAAACCTTGAAGCCTGCAACATATAAATTATATCTTCGTTGTTTTGTTTATCTTAATTGCTTTGTACATTTTTTTTGGGGGGGAGGGGGGTGGGGGGGGAGAAAGCATCAGGGCAGCTAAAATGGAGAGGAAAATAAACAGAATCATAATGGTTTAAGGTACAATCCACTGTGGGGAATGTATTGTCAAGACAACTTAAAGAACCACCCATGGATGGGGAAGGAAGCAATGATGGATGGCTGAAGACTCAGCCCACGCTTGCATTTTTCTTTCCCTGAAACACACCACTTCAGAGCTAATCACCAGTGATATAAAATAAGAAACAGAAAACCACACACCCATAATCTATTGGCAATAATTAATTTTTAAGGATATGCATTTATCTCAGTTTGGTAGTATAGCTCAAGGATTGAGAACCATCTTTTTTCTTGCATATTTGTGACTGCTCAAGATGGACATTAGGCATGTGATGGGGTGGCGAGGCGGGGGGGGGGGCTGCAATGCTAGAACACCAGGAAGGTACTGACATGTTGCGAGGGGTTTCTAGCGTTGATCAAAACTACAAAACAAATCTCTTGTTAAGAGCAAATTTTGCCTGACTCCAGCTCCAACGTCTCTCAAGTTAGATGAGGACATTGGACTGGAATAAGATGGACCATATAGTAATTATTTAGGGGTTATTTGTCTAGCTGACCCTCTCTCTCCCTATTTCCTTCCCCATCCCAACTTGTCCTGACTGCAATGATGAAGTTTTGCTCCAGTGAAAATACCAATGGAGACACTGCACGGATGCTCTAACTGTGAACACTTTCATTCAAGGAATATTGACCCAGGCTCTTTTGAAATTGAAGTTGGTTGGAGCACAGTGTAGAATGAGTGCTTTGCTGCTGTAGTCAAGTGGTCAGCAATTCAGCCATTATCCTTTAATGTTCATTCAACCATAAGGACCCTTGGATTACTAGGATAACTGGACCTGGTCCTAATTCTAATAGAACGCTAACACTAATTGTCTTAGGAGATAAATACTCGTAGGAGATAAATAATCAGGCACTTAACGACCTTGTCTGTGAGAGAACTTAGCCTTCAGCACAGAAGCGATCAGGGAAGCACCTCAGCACTCGAGTGCTGCAGAATTACATGGAATATGCTGATATTTTTGCTGGAGCTCAATATCAACTTGTATTTATAGAGCATCTTTAACATAGAAAAATACCCCAAAGTGCTCATTTTTACACCACAGACTAATTGCATTAATGTATGAAAATTGTAATTTAATTCCTGACAGCTACCAATATGTGTCATTGTATTGATTTAAATAAAAGGCACATATATACCAAATTTGAAGGAATAATATTTCACTCTGCATTTTTCCCAGCCTGCCCATCCCACTTCAGCAGAGCAAGTTATTATATCGTGAAATAGCTCAATTTGACATAATTTTTTTAATCTTAAAAGAAACTAGGCAATTACAATCAAATCGACTTTCAAATCCTCATAATGAGCGTAAGCACTTATACATGCACAGAGAAGCACAATATGTAAAAATAATTGTCTTCCCAATACACTTACCCCTTTATCTCTTGATTTTGAATTGAATTTCACAGTCTTTAACCTGGCTCGTTCTTTCTTCTCAACTCTTTGAGAGCAAAATAACAAAAACAAAAATTTAGAATGGATCAAGGTTCAAATACTTGTAAATCACCGTAACAATGGCATATTTAAATGATAGCCCGAGTTTTCACTACTGAACACACACAAGCCTATGAACACAGCAGTAGTTCCACTATCAACAGTGTCATGGGAGGTGCATAAAAAATTAACCTACTTACAGCTGAACAGTCTCAAAACTCTTAGCCTTGAACCAATACGTCTAAAATAGCATAGGCAGCAAAATCTGATTCACTTGGCATTTTATTTAAACATATGTGAAAGATGTGAAAGAAACAAGTGCTGTTATAGATAGAAACATAGAAAATAGGTGCAGGAGTAGGCCATTCGGCCCTTCGAGTCTGCACCACCATTCAACAAGATCATGTCTGATCACCCACCCCAGCACCTCCCCCCCACACTCCCCGACCCCCCCCGCAGCCGCAAGGATCACATCCAACTCCCTCCCGAACACATCCAATGAACTGGCATCAACAACTCTCGGTGGCAGGGAACCCCACAGGCCAGCAACTCCCCGAGTGAAGAAGTCTCTCCCAATCCCAGCCCCAAACAGCCCACCCCCCCCATCCCAAGAGCGTCCTCCCCACCCGCCCCCCCCCGGCTCCGGACCCACCCAACACCGGGGACACTACCCCCGCACCCAACCCGCCCTGTCCTGTCCTGTCAGAATCCTTCCCAAACGCCGAACACTCCCGGATGTCGAGCCCCCAGCCCCGGCCACCCCGGAGCCACGCCCCCGCGACGCCAATCACACCACATCCACCAATCGCCATCTGCGCAGTCAACCCGTCCACCCCACTCCGAACACTCCCCGCACCGAGGCACAGAGCCCCCAGGCCCACCCCTCCAACACACTTCGTCCCCCCAGACCTCCGCTGCAATGTGGCCCCTCCCGTCCCCCACCCTGGGTTTCTCCGCCCCACCCCACCTCCACCACTCTCCCCTCCATCCACCGCCCCCGTCTCCCCTCACCTTCCCTCTGCCTCCCTGCACAGGCTCCCATCTTGGGGGCGGTAACCTTCAGGGGCAGGGAATTTTAGCCCCCAGCGTGGAAGTCCTGCTCCCACCGCAGAATTGGCCTTACTTGGCAGAATTGCAATTTCCCACACTCCACTTCCTTTGAGGACAGTTACCGGGGCACGACTGGATGCTCCTGTGACAGTTGGAACTGGTGCTCTCCACTCTCTATATATTTTTTTTTAAATGA
Organism: Pristiophorus japonicus; assembly: GCF_044704955.1. Lineage (NCBI taxonomy): Eukaryota > Metazoa > Chordata > Chondrichthyes > Pristiophoridae > Pristiophorus > Pristiophorus japonicus. The sequence continues at coordinate 261,285,488 of NC_091982.1, read as the reverse complement.
AAGCAGACTTTGGGATGCCATGAGGTGCTATGATTAGCTCTGTATTTCAATTCCTCACATTCACGTTGAATTCCCAACCATAACCTTGCTGCCGTGAGGAGGCATCAACTGGTGATCCAGGAACCTTTCACACAAACAAAACGCCAATCACCAATGTTCCCTGTAAGCCGTGCTTTGTTCTGTGCAGCCCGTTTCTTTTAACGTGCGGTCCCTTTAAATTTCTACGCACGCACGGTATTTACAGTGGGAAAGGTGGTGAGCAGCCTGTGTGGGACCTTTGAGATTACTGCGCGGCCACGCACCTTAGAGAGAGAACACTGACTCACTTTGGGGCTGCCCTTGCACGTTTCCCAGCAGCAATTAGCGAAGGCTGGAAGGAGGTCTCTGGTTCTTTCTATTGACCAGGATAGGTGTACATCATTGAGAGAGTAAAATGAGTGCCCAAAAATATGAAGAGATACCATTTGAGGACAGTGTTCTGTACCTTCTTCAAATGGATACTTTAGTATGTTACCACCAATCAATTTCCTTTCAGTGGATTGTAGCTGATGCATTAAGTTATAGCTGCAATTTCTTCTATGATGGCAGAAAATGTGTTATTTTTATACTATTATCTAAAAACAGTAGTCAGGAACAAGAAAAGAGCATTCAATCCATTCACTTCACTCTGCTCTTTAGTCTATGGACAGCATCTTCCTTTGGATTTTGAACCAAGTCCATATCTCATCTGGTCTTTTTTTGAAGACCTCAACTAAGTCAATAATTCACTGCATCAGATCCTACTCATTTTCATAAAAGTCAAAACTCTTCACATTAAAATTCTAATGGTGAAACAGTTAAGCCCCAAAAGGCATTTAGTTCAAGGTTTTAACTTACAATCATGTCTCCTCATTCGCTTTTTTTACGAAGGGGCCCAACATCCATCCACCAATTTGCTTCTCAACTTCAAAATCTTGGATTGTATCTCTTCCCAAATGCCGAACACCCCCGGATGTCGATCCCCCAGCGCCCGGCCACCCCGGAGCCACGCCCCCGCGACACCAACTACACCACATCCACCAACAGTCAACCCGTCCACCCCACTCCGAACACTCCCCGCACCGAGGCACAGAGCCCCCAGGGCCCACCCCTCCAACACACTTCGCCCCCCTCCCCCCCCCCCAGACCTCCGCTGCAATGTGGCCCCTCCCGTCCCCCACCCTGGGTTTCTCCGCCCCCACCTCCACCACTCTCCCCTCCATCCCCCGCCCCTCTTCCAAGATTGTATCTTGGATTGGAACCATTTAGCTCACTTAACTGTTCACACTTCATTAATTTTAAGTTGTACAAGGCCGGATCTAGATTGGATGTCAGGAGATGGTTCCTTTCCCAGAGAATAGTGGACCTCAAGAACAGGATGCCGGCACACGCAGCGGACGCCGATTCACTGAATTCCAAGAAGCGAGAACTCGGCCTATTTCTGGCTGGAGTGGAGATCACCCCTTACAGAAGGAGATACAGTTGGACGTCCCTTATCCGGCACCCCCCCTTGCCCAGCATGGTTCTGGTGACCGGGGGTGCATGCGTAGAATGCGGTCGATCTTCAGCCCAACTTTGGGGCCGCGCAGACATTTGGCCCGTTAGGGCCCATCGGTACCCGGCCCGCGGCAACACTTGGCCTGCTGGGGCCCACCAACACTCGGCCCGCACCAACACCTGGCCCGTGCCAACACTGGGCCCGCTGGGGGGGAGCTGCCGACACTCAGCCTGCGCCAACACTGGGCCCGCTGGGGCCTGCTGATACTCGGCTCACGCCAACACTCGGCCCGCACCAACACCCGGCCCGTGCCAACACTGGGCTCGCTGAGGGGCTGCCGACACCCGGCCTGTGCCAACACTTGGCCTGCTGGGGCCTGTTGACACTCGGCTCACGCCAACATTCGGCCCGCTGGGGCCCGCCGACACCCAGCCTGCTGGGGGGGGCTGTCGACACTCAGCCTGCTGGGGCCCACCGACACTTGGCCCGGGCCGGGGCACCAACCTCCCATTCCCCCCCGCCATCGGGCCGACCTCCCTTATGCGACACAGGCCAGGTCCGGAGGGTGCTGGATAAAGGTGGTTCAACCTGTACTGCAGTGAATTCAGGGCTAGACTGATTACCTGGACTAGATCGCCCAGATGAGTTGGAGAGGAATTTCCCAGATTTCCCTCCCCCATCCCCACCCAAATTGGCCTGGGCTTATGCCTCTCCCAGGAAATCATAGCTTTTGGATGGGGTGGAGTGCATTTATTGTGATACACAAGTTATTGAATTGTAACACATAGGCTGGATGGATCAGAGGTCTTTTCCTGTTGGTCATTGTGCGTAATTTAAGACCCAGCACCATGTATGTTGCACTTATTTAAACTCTTTCCAATGAACGGATTTTTACAGAGACAATCAGTAAAACTGGGTGCAATATTTCAAATCTATTCTCAATGCTTTGAAGATCTCCTTGGACTCAGTGGAGTATACATCTTATTTGCTTTGGCAATTGTTGCTTCACACATATCTTTAATATTTATCCAACTAGTTTACTCAATATTGGTACTACTACTGCTGCAATTTAATATGTTCAATTTACTGTATAATCATACCTATTTTAACATTAATAAGTATTATGTTGCATTCCTCAATATTAAATGCTAGTTCCCATTGACAATGAAACAGCCAGAGAGGCTTCACCTCACTTGACTAGAAATGTCAATCTATGGGATAATATCTGCTTTGGTTACTTTCAAAAATCAGATTATTGGGAGCTAAAAACTTGCAAGACCACTAAAAAACTTGACGCTGGAATATTCCCTTTATGAACTTCTATACACAAAGGTTAATCCATTATTTAGTACATATTACTTTGAGCTGATCTTTGTTAAAGCCAAATAAGGAAAAACCTTTTTCACAAGAGGTGGGAGAAAATGGCAAGTGATGACATTGAATTGGGCTAAGGACACTTCAGCTATATGGCTAATTAACAAAAACACAGAAACCCTGCAGACTGAGCAGTGCAAACTCATTTTAGATTCAACAAGGGTTCATGCAATATAGATAATTGCTACCATAACTTGATAACAAGTTTAAAAAAATCCAAGTTTATACAAGTTCTTGTGGTATTTACAACCACTTCAAGTTGTCAGTAAGGTCTTAGAAGAAAATAGCAAGTCATGCTGATTAATTAAAAATAAAATCGTGGAAACAATCCAGGGAGTCTGAAATTGAAGCAAGTTTTCAAATGAATGCACAGCCAGAAATCTTGGAGAAGGAAAACATTTCAAATAAATCAGAATATATTAGAATACACATCCTTTAATTATTTGCTCTTCTTAAAAGATGACTATTATTTCAAATCTGCAGTGGTTAACACACTTCAAGTAGAATACACCGAACAGAAAACAAAAAAAAAGCTTAAGAGATGAATGATCTAAATTTGTTAGTCATTAATTAGGCATCACAACTGTATGGGACAGGCTGGATGGACTAATAGTCCTTTCCCTGTCCGTCATTTTTCATATGTTAACAAGTGCCTCACACCCTAACTTCCACATCCTGTACCTGTCCAGTTAAAGTGCTAATGCTGTAAAGTTCTCTTTGCAAGGTTATCATTCTTTCTTCCTCTGAATCCACTATCACTTTTAGTTTGGGGCCGTTTGGATTCTGGCCTACTTGCATTTCCCCTTCGTGCTGTACCTTTCGCTAACATGCCCTGCAATCTGGAATTCTCTTCCTAAACCTCTTCATACTGCACCAACCCTATTTCTTGCACTGCACCTTCGGTCATTTCTCAATTATTCTTCCACTTCCTGCTTGATATTCTCTGACCCCGTTTCAAGTGCCTCAGGATGTTTTGTGTGAAAGTATACAAGAGCAAACATTTGCTGACCTGTTCATTCTCATTTTCAACTTCATATAGGTCTCTTAGATTTTGAAACACCATCCCTAACTACTCTTTTATTGTTGTAGTACTGTATTGGAATAATTTTTTTTTAAGCATTATTTGCATCTACTGCTTTGCCACTTTAAGGGTCTCCCTTGGTGTCACAAATTCCTTTTATGATCTGCTTCTACATAATCTCTTATTCAGTCCAATGGTCACCCAACTTTGTCGACTGGTCTGCATTTTAGCCTCAGTGGGAGAAGTCCTGGCTGCCTGGTTCTTGACATTAGACATCCGAGCCCTGCTGCTTAAGCGCCATTGGAGAGGAGGATTATACACATTGGTTTTGTGGCTAGTGACTGCCGTCCTGATTGAGAGGCTTAATAGTTTCTAAAGGCTGCATTGCTAATGTCAAAAAAGAGACGTCTCTTATTTGGCACTGGCGTGTGGGGGATTTTTGATCTAAGCTAAATGCTTAGACACATATTGACTATTGAGGCCAAATGCCCAGTTCCAGTACTGGGTTTGAAATTAATGTGACACGAGGGGTCTTTTAACATTTTAATTGCCAATCACAGCGCTGCCTACAGTTGTAACAAGTATTGCTGGTCAATGTTTTCTCATTGACATATCATAATTTGCATTTATATAGGCCCTATAATGTAGGAAAACATCCCATAGGAATGTAATCAGACAAAAATTGAGATCGAGCCAAAGTATATTTAGGGAGAGAATTCCAGAAAGTAGGCCTAGATGGCTGGCATCGACAGGACAGTGAGCGGGGGTTGCACGAGAGTCAGAGTTGGAGGACTGTAGAGTTCTTGGAGGGTTGGAGGAGATTACAATTTCAGAGGCAAGGCCATGGAGAGATTTGAATAAGAGGACGAGAATTTTTAAATCGAGGTGTTGATGGACCAGGAGCCACTGTGGGTCAGCAAGCACAGGGGTGATGGGGGAGTGGGACTTGGTGCAAGTTTAGATTATAGGCAGCAGGGTTTTGGATGAGCTCAAGTTTACGGAGTGTGAAAGTTGGGAGGCCAGACCGGGGAGCATCATTGAGTCTGGGGGTGTTGGAGGGATAAATGTTTGCCAGTACACTGAAAACTGCCCTGCGCTACTTCAAATAGTGCCATGGGATCCTTTGTGTCCACCCGAGATGGTAGAAGAACCTCAGTTTAACATTTCATCCGAAAGGAAGCACCTACGACCATGCAGCACCCCCTCAGAACTGCACTGGAGTGTCAGCCAAGATTATGAGCTCATCCTGGAACGGGGGTATGAACCCACGACTGTCTGACTCAGAGGCGAGAGCACTACCATTGAGTCAAGGCCTTCACCGAGAAGAACATTCCATCTTAAAAGGAAGTTTGCCTTTTTTGTAACTATTTAAACAGCACTAATAGAATGGGAAAATAATTGATTTCTACCTTGAGATATTTGGAAACTAGGGAAAATACTGTTAATCCCCAGATGACAGATGCACAAATTCAATTTTAATCCCCCAATTGTCTGATTACAATCAACATTGCTTTTGTGTCAAATAAAAAAAATTGTCGTCAAGTATGATTGGTGTAATCCGAATACTTGTTTGTTACTGTAAGACCGGTTATGAAGGGTAGCTGTGCTGTTTCATATTTTATTATACATTAGTGAGGAGGATGTTTGTCTTCATTGGATTTTGACACTGATTTATAATTGGTCCTGGGAAATTAGAACCTTCAAGGTTATTCTCAGAAGACGTTATATATTCCATTAATTTTATCCAATGCATTAGGTTTGGACTAAAAATAACAGATCACTGACAGATGGTGAAGGATATGAAGCAAATAGTATAATGCACCTTATTGCCGTCATCCAAACTGCACTCACATCAAAATTCCGCCCCACAGCAGTCACCTTACTTAAGGAAGGATATACTAGCCTTGGAGGGGGTACAGAGACGATTCACTAGGCTGATTCCGGAGATGAGGGGGTTACCTTATGATGATAGATTGAGCAGACTGGGTCTTTACTCGTTGGAGTTCAGAAGGATGAGGGGTGATCTTATAGAAACATTTAAAATCATGAAAGGGATAGACAAGATAGGGGCAGAGAGGTTGTTTCCACTGGTCGGGGAGACTAGAACTAGGGGGCACAACCTCAAAATACGGGGGAGCCAATTTAAAACCGAGTTGAGAAGGAATTTCTTCTCCCAGAGGGTTGTGAATCTGTGGAATTCTCTGCCCAAGGAAGCAGTTGAGGCTGGCTCATTGAATGTATTCAAGTCACAGATAGATAGATTTTTAAGCAATAAGGGAATTAAGGGTTACGGGGAGAGGGCGGGTAAGTGGAGCTGAGTCCACGGCCAGATCAGCCATGATCTTATTGAATGGCGGAGCAGGCTCGAGGGGCTAGATGGCCTACACCTGTTCCTAATTCTTATGTTCTTATGTTCAGTCAGCTGGAGAATGTTCAACATTCAAATCCAGCTTCTAAGGTACCTGACACCCTGACAAAGCAATCCCAAAATTCACACCAAGATAGTAGGATAAAACATTTGCAAAGTCTACTTAAGCTCCCATGGTAGAATGCGTTATAAATTTTGAGTACCTGTTTTATTCTATTGCTAAAATTTCATATTTGAATTTTACCTCACTACATTTAAACCTGTGAAAACTAGGTTGACAGAAGGTCCAACACTACATTTTCACCATGCCAAATATTTATAGTTTGTTATTTGAGATATAATTTCAGTTTGTACATGACAAAGGGAGAACCCACGCCATTTTAGATACTGAACGCTGCTCACAGTAACATTCAGTCTTCTTCAGTGTTGACAGTTTAACTTTCTATAATACATGTACAGTACTAGAAATATGGAAGGAGGGAGATGTATTGACAACCAGATTGTTCCACTCTGATCCCAGGACTTGAATGCTGCATTACAAATTTGATTAAAGATCAAGAAATCCTTTTACATTGTAACTATTGGAAAGTTTCCAAGTGTCAATAAATTTGCGTTAAGAGGAGGGAATCTTTCATCCAAACCATATCTATTGGAGCGGAACACAAGGCCATGAATACATGTTACAATGCATTGTGCCACTAAACTCCTCTAAACTTTATCTTACAAAGCATCTCTTACAATTGAATTCAAAATGAGCCTGTGCCTTCAAGCACTAGATCAGCACGAGGGAAGTTTTGAAACTACTTTATCTGGTAAATATATATCAGGAAAGAGTAAAAAGTTACCATCAGCCACTCCAAGAATGACAACCGATTATGTTACTAGCTTGTGCTGACCTAGCTTTTGCAACTCTTTACAAATGGAAATAAAATGCTGATTTCACGGACTTAGGTTACACTAATTAAAAGCAGGATAACTATGGTTTTACGTAAATCTAGTGCTTTCCAGTAACATCCAAGAAATGGGGCCATACGTGAACATTTGAATATAGAGGTGCGGGGGGGGAAACCTCGCTCTTTATTAAAGCAAAACATAAGGAAACTATCTCCTGTAACATCTGAAAATATCAACCTCTATAAACTGTACAGTTTCTCTCTCCATCATAACTCCAACTTGCATTTGTTCTCTCTTCCATCTACATAGTGTCAGATGTATCCATCATTGCTCAGTTTTGATGAAGGGGCTACATCTGAAATGTCAACCTGCCCTTTCTTTCTATATACTGTAGGTCTGCTGTGTTGTATTTTTGTTTCAGATTTCCAGTGTATTTTTATAGCTCTGTCTATAGGTCTCGCCTATAGACAGCATAAAGTTTCAATCAAAATACCGCAGCTGGTAGATACGAGGCAGAAAAAGATAATGAATTAAATAAGTAGGGAGCCCTTTTGTGGCTTTTGCCTTGCATGGACTGGGTATTCTGGCGTTTGGCTTGATAATCTTTTGGCAAAGCAGAAGAACTTTACAAAACCTTTCATTAGGAGATGCAATGAATTGGGGAGAGTCTATGATGAAGAGGATTATACCTTGTCCCTGTGATGGACTGAATGGCCTTTAGTCATTCCATTGCCTTCTTAAGTTACATGCTTGGATACTTTAAAAAAAAATGTTTTTCAGGGGGTTACTTTCTGGGTAAGGTTCTCACAATGTTTTCTATCATTTCTTTCACTTTTTTTTGTCCACCTGGTCTGACTGTTCTACAGCTGGGAGGACAGAGCTCGACCTGCACCCAGGCTGCTGTAAACATTTCTTTCAGCCAGCTGCGAGGAATCACCAGTGACTAACAGAGTATGGTAGTCCTCAGCAGAGCAGGTCTCCAGTCATCCTGGTTAATCCTTGCCTAGCTCTGTCAAGCCCGTGTGGTGGCTGATGTGCAATGGTTACCACACGTTAAAAAAAATCTATGCACTGGCATCTTCCACCCCCTCAATTGGAGTTCAGGACTGGAACATCGGGTCTTTCATTGAAACATCTGTGAACTCATGTGGAAGCAAGTCATCCTTGTTCAAGGGACCACCTATGATGATGATGATGCACTCTAAAGCTGTACACATCTTTAGTTAACTAATGCTAACACCGTCTCTATTTTAAATTAAAACATAAAATCAGCTCTTATTTATTTTTAGATCTTTTTCACTATTCCTGATTGGATGCTAGGAGGTGCACGAGAGTAGTTGTTGGCTATGTTTCACTTTCCTAATTGTGAAGTTTGAATCTTCATGATACAGGAAAATGTGAACTCACTTCATAACACAGCATGCGAGAGATGGTCATGTTGGACCATTGTTCTATCTACATCTTTATACAGTCTTTCCACATTATACACAAGCTGAAATTTGGACTACACACTTCAGAGAAAAACTCACTTCCACACTAAAACAAATAGTTTAGTGCCATCTACTTAATTATGCTTGTGTCTACATTATTTCACCATGTTAACTGTTCAATTTCTGTAATAACATTTATTTTCAGTATTTATCTACATCAAATTTTTAGGTTTGTAAATTTTTAATCACATTGTGGAAGATATTGAGATTGAAAGAATATTAAAACAGGTGCGAAACTAGGATCAACATTTAAGATAAAGATAGACAGGAAAGACTGAGGGCGATAGAACCCATTTTGGCTCTCCTCTCCATAGCACATCAGCACCAAAAGGCTGGACAAGTGTACCCTCGCACAATATCATTTTATCACTCCGAGGACTGAAGATACTCTTCCAGCTTTTAAAATAATAGCCTCTTTTTCCTTTCATTCACAAAACTAACATCCCATTAATCAAAATGGGAAAAGTGCACAGTATTTTCTTTTTAATCCAGAATATTTTGCCAAAAACAAATTTTGATTTTAATGGATAAATGGTATTGCAGTCCTTGGAATTTAGGAGCATCCTGCATTTCAAAAAAAATAAATCGACCTAAACATCAAAATTCCAACTTTAGAAAAGGTCATCACCTCCGTTTGCTTGGGATGACTCCGATTTCTTCACTCTCACCATCCGCTGTCACTTGTCGAGCCTGCCACCACTCATCATCCGATGCATTGATCACGTGCAGGATGTCGCCAAAACTGAAATTAAGGCCTTGGCTTGGGAGACCACTGTCTTTGGTCTTGTCGTAATCAAACAAGGCTCTAAAAATGACACAAAAGGAGGAGGATTCATTATTATACAGTAACTGCAATTTATTTATCGCAAAACATTTCACCCACATTAGACATACAAGATATTGTAGTAAAAACACAAAATGCTGTAAGTACAAAGGTCAGTCAGCATCTGCAAAGAGAAAAAAACAATTTATATTATTTCACGTGTAACTCTTCATCAGAACGGAAGACAAGATAAACAGGCAATTTAATAAGGTTGTAAAAAAAAACACAGCAAGAGGGAGAGAATCAACACGGGCAGCAATCACAAACTGGTTCATTTAACTCATCAACTCCCTCTCTGTGATTGGTGTATCTGTTGATTCTCTCCACTCCTTGTCTCTTTTTCTTTCCTTTTTTGTAACCGTACAAAAATGTCTGGTTGCCTTTCAGTCTTCAGTTTAATTTCCTGCATTTTCTACCTTTATTTCAGATTTTTTCTTTATCTTTTACTAAGATATTACAGTATTTCATGCTTTCTGCACCTCATTTTAGCTAAATTTTAACTTCAGTTAAAATGCACAATGGTACCAAGGGAGCCAATTTAACATGAGTAAAGATTATAGTCATTAACCCTGCGTGCTTCAGAAACCTTGTTATTTGATCTCCAAAATGATCATTCAACTACCATTGTTTTCAGTCTTTGCAACACCGAGCTAATTTCCCCAAATTGGCACTCAAAATATATAAGGAAATTAAAACAAAAATATTAAATTAAACTATAATTTGCTGATCCAACGAGATTGATGCTAATGTTCACTCTGTCATAGTTCGGGAATATATAAAGTTCTCCTTTCTAACAATTCAAGATCGTCATCATGTGTGAACAAACTCATCAGTCACACTCTTCCTTCCCATCCTCCAGATTTGAAACCTGTTTGTTATCGTAAGTTATCTTTAATTTATCTCGGATGTTAACATTATAAAATTATATATCTCTGGATATTTCATTTAAAGCAAAAATGACTTGGAAGCATCAGATAGAAGGAACTCATTTACCTCAATTCATGTGAAGCAATGGCACTAATTCAATAGACTAATTCAATGCACCATCTCCTGTTTTAACTCGTTCTTTCCCTGCACCTCAAAACTCTGCCCCTGCCCCCCCCCCCCTCCAACCTTCCTTCAGTCTTTCCTTCCTTTTACAATCTACAGGCTTTAGAGCACAAATATGATTGCATGACAAACACAGAAACAGGCCATTTACCTCAACCAGTCCATGCTCCACTTGAGCCTCTGCCTGTCTTTCCTCATCTAAATCTATCAGCATAACCCTCTATTCCCTTCTCCCTCATATGCTTGTCTAGCCTCCCCTTAAATGCATCTATCATCATAGGCAGTCCCTCAGAATAGAGGAAGACTTGCTTCCACTCTTAGAATGAGTCCTGAGGTGGCTGAACAGTCCAATACGAGAACCACATTCCCTGCCACAGGTGGGACAGACAGTGGTTGAGGGTAAGGGAGGGTGGGACAGGTTCGCCGCGCATTCCTTCCACTGCCTGCGCTTGTTTTCTGCATGCTCTCGGTGATGAGCCTCAAGGCGCTCAGTGCCCTCCCAGTGCACTTCATCCACTCAGGGCGGTCTTTGGCCAGGGACCCCCAGATGTCAGTGGGGATGCTGCACTTTATCAGGGAGGCTTTGAGGGTGTCCTTGTAACGTTTCCTCTGTCCACCCTTGGCTCGTTTGCCGTGAAGGGGCTCCGAGTAGAGCGCTTGCTTTGGGAGTCTCGTGTCTGGCATGCGGACAACGTGGCCTGTCCAGTGGAGCTGGTCGAGTGTGGTCAGTGCTTCAATGCTGGGGATGTTGGCCTGGACGAGGACACTGATGTTGGTGCGTCTGTCCTCCCAGGGGATTTGTAGGATCTTGCCGAAGCATCATTGGTGGTATTTGTCCAGTGACTTGAGGTGTCTACTGTACATGGTCCATGTCTCTGAACCATACAGAAGGGCGGGTATTACTACAGCCCTGTAGACCATGAGTTTGGTAGTAGATTTGAGGGCCTTTTCGAACACTCTTTTCCTCAGGCGGCCGAAGGCTGCACTGGAGGAGGTGTTGAATCTCATCAATGTCTGCTTTTGTTGATAAGAGGCTCCCGAGGTATGGGAAATGGTCCACATTGTCCAGAGCCACGCCGTTGATTTTGATGACTGGGGGGCACTGCTGTGCAGCGAGGACAGGCTGGTGGAGGACCTTTGTCTTACTGACATTAGCGCAAGGCCCATGCTTTCGTATGCCTCATTAAATAAGTCGACTATGTCCTGGAGTTCAGCCTCAATGTGCGCAGACACAGGCGTCGTCTGCGTACTGTAGCTCGACGACAGAAATCGGGGTGGTCTTGGACCTGGCCTGGAGACGGCGCAGGTTGAACAGCTTCCCACTGGTTTTGTAGTTTAGTTCCACTCCAGCGGGGAGCTTGTTGACTGTGAGGTGGAGCATGGCAGCGAGGAAGATTGAGAAGAGAGTTGGGGCGATGATACAGCCCTGCTTGACCCTGGTTCGGACGTGGATTGGGTCTGTGATGGATCCGTTGGTAAGGATCACGGCCTGCATGTCATCGTGGAGCAGGCGAAGGATGGTGAAGAACTTTTGGGGGCATCCGAAATGGAGGAGGACGCTCCATAGACCCTCGCGGTTGACAGTGTTAAAGGCCTTTGTAAGGTCGAAGAAGGCCATGTATAAGGGCTGGCGCTGCTCCCTGCATTTTTCCTGCAGCTGTCGCGCTGCAGAGATCATGTCCGTTGTGCCCCGTAGGGGATGAAATTCGCACTGTGACTCCGGGAGGAGCTCCTCAGCCACAGGGAGAAGACGGTTGAGGAGGACTCTAGCGACGATTTTCCCAGTGGCTGATAGCAGGGAGATTCCCCTGTAGTTGCCGCAGTCGGACTTGTCCCCTTTTTGAAAGATGGTCACTGCATCTCTGAGATCTCCCGGCATGCTCTCCTCCCTCCAGATGAGAGGGATGAGGTCATGTATCCACACCAACAGCGCCTTGCCGCCATACGTTAGCACCTCAGCAAGGATTCCATCCGCTCCCGTAGCCTTGATGTTCTTGAGCTGTCTTATGGCCTTTCCTACCTCGTGCAGTGTTGGGGTCTCACTGAGGTGGTGGCGGGTCGCATACTGCGGGATAGAGTCGAGAACACTCGAGTCAAAGGCAGAGTCTCAATTGAGGAGATCTTCGAAGTGCTCCTTCCAGCGGGCCCTGACTGCCTCGGTGTCCTTGATGAGTGTTTCCCCATTCTTGGCCAGCAGTTGGGTGGGGCCTTGGGAGTTTGGATGGGTGTCGGCCAGTTGTTGTATCTCCTGTGCTTTCTCCATCCACCACCTGTTCTTTAGGTCCCGGGTTTTTTATTGAACCTCAGTCTTGAGCCGCCTGTAATATTGTTTTGTTGCTCCTGAGTTGGGTTGTTGCTCGAGGCTCAGAAATGCCCTGCGCTTGCGATTAGTTCTTGGATCTCCTGATCATTCTCATCAAACCAGTCCTGATGTTTTCTGGTTGAGTGACCAAGTGTCTCTTCGCAGGCTCTAGTTATGGAGGCCTGAAGGGCAGACTAAGCACTGTGGGCATTCTGCATCTCAGGGTCATCAAGGCACGCCAGGTTAGTTGTGAGGTGCTGGCTGTATAGGGCTCTCTTAGCTGGGTCTTTAAGTGCCCGGCATTGACTTTTTTGCGACACTGCTTCTGCTGTCGCCTCTGCTTTGGGGCAATGATAATGTCGATGATTGATCGGATTAGGCGGTGGTCCATCCAGCAGTCGTCAGCTCCTGTCATGGCGCGGGTGATGCGCATATCCTTACAATCCCTGGCTCGGACGATGACATAGTCGAGCAGGTGCCAGTGTTTGGAGCGAGGTTGTTGCCACGATGCCTTGTATTTGTCCCTCTGGCAGAACAAGGTGTTGGTGATGAGAAGTTCATGTTCGACATTTTGTCAGGAGTAGGGTACTGCTGGAGTTGGCTTTCCCTATCCCCTCTCTGCCAATCACAACTCCCCAGAGGGCTGTATCTTTGCCGACCCTGGCGTTGAAGTCACCTAGGAGGATCATTTTGTCGCCCGCGGGGACGCGGGGCAGGGATGTTTTGAGGTTGGAATAAAAACCCCCTTTGGTCTCATCTGTTGCATCGAGTGTTGGGGTGTTGGGATGACGGTGGCGTGTTGCTTCCGGGATAGGGTGAGTCGAAGAGTCATGAGGCGTTTGTTAACCCCGCAGGGGGAGTCTTTGAGGTGGTCGACCGGCTTATTTTTGATGGCGGGGCTGACTCCGTGTCGGCGACGTTCTTCCTCTGGTTTCCCTTTCCAGAAAAAGGTGCAACCTCCGCCTTGTTCCTTGAGTTGGCCTTCCCCTGCCTGCCGGGTCTCACTTATGGCGGCGATGTTGATGTCAAAGCGTCCAAGTTCCCGGACAACTATGGCGGTACGGCATTCCGGCCCATCGCTTTTGGAGTTGTCCATGAGGGTCCTGACTTTCCAGGCCCCGAACTTCATGTTAACGGAGTGGAAGATGCCTGTGCGTGAGTTCTTTTAACGTGGAGTGGCCGCTGCACACCGGCAACCACACGGGCTTAGCTGAGCAAGGTCTTGGTCCAGTGGCAAGGGATCCAAGACGACTGGAGACCAGGCACTGCTGTATGAGCCTAATTGCCTATGGCGAGATGTTGACCACAAGCCTGGTGCCGAGTAGCACCCTTGATGGTAGGTGGCCCGAGGCCTGGTTGGGGGCAGGCATTGGGAGGTCAGTTGTACGCTGGAGCTCTGAGTGGGAGGGTAGAAGAGTCAATACTAGTCAATTCAACCACTCCCTGTGGTAGCGAGTTTCACATTCTCACCACTCTTTGGGTAAAGAAGTTTCTTCTGAATTCCCCATTGGATTTCTTGGTGACTATCTTATATTGATGGCTTCTAGTTCTGCTTTTTCCCTCAAATGGAAAAATTCTCTCTGTATCCACTCTATCAAAACATTTTAGAACCCCCACCCCCCCCAAGAGACCCAGCCTGTTCATCCTTTACTGATATGTATACCCTTGCATTTCTGGTATCATCCTGGTAAATCTTCACTGCACCCTCTCCAATGCCTCTACATCCTTTTAATAATATGGTGACCAGAACTGTATGCAGTACTCCAAGTGTGGTCTAACCAAGGTTTGATACAGGTTTAGCATAACTTCCCTACTTTTCAATTCTATACCTCTAGAATTAAACCCTAGTGCTTGGTTTGCCCTTGCTAACCTGTGTCACAACGTTTAGTGATTTGTGCATTTGTATTCAGAGATCCCTTTGTTCCTCTACCCCACCTAGACTCTCACCCTCCAAGTAATATGTGCCCTCTCTATTCTTCCTACCAAAATGTAATACCTCACATTTAACTGTGTTGAACTTCATTTGCCAATTCTGCAAGTTTATTAGTGTCTCCCTGTAATTTGCTGCCATCCTCCTCAGTATTGACTGTCGCCTCCAATTTGGTGTCATCTGCAAATTTAGAAATTGTGTTTTTGATTACAAAGTCTAAATCGTTAATATAAATTGTGAACAACAGTAGTCCCAGCACTGATCCTTGTGGAACACCACGACCCACCTTATGCCACTGTGAATAGTTACCTTTTACTCCTACTCTCTGCTTTCTGTATTGAAGCCAACTAGCTATCCATTCTGCTATTTGTTCCCTGACTCCGCATTCTCTGACCTTGTTCATCAGTCTACTATGGGGTACCTTATCGAAGGCCTTTTGAAAATCTAGATAAATTACATCTATTACATTACCATTGTCTACTCTCTCTATTACCTCTTCAAAAAATTAAATGAGGTTGGTCAAGCAAGACTTTCCCTTATGAAATCCATGCTGAATATAATCCATTATTATATTTTTGGTTTCCAGCTGTCCTTCTATTTTCTCCTTTAGTAGGGATTCCATCATTTTTCCTACCTCCAATGTTAAGCTGACTGGTCTATAATTCCCTAGACATTTTCTATCCCCCTTCTTAAATATAGGTATTAGGTTAGCTATCCACCAGTCCTCTGGCACACCTTTTTCTAACGAATTATTATATATGTGTAGTAATGCCTCTGCTATCTCTTCCCTAGATTATTTTAAAATGTGTGGATGCAATCCATCCGGACCAGGTATTTTATCCTGAGTTTGATTAGTTTATTTAATGTAGCCCCTCTTTTTATTTTAAATGTACTTATCTCATTATTAATCTCATCATCCAATGTCATGTCCACCTGTTCTATCTCCTGATAAATACTGAAGTAAAATAATTATTTAATATTTCTGCCATCTCTATTATTGTTATCTGTATCATCATCCTGTCTATCCCTTAATGGCCCTAATCCTGTCGCAACCACCTTTTTTTTTAATAAATTGATGTGCCTGTTAAAAATTTGACTATTCGGTTTCATATTCCTGGATTATTTAATTTCATAGTTCCTCTTTGCCTTCCGAATTGTTTTTCTGACTTCTCTCCTAATCTTTTCCTATTCTCCCTTATCATGCACTCCCCTGCTGTCGATGTACTTAATGTCTGCCTCTTTCCCTACCCTCAATTGTTCCCTTATGGCTTTATTCATCCATGGAGTCTCTTTCGTGTCTAGTTTGTTCTTTCCTTTTAGTGGAATATATTGTTCCTGCACTCTGTTGAACACCATTTTAAATGTTTCCCATTGCTGTTCGACATTATTTTTTGCCAATATTGTTGCCCATTTTATTTTTTCAAGTTCTATTCTCAGCCCCTCAAAATCAGCTTTTCTCCAATCTATTACCCTGGTTTTCATCAAACTTATGTCCTTCTCAATTATCATTTTTAAGCGTATTATATTATGGTCACCATTGCCTAGATGTTCCACCTAACCCGTACTATTTGATTACCCAAACTTTCTTTGAGAAACATCGGAAAAGGAGTTTATAAATGCACCTTCAGTGATGTATTGTTCAGTCATATCACAGAAAATGCAAGGAGCTGGGGTGCGGTGGAGAACTCTACTCATTTACATGTTTTTCACTCCCTTTGTGAGGCCCACATTTGCCAAGTGCAAGACTCCTTCATTACCAATGCAACCTAGTGAGAAAATATTAAGACATTGGGAACCCGCTCGTCACTTTGGGCAATGAGTCCGTTGGGAATTTCCTCCCTCAAATGTTGGCAGCACACTTTCATCTCAACTGCACATCTCAACAATTGGTAGCTGGGAAGCACTTGCACAATCTCTAGCTTCACCTGTGACCATGCGAGATGGCCTAGGTACACACGCAGAGGTCTATGACCATGGATCCTGGCTGCCACAAAAATTGAAGTACAGTAAATTATTTATTTAGATTCTTTCTTGCTGGTCAGCATACACAAATTCAGTTACTGCTAAAAATATGTTCAAGCTACAACAAATGACAAATGTCTGAACTGCCAAGGACATTAATGGATCTGTTCCTGTTCAAAAAAGGTCTTTAATATACTGATATCTGTTGAAAAGGCGTTGCTGTCTTTTTCCCCCCAGTAGCTTGCTGTGCAAGGTGTTTTTCTGCACTGATCAATCACTCAGAGCGGCTGCGGACAAACATCTTGTATAACTGACAATCTATTAATGCTGCAGAGCTTATATGGTTGAGAGAAATCCAGTCAGCAGCCAGGCTAAGACCAACAGGTTTTGAAGCTATACAGGAGGTTCTGTGGCAGCAGCTTTCCACATAAATAAACTAGTAATGGTCTTACAAGAATCAATTTAATGTTGAAGGGTAGTGTAGAACTGCTTTTGTTGTTTTGACATTGAGGACAATAGTAAAGTTGGCCATTGTTGTAAATACTAATTGATCTCAGAGTGTTTTTGTGTAATCATCAGGCAAGGCGGGATTAAATGACAGTGAATGACCATACAAGGGCATGTACATGCAATTCAGTCGCCACTTTAAAGTCAAACATTTTGCCCTTACTTTTATGTTTGTTATTAATTCCTGCATCTACAATTATAATGGAAACTGCTTATGTAAATTTGTCATGCTGTAATTACATCTTCCTGAAAGAGAAGGAGCTGAGGGAGGAGGATGGGGAGGTAAGGTCAGGAGGGGAAAAGACTAGGTGGCGAGGGAGAAGCAGTGGGCAAGCAGAGAGGGGGGGAGGTGAAAAGGAGGAGGAAAGTGGGGAAGCAGAGAGGGAGGAGGGGGGGGTGAAAAGGAGGAGGAAAGTGGGGAAGCAGAGAGGGAGGAGGGGGGGTGAAAAGGAGGAGGAAAGTGGGGAAGCAGAGAGGGAGGAGGGGGGGGGGGGTGAAAAGGAGGAGGAAAGTGGGGAAGCAGAGAGGGAGGAGGGGGGGGTGAAAAGGAGGAGGAAAGTGGGGAAGCAGAGGGGTGGGGGTCCTCCTCATGTGTAATTGATACTTCCAGTAGATCAGTGTCTCAGTTCAGGCTCGGCAACATAGAATGGTAGGCTTAAAATCATCTGGGCCAGGGCTGGAGAGATACGGACCATGGCCACTTACTTCAGAACCAGAGTGCAGCTAGTGAGGTGGGAACATCCTGTTGTAGAAACGTTATTGAGCTGGAGCCAATCCCAACACAGAAAGGGGCATCGGGGAATGCAACTGGGAGCTGTGGTAGGAAAACAGGGTCAGAACATAAGATCCCGAACAGCGGGTTCATTCTTTTTATAAACTGTTGTTGTATATATTCAATTAGCTCTACTTCCAGTCAGATTGGGGGAATTGGATGAAGCTTAATCCAGTGGTGGTTCGCAAGGGATAAGATTAGTGATGCGGAACAACAACGTGTATTTATATAGCGCCTTTAACGTAGTGAAACGGCCCAAGGTGCTTCACAAGAGTATTATGAGATAAAAAATTTGACACCGAGCCTCGCAAGTAGAAATTGGTCAAAGAGGCAGGTTTTAAGGAGCATCTTGAAGGCGGAGAGGTTTAGACAGGGAACCAAGGCAGAGCATTTACATAAAAACCCATGAATGTAACAAGAGAGTAATGATAGGGGTGGATAGAATGCCCGAGCTGTCATTGGATCTTCATTTGTTAGCCCTTCATTAATTCCACATCTGAAGCAGCCAACTTGTTCAGAAACTTTACTGTTCCCATTTAAATGCCAACAAGGATATAAAGGAAAACAGTACCAGCAAAAATCCCCACAAAATGCATAAATGTTTGCAGTTTAAAAAATAAAACAAGCAATCCATCAGGGAAAATGCACCAACACTTACTGGTAAATGCAAAAAAAAAAACTTTAAAAAAAACCACGGCATCTACCTAGTTTCAGGAGGCCTTCTTGAATGGACCAGGCCCCAGGAACCTTGCTATGCTCACTTCAAACCACAAGCAGCGTTTTGAGGGTGGTCCCTTGTTCACCGTGGGAATTTGTGCGAGGGACCGAATTTAAATATTCCAAGTTACGCCCACAAAATCGGCAGCCGGAAGACTGGGCACACGCGACCACAGACTCAATTTCCCAATCCTGCTGTCCCTCGAGGGCCCATGCCACTGCTGCAGCCTCAGAAATGTATCGCCTTGCTTCAGCTTTTACCAGCTTGAAAGAATATATTTATTGTCTTCCATTCTGGAAACATTACAATCATTGCTGGAACGTGTCAATTCAAGCAGTAAAATGCCTGCACATAACCCTGCACCTGTTTGCCAGTGTTCTGCTGGTGGCCACCATTTTACACACCATCAGCACACTGAAAATATTAACCAACATACTATCAAAATCAAGAATCAATTCATATGGGAACTACTTCACTCAAATGTACTTTGTCATCTTCGACAAGGGGACGTGTCTAACTGTGTAATGGGTTCTAAATATGTGCTATTTCCATCCATTATCCATCATTATGCGAAGAATCATGAAATTCCTCACTATTCACTGGGTGAGAAACTGCTCGATAACTCGGGTAAATTGTTTCTTCCACAGCGAGGCTGCCTTTTACTGATGAAATGACTCTGAGACCTAGCTATCAGTTATACATTTGGACACCTTCTCAAAAGGCAATTAAGGATGGGCAATAAATGCTGGCCTTACCAGCGATGCCTACATCCCATGAGCGAATAAAAAAAAATCCACTTAAAAGTTGAGAGATATAAACCAAGGAGGTTTCAGGTCCGATGCACAGTCTACGCTGAAGTTATCTGATCTATCAGTGTGGCACAGTGGTGCTACTAGTGGCCTTGTGCCCATGGACTATTGTCTAATGTTTCCTACTGCTGACCAGCAGTAACCTCTGTCAGAGGTAGACTTGGGGAGATATCATTCAAGGACATGATTAGGCTCAGCTATGATACCCACTGCATTCAAATAGGCTGCCAATGCACAGCATTATAAGAACATAAGAAATAGGAGCAGGAGTAGGCCATACAGCCCCTCAAGCCTGCTCCGCCATTCAATATCATGGCTGATCTGATGATCATGGACTCATGTCCACTTCCCTGGCCGCTCTCCATAACCCCTTATCGTTTAAGAATCTGTCTATCCCTGTCTTAAATTTATTCATGTCCCAGCTTCCACAGAAATTCCTCCTCATCTCAGTTTTAAATGGGCGGCCCCTTATTCTAAGGTTATGCCCCTGAGTTCTAGTCTCCCCTATCAGTGGAAACATCCTCTCTGCATCCACCTTGTCAAGCCCCCTCAAAATCTTATATGTTTCGATAAGATCACCTCTCATTCTTCTGAATTCCAATGAGTAGAGGCCCATCCTACTCAACCTTCCCTAATAGGTTAACCCTCTCATCTCCGGAATCAACCCAGTGAACCTTCTCTGAACTGCCTCCAAAGCAAGTATACCCTTTCTGAAATATGGAAACCAAAACTGTACACAGTATTCCAGGTGTGGCCTCACCAATACCCTGTAGCAAGGCTTCCTTGCTTTTATACTCCATCCCTTTTGCAATAAAGGCCAAGATCACTTGCTGTACCTGCATAATAACCTTTTGTGTTTCATGCACAAGTACCCCCAGGTCCCGCTGTACTGCAGCACTTTGCAATTTTTCTCCTTTTAAATAATAACTTGCTCTTTTGATTTTTTTCTGCCAAAGTGCATGACCTCACACTTTCCAACATTATACTCCATCTGCCAAAATTTTTGTCCACTCACTTAGCCTGTCTGTCCTTTTGCAGTTTTTTTGTGTCCTCCTCACACATTGCTTTTACTCCCATTTTTGTATCGTCAGCAAACCTGGCTACATTACACTCAGTTCCTTCTTCCAAGTCATTGATATAGATGGTAAATAGTTGAGGTCCCAGCACTGATCCCTGCGGCACCCCACTAGTTACTGATTGCCAACCCGAGAATGAACCATTTATCCCGACTCGCTGTTTTCTGTTAGATAGCCAATCCTCTATCCATGCTAATATATTACCCCCAACCCTGTGAACTTTTATCTTGTGCAGTATCCTTTTATGTGGCACTGTATCAAATGCCTTCTGGAAGTCCAAATACACCACATCCACTGGTTCCCCTTTATCCACCCAGTTCGTTACATCCTCAAAGAATTCCAGCAAATTTGTCAAACATGACTTCCCCTTCATAAATCCATGCTGACTGCCTGACTGAATTATGTTTTTCCAAATGTCCTGCTACTGCTTCTTTAATAATGGATTCCAACATTTCCCTAACCACAGATGTTAGGCTAACTGGTCTATAGCTTCCTGCTTTTTGTCTGCCTCCTTTTTTTAAATAGGGGCATTACATTTGCAGTTTTCCAATCTGCTGGGACCTCCCCAGAATCCAGGGAATTTTGGTAAATTACAACCAATGCATCCACTATCCCTGCCGTTAATTCTCTTAAGACCCTAGGATGCAAGCCATCAGGTCCAGGGGATTTATCTGCCTTTAGTCCCATTATCTATTGAGTACCACCTCCTTAGTGATTGTGATTGTGTTAAGTTCCTCCCCCGCCCCATAGCCTCTTAACTATCCACTGTTGGGATATGGTTAGTGTCCTCTACCGTAAAGACTGATACAAAATATTTGTTCAGAGTTTCTGCCATCTCCATGTTCCACATTACTAATTCCCCGGTCTCATCCTCTAAGGGACCAACATTTACTTTAGCCACTTTTTTCCTTTTTATAAACCTATAGAACCTCTTGCTATCTGTTTTTATATTTCATGCTAGTTTCTGTGCTGTACAACAGACCTAAGGCACAGTGCTGGACTAATGTAGGAATAATGTTTCTGATAACAATCTTTGTTTCCTCTGAACAGTATTCACAAGTGCCCAACATTTTACGACTGAAACAGATCCTCCGTAATTAGCAGATAAAAGCAACATTCAAGTGGTTGCACATAACCAGTATCATATTTTAAAATGGCTAATGAAAAGATTAACAAAAAAACAGTGGCGTTGAGGAAAAATCTTGAGATTAGCAGGCGAAGAGCAGACATAAAGGTGGTAAATTTTATGGGCCCAAATTTCCCGAACCCTTTTTGCCGGCGCACGCTCCCAAGTTGCGCCGACTTTGTGTGCTAACAGGGCGGCAAAAAACTTACTAAGGATTCTGGCCGCTCTGCTGTGCACCCCGGGTCCTGGCGTGGCCGTTTCTTGTGGAGTGGGGTGCGGAGCTACAGCCCTGCATCGAAAACCGTGCCGGCAACTGCGCGCATGCGCAGTGGAGTCTGCGCGCATGCGCAGTAGCTCCTCGCCCTCCCGGCATGTCCTGCAGGCTGTGAGCAGGACCCTATGCGCGCTGCCCCTATCCCGGACCAAGTGGCCTGCTGCACAGGCTGGCCGCTGCCTTCCGGTACTGAGGGCTACAAGAAACAGGTTGGTGCGGGGTTCTTAGTCTGTTCCTTACCCATGACAGCCGTATTCTTTGTTCTTTTTAAATTCTCAGTGAACAAAATAACACTGCATTCTGATCATTACCCTCTGTCTCTCTCTAAGCCAGCAATACTCTCTGAAGTCAAAGTTAAGCACTTGATAATAGTTTTCTCTGAAACATACCTCGCAAAATGTATTCCAACGCCAATTGGAAAGCAAACAGACTGTTATCTGATTGACCAACAGTCAAGAATCAACTCAATCAGCCTTTTCTCCCTCTACAATAGAGAGGAGAGTTTTGATAGGGCAGGGGTTAAAGGAGGAAAGTTTTGATCCAGGGGGAGGAGAGAGGAGTGGAGTGTTTTGATTTTGGGGGAGTGAGGGGAGGAGGAGGAGAGTTTTGATTTTGGGGGGGGGGGGGGGGTTGGTGGGAGAAAGGAACAGGTGATAACTGTGTAGCCAGTAATTTTAATGAGCTTACTCAAGACTTTCCTTAACCCTGTTGATGAAAATACTTTCCTACGAGCAGGAGGTACTTCTATTTTTTATTTGGATATTTTAAAAAAATTATGTAAATATGTTTTGTCTCTTTACTTCTTTTATTTTTGTAGTTTAAGCTTCCATGAATGCTTCTGTTATATAGCAAATTAACTTTGCGAAGTTTGCCAGTCCTGTGTAGCTGTTTAATCCTATTCACATTCTTTAGTCAAGTCATTAAGTACCTACCAGCACTGATTTCTTAACTCTCTGCAAGGGTTTTCTGTGCGGCCACAAACGCTGGCCTAAGTTAGTTTGGAGCAACTATTAGCTGTTTATATTGGCTTAAATGGCCAAAATGGCTGGTAACGCTCCCTTTGAAAAAAAAACTAAACTAAAATAAATCCTAACTAACTCACTTACATTGGCACATAAATTAAATGTGCACAATGGGGATTTTTAAGATACTCCAGAAAAATCAAGTTGCTCCAAAAAAAACGGAGCAACTCCTAGGCAAATTTGGGCCCTAGAAATTGCCCAGAGATGTGCTACACAGGAAGTGCAACATGAAAAAAAAATCAGAGGGCACAAATTTCACAAGACACTGCAGCAGCTGTAATATTTATCGCAATTTTCTACTCCGTTGAATCAAAAAGTGATCCAACTGTCTTTTAAACTTCAACTAAACTAGCATCCAACTCAATTAGTCAGTCAATTCAACAAGTCAATGATTAATTGTGATAAAACTTTTCTGAAAAATATTTACAGAACATACAATGAGAGATCATTCACTCAACAGAATGCAAAATAATTTAAGATAAAGCTTTCATCATCAGCATGGCAACGTTAACGAAGTTGGAAAACTACAAAGAGATCTTCACATATTTATATATGTAAATCTATTTCTGAGACAAGATTTCTTCCTCTGATGTCAAGCATAAGATACTCACAGACATCATTTGAAATACTAAATGCACAGGGAATGGAAAAAGTAGTCTTCAAGATTACAAGCTAAGTGAGGATGAGAGACATTTGGGAACTGTACCACTGCACAAAACAATTTGTAGTTTAAAGAGCACAACATGTAAGGGCCCCATTTTCAACAGAGGAGCATAGGTTTGCCTTTGTTTTTTTACCTGACATAAAGGGATCGCTTCTGGCTGGTGCGCAGTGACCCTGATCCTGAGCTGATGCTGCTGTTCATCATCTGCTCCCGTAGGTCATGGATTTTGGCTTCAAATCTGCTGTATTCTGAGAGAAAAAAAAAGATTTCTAAAATCAGTGTATATTTCTTTTGCACATCTATTAGCGAAGCAATGAATAAACACATCACAGCTCCGATCTAAAAAAAAAGCAACTGCCAGTGTTAGATGACAGATCATGACCACAGATGCAGCGTTGAAAATCTGCAGATCCGGAATCCGGACCAATCGGTGGCAGGGTCGTCCAGAATCCGTAAAATAAACGTTCCGGAATCCGGACCTACCGACCTCGGGGGCCTGCCGTTGCCCGACCTCGGGCCTCGCCTTGCCGGCCCGAACACCTCTTCCGCAACGGGGCCTGCCCAAACACCTCCTCCCGGGGTGGGGGGGGGGAGGGCGCCCTACTCGAACACCACCTCCGCGACAGGGCCTGCCCGAACACCTCCTCCCGGGGTGGGGGGGGGGAGGGCGCCCTACTCGAACACCACCTCCGCGACAGGGCCTGCCCGAACACCTCCTCCCGGGGTGGGGGGGGGGGGGGAGGGAGGGCGCCCTACTCGAACACCACCTCCGCGACAGGGCCTGCCCGAACACATCCTTGGCGGGGGAGGGGGGCTGTGCTCGAACAGCTCCTTGGCGGCGGGGCCCGTCCAAACACCTCCTCGATGACGGAGCCCGCCCAAACAAACAGCCCCCCCACGCCCCCGACATTCCGAAATCTGGAAATACCCAAACCTGGGCTCGAGTGTTTCCAGATTCGTAACGTCAGAAAGACGATCGAAGGTCCAGAAAAGCCCAGAATCCGGAACGGCCTCGGTCCTGGATTCCCAATGCTGCACCTTAGTTTAATTTGTGAAGCACGGGTTACTAGTCAATCAACATATTCTACTCGCTTTTACACTTATGCAACCAGCTACAGTATTGACTCAATGTCACTCTACCTCAGGTAGAGAAGTTATTACACTGAATGAGAACAGAATCATCTGTTACAGTGGGAGCAAAGTTGGACGATCTCTGGAGATGGATTAATTTCTGTCCCATTGCTGTACAGAAACTACTTGTAGCTAGCAACACTTTAAAACAAGCGCATCATTACGAACAATATATCAGTCTAGAGATCTGTTGAATTCGGTCACAAATTTGCTTGAAGGGATTGTGAATTTTAATGGAAATAAAATTGCTTGATAGAAAACTTTGGATCATTTCTCAATGAACAATTAATCCTCTTGTGTAGAAGTCATGGTGCATTAAGACTGTGCAGCACATTGATTGGTGCATTCTGAAACAATTGCCATTATTGACAAAATAATGGAACAAAATAAAGTCACATGTAAAACTGAATTAATATGCGAGTAATAACAAAAGAGGGTTTTCAAGGATGGCAAAATCTTGGGGCTCCAAAGATGGTTATAACTGCCTTAAGCATAGCTTACATGAAGAGTTATTTGAGCTTCTCAATTAAATTACTGCCTGTAACTCAGTTCCAGCTAACCAATGATATACTCATCATATCTTTTAACACCAGGCGTTTCACGTAGGGACAACAGCTGTTGTTAAATGACAGATCCAGAGAAAACAGGAGGGAATAACTAAAGGGAAATTTCTGAACAGTTACAGGCACAAATTATATAAATATTAACAGGATAGAAGGTAAAAAACAAACTGCTGTCCTGAATAATTTCATTGTCTTGTTGGCAAACAATCACACTTTGCAATCTCTGTTATTAACTGAAAAAATCTCAGCATCTCAAAGTCACAAAGAAACTGAGTTGGCCAGCTGTCGACATTTTTGAAGTTGATCTTGAATTTTACCGCTACAAATTTCCCAGATTTAATCTTCTTTCACAGCCATAAGAGGTTAATACAGAACATGAAAATAATCCTGTATCCATCAAGGTTAAATAATATAACAGCACTTAAAAAAAAATCTGACTTGGAAACTAAGAATATTTTAATTACTTGCCAAAGCCACTCCGCATTTTACATTTATTGACCTTATGGTGCTGGAACCGGTTACTTGTGTTAGGCTTTTGAATCCACCGTATTATTTAATATCATTCTTTTGAGCTGTCTAGAATAAATATTACTATGAACAACGTGAAGCACATTTGTAAAGGGTAAATGCTGCAATTCCATGATACGATTTGCTAATCTCAAGTATACCCATTCTGGATGACGGTTTTGCAGCATTATGATACTCACATTGATCCCTTTAGAAATCTCATACGGACAACTTCACTTGCTTTCTGTCGAACCTAATTCATTATCCTTCAACAGCAGAAACAATCTTAAATCACCTTCAACAGATCATCATTCTTCCGTAAATTCCACCCGTTTCCCCACTGTCGTTCAATTAGAACATCCAATCACTACACGCGCAGTTACAACCAGCTTTCTGATAAGCAGTGATTATCACTTTCTCTATGCTACAATGGAGGTCACAGACTGTAACTAAAATTCGTAACAGATGCAACCAGACTCTACAGAGTCACTTTGTTTCATCACCCGGCTGCTGTTTACAGCAGGGTTATCAGTTATCATGCAGTCATCTAGAATAGACCAGGAAAATGCAATATTAATATGCTAAGCTGCTAATTAATTTGCAGATAAGACTTGTGCAGGTCTCAATTTAGGTAATCTCAACAGAACTCAAATAAAAAGCTAAAGCAAGCTTAGAGTAAAATGCATACTTTGATATGCACTTGAAGAAACATGAATGATTTGAATATATATTTGAGATATGTTGTGCTTTCTTTGTAATGTCAACATGCACTGGGATTTGTTAAAGAAAGTGAAACATAGAAAATAGGTGCAGGAGTAGGCCATTCAGCCCTTCTAGCCTGCACCGCCATTCAATGAGTTCATGGCTGAACATGAAACTTCAGTAACCCATTCCTGCTTTCTCACCATACCCCTTGATCCCCCGAGTAGTAAGGACTTCATCTAACTCCCTTTTGAATATATTTAGTGAATTGGCCTCAACTACTTTCTGTGGTAGAGAATTCCACAGGTTCACCACTCTCTGGGTGAAGAAGTTTCTCCTCATCTCGGTCCTAAATGGCTTACCCCTTATCCTTAGACTGTGACCCCTGGTTTTGGACTTCCCCAACATTGGGAACATTCTTCCTGCGTCTAACCTGTCTAAACCCGTCAGAATTTTAAATGTTTCTATGAGGTCCCCTCTCATTCTTCTGAACTCCAGTGAATACAAGCCCAGTTGATCCAGTCTTTCTTGATAGGTCAGTCCCGCCATCCCGGGAATCAGTCTGGTGAATCTTCGCTGCACTCCCTCAATAGCAAGAATGTCCTTCCTCAAGTTAGGAGACCAAAACTGTACACAATACTCCAGGTGTGGCCTCACCAAGGCCCTGTACAACTGTAGCAACACCTCCCTGCCCCTGTACTCAAATCCCCTTGCTATGAAGGTCAACGTGCCATTTGCTTTCTTAACCGCCTGCTGTACCTGCATGCCAACCTTCAATGACCGATGTACCATGACACCCAGGTCTCGTTGCACCTTCCCTTTTCCTAATCTGTCCTGCTTCTATAGTCATAATAAATAGTTTGTTCCCCCCATCCGTCAACCGTATTAGTCAATTAAGTGACTGCCCTTCCCTCCCTTATTTAGGTTCCCATTGTAGTATACATCATTCTCGTGGGCTGAGGGTGGAGGCAGACAATATTCCTCCCAAGCATTTGTAAGTCATTCTAAAGTCAGTCCCTAACGAAGTACATCAAAGCAGCCTGGCATAATTTTTTTTTTTTTTTTAATTCATTCTCGGGATGTGGGTGGCACTGGCAAGGCTAAGACTTATTACCCACCCCGAGTTGCCCTCGAGAAGGTGGTGTTGGGCCATATTCTTGAACCACTGCAGTTCATATGGTGAAGGTACTGCCACAATTCTCTTCGGTAGGCAGTTCCAGGATTTTGACCCAGCGTCATGAAGGAACGACCATATATGTCCAGGATGGTGTGCGACTTTAGGGGAACCAGCAGGTGATGGCATTCCCATGCACCAATTTGATTTCCCTTATCCCCCTCTCTTGCTCTTTTCTTAATTAAAAACCTAAAACTACTGAGAACCATTACATCAGTCATTGAAGGTTGGCATGCAGGTACAGCAGGCGGTTAAGAAAGCAAATGGCATGTTGGCCTTCATAGCGAGGGGATTTGAGTACAGGGGCAGGGAGGTGTTGCTACAGTTGTACAGGGCCTTGGTGAGGCCACACCTGGAGTATTGTGTACAGTTTTGGTCTCCTAACCTGAGGAAGGACATTCTTGCTATTGAGGGAGTGCAGCGAAGGTTCACCAGACTGATTCCCGGGATGGCGGGACTGACCTATCAAGAAAGACTGGATCAACTGGGCTTGTATTCACTGGAGTTCAGAAGAATGAGAGGGGACCTCATAGAAACGTTTAAAATTCTGACGGGGTTAGACAGGTTCGATGCAGGAAGAATGTTCCCAATGTTGGGGAAGTCCAGAACCAGGGGACACAGTCTAAGGATAAGGGGTAAGCCATTTAGGACCGAGATGAGGAGGAAGTTCTTCACCCAGAGAGTGGTGAACCTGTGGAATTCTCTACCACAGAAAGTTGTTGAGGCCAATTCACTAAATATATTCAAAAAGGAGTTAGATGAAGTCCTTACTACTAGGGGGATCAAGGGGTATGGCGAGAAAGCAGGAATGGGGTACTGAAGTTGCATGTTCAGCCATGAACTCATTGAATGGCGGTGCAGGCTAGAAGGGCCGAATGGCCTACTCCTGCACCTATTTTCTATGTTTCTATTTTAAGCATTCCTTCCATAGTATCCAAGGTGACTGGTGTCTTTTAAATAAACTGGTCAGAGTTCGTCATGTGTGCAAAGATTTAGAAAGAACGACTTGCATTTATATAACGCCTTTCGTGATCTCAGGACATCCCAAAATGCTTTTCAGCCAGCGAAGTACTTTTGAAGTGTACTGTTGTAATGTAGGAAATACACAAACAGCAATGTGATAATGACCAGATCATCTGTTTTTGTTATGTTGATTGAGGGATAAATATTGGCCAGGACACCAGAGATAATAATGCCATGGGATATTGTGTGTCCACATGAGACACACTTGGTTTGAAGTCTCATCCGAAAGATGGCACCCTCTGATAGATAGTGCAATGCTCCCTCAGCACTGCACTGGAGAGTCGGCGTAGATTTTTGTGCTCAAATCCCTGGAGTGGGACTTAAACCCACAACCTTCTGACTCGGTGGCAAGAGTGCTACTCACTGAGCTATGGCTGACTCTTAGCAAAAGTTTTAATGATTTGTTCTTGGGATGTGGGTGACATTGGCAAGGCCTTATTTATATTGTTCAACCCTGTTACACAATTAGTCTGAGAACATAGTAGTGGTCATTAGAATCATAGAATAGTAATTTTTTTCCCCTCAAGTCAGCTCTGGTTCTTTTGCCAATCATCTTAAATCTGAGCTCTCTCACTATCAACCCTTCAGTCATTGAAAACAGTGCATCTTTATTTATTCTATCTAAACCCTTCATGATTTTTATCACCTGTATCAAATCTCCTTCTAGCCTTCTCTACACCAAGGAGAACCACCCCAGCTTCTCACTGTATTCCCTCATCCTTGGAACCGTTCCAGTAAATCTCTTCTGTACCCTCTCCAAAGCCTTTATGTCCTTCCCAAAGTGTGGTGACCAGAATTGGCCACAATACTCCAGTTGGGGCCGAACTAGTGATCGATATAGGTTTTATGGGCCCAAGTTTCGGTCTCAGTTGCTCCTGATTTTTTGGAGCAACTGGTGTAGAACGGAGCATCTTAGAAATCGGAATTCTCGGCATTTAGTTTGCTCCAGTTCTCGTCAGTTAGAACAGTTTCACTTTGGAACAGAATTTTTTTTCAAAAGGGGGCGTGTCCGGCCACTTACGCCTGTTTTCAAAGTTTCGGCAGTGAAAACTTACTCCAAACTAACTTAGAATGGAGTAAGTGAAGATTTTTGTACGCTCGAAAAAACCTTGTCTACACTTTAGAAAATCAGGCGTAGGTTACAAATCAGGCGTAGGGAATGGGGGGGGGGGTTGAAAGGGAAGTTTACAAACATTAAACACTTCAGTTTTACAAATAAAGAGCCATCATCAATAATAAATGATTAAAAACATAAATGAATCAACCAATAAAATAAAAAAAAAATTAATAAATAATTTTTAAAAAATCAATAAATAAAACACTTTC